>NC_135331.1:21418411-21722192 GCF_023851605.1 Tamandua tetradactyla | reverse complement strand
ATTTTTTAACTCAATAAAGGGAGAGACAAGCTGCAGGCTGCAGGCCGGAGATATAATTAGTTCGCAGCAGTGGCGCTTTCTTGATTTAGCTTCTGAGAGAACAAGACAAGGATGTTACACCCAATTAGCAGTAACATCCAGTCACAGCCTCAATAGGTGAGATAACAAGCTATTTTTATGACTTTTCTTTCACGGCTTGGAGGGGGTGGGGGGAAGGGGGGGCAACAGGGCCTTATTTCTTTTCATCAGGGAACAATTATTAGTGATCTCCGCATTCTCCAAAGCCAAACGATGCATTTGTTAACCCAAACAAGAGAGCATCCCAGGGCGGCAGCTGGGGTGGCGGGCTGGCATCTGAGCCCAGGGGCAGAGATGGGGTGCAAGCCCCTCACCACCACCCCCACTCGGAAAGGGCTCCCAAATATAAGAGAGCCCATTTGTTGGGCAGGGGAAGCCCAGGCCCCTTGAGATATTCTTGGTCCTTGCTTCGATTTCCCAACCTGCTTTAGAAGGTGCATAAGGAGGCCGGTCCTGTTCTCCTTTGGACGAAGGAGCCATGGGCCAACCCTTCCTGGCGCCCCCCAAGATCTCCTCTGCCAACTGGGCCAGAGCGGTTCTGGCTCCTCAGTCTTGAACCTGCCATTGCACTTTGCCTACTGGACCCTATTATGGCTCAGTCTGCCCACTCACCCTCTAAACTGGGGGTCCTGGACCCAGTCTCTGGCAGGGGCCAAGCAAGTGGTGATTGGCTCCGTTCTTTCCACCCTTATTACCCCCGCAGCTGGGGTACCCGATGCTAGCCAAGTCCTCACTGGGCAGGGAAGCCCTGCCAAGCTCCACCCTAAGTGCCTGGCTCCAGTCCGACTCCTGGCGAGGGTTGGGGGATGCCCAGAGAGGGAGCTAGCGTGACTGCCGTGACACCTCAGCTGTCTGGGCCCCAAGCCCAGAGCAGGTTCCTGGGCCTCCCCCCCAATCCTGCTGAATCTCACCCCACCCCACCCAGCCCAGCGTCCTGACTCCCTTTCGGCGTGGAGCCCCACGCTTGTGTTTCAGACAACTGACAAATCCAGCCATGCAAAGTGGGAGTTTAATTGCAAACAGTTTTTATGGATCATGGGCCCATCTGTGCCACCATATGCAAAAAGAAAAAAAAAAAACCCACTTTTTGTGTGTATGTTTTGTTTTTCTCCACCGCCCTACCCCCCAAACCGACTTCCAAAGAAATGGTTGCCAAGGTTTTTCTGGCTGGAACCAAGCTCTGAGCTAGCACCCATTCTGGGGGTTTCCTGCCAGACTGGGGCTTGGGGGGGTGAGGGGTAGGAGGGGCTGGGGTGAGAGGGCCCCATGGGGCCTGCCCAGAATTGCGCAGTCCCTGGCTCAGGAGTTGCATGGGCCAACAGTCCATGATGTAAGTGGAAATTTGTGAGTGAGCAAATGAGCTTTGTTCACTGATGACTTCCCAGGTGCCTAATCAGTGCTGGTTACTGAATGAATGAATGAATGAATGAATGAATAGGTGTCGGTATTTGGAGGATTCTGAGGAAGGAACAGGATTAAGAGCTTTTGGCCTGCCAGGAACTCAGGGTTTTAACCCCCTTTCTTGTCAGTGTCTAGAAAATTCTTTGCCACCTGTGGGGTTAGTAGCTCCATTATACAGGGGAGAGAAACCAAGGCGCAGAGATTAAGGGACCCTCCCAAGGTCACACAGCCGTAGAGAGGCTAGAGCTGGGACTGGTCCATGAGACTCCAGCTAACCAAGCCCCTACCGTTCCGGTTAGAGATGAGGAAGGCCAAGTGCTGGGAAGGGGCTTGGCCAAGGTTGCACAGCAAGGAAGTGGTAGCTAGCATTTTTTGGGTCCCTGGTGCTCCCATTGAACATATGAGAACACCAGGGCCCTCCAGCCTCAGAGCCAGGTCAGCTGCATGTCCCTCCTCCCCTCCCCTCTCTCCCCTCTGGTTCTAACCCTAGGACCACTGGGCCTGTGGGTCTCCCCATCAGCTTTTTAAACTGCCAGCTTGGTGTGTGCCAGTGACCAGATTCCATCTCATGTCTGATGCCTGAGGTCCCAGGCCTGGCCCTTGGACCGGCCCTCCTGCAGCAGGGAGCAGGGAAAGTGGGACCTGGGCACCGTTCCCTGGGACTTAGGCAAGCAGGGGCCCAGTCCGGTCACCAGGCAGCCCATTCGTTGCCTGGCGGTGATCGCCAGTTCCCGTTGTAATCATTAAGACTATTAGAAGGAAACATTCGCTTGAAGCAAATGTCAGGCGCCGAGTTGTGCTTTGTAAACGTTCACAATTAATGCCAATCAGACCCGTAAAAAAAGCCGGCCCGGAATCCTGTCTGTTTCGTTTCATTTGTCAGCTGGTGCCGCTCCATGTTGCACATTTTCATACAATCGCTATAAACATAAAAGGGAAACTCCAGTGTTCCCGGGCGCCGGGATGGTGTGTGCAGGCTTAATTACTTGGTATTCTGCTGTTCATTTGGCCGCCGGAGCCGGTGGGAAGGAGAAAGGGGGACACTGGAGGAGGGGGGCGAGGGCTCCTGGGTGTCAGCCGGGGAGCTGGGCCAACCTCTGCAGCTTGTCCCCCTGCGCCTCCCTCTGCAGGCCTTGTGGTCCAGGGAGCTGATGACATCGTTGCCACGAGAAAAAACTGTCAAAAAATGTTTGCAAAATTCTCAAGTAGAAAAGAGGGGTTAAGTGTCCACCAGACTTGGCTTTGAATCCCGAGTCCACCTCCTAGATGCCAGGCGTTGTGCCCCTTGCCCGCTGAACCTCAGTTTCCCCCGTCTGTGAGTTAGAGGTTAACAGCCCAGTGGTCAGGATTTCAAGCTCTCCAGGGCTGGGCTCTATGCCAAGGGCATCCTCTTATCAGTGGGGAGCAAGGCCCAAAGTCCCAGGGCCAGAAATGGTGGAGCTGGGATTCGGATCTGGGTCACTGGGCTCCAGAGTCCAAAAGAGCCAATCATGCAGTCCCACTGTACCCTCCCTTATAAAGAGATGCTGTAGCTAAGAAGCCTGGCACACAGGTGTTTAATAAGCAGTAGCTGCTACCATCCCACTGCCTGGGGATGGGACAGGTAAAGCATCGAGGGACATGGCCCTACGGGTTGGAAGGCAGAGGGCGTGCATTAGTTGAGGAGATGTCAACTCCCTCTCCCCGCCAGGAGACTGGACCCACCAGGCTTCCAGGCAGGACTGACCAGGGAGACACTGGCCAAGTCCCAGGAAGCCCCTGTGCCTCACCACTCCTTCCCTTGATTCGCCCTGGCTCTGAGGTGCTGGGTGGTGACTGGCTCGGACCTCCATTGCCCAACCGAGCCCTCCGACACCCAGAAACTTGGGCTTACTATTGTCATTATCCCCATTGTACAGATGAGGAAACTGAGGTCCAAAGAGGGGAAGGGCCTGGACTGGGGTTACCTAGCTAGGAGGTGGGAAGCTGGGGTCAGATTCACACCCTGGTCCATCCCCTCTGAATCTTCATTGGGCCTTCTTGGCCCACCCCATCCCGTCTTGGCCTGGCCGCACACTGTGGCCCCTCCCCAGGACCCCTGGGGAGCTCTCTAGTTCTCGGTGGACACGGTCTCCTGAGGCCAGACTGGCTCAGGCAGGGACACACCAGCCTTTGTGTGGGCTCGGGCCAGGCCGGGCAGCCGGCAGAGTGGAGAGAGTGCAGTGCAGCCCTGCCAGCCCGGGACAAATGCTCGGAGTGGGGAATAGAGGCCCCTTTGTGCGGCTCTTGGTGGGGGAAGGGATGCTGCCAGCTGCCGCCCCGTGTGACCAAGGCGGCCCGAGCCCTCCACAGAGGTCTGCTCACCATCCCCAGGGAGCTCGGGCAGGGAGGCCCTGCCTGGGCCCTTCTCCCCTGCCTGTCCCGTGTTACAGATAGAGACATTGAGGCTCAGAGATGACAGGTGACTCGCCAGATTCATGCCACTAGTCAGGGGCCACGGGGCAAAGCTAGGTCTGGCTGACCCCAAGGCCTTTTCTCTCCGTGGAGTTACCTTTTGTGCTCTGCTAGTCTTGGGGTCCGAGACCAGAAGGGCTGCAGCTAGAGGCACCTGCCCCACAGGACAGGCTGGGGAAGTGTTGAGATGGGTGCTGGAAACTGGAGCTTCAGGCCTACTCTGCCACCAAAGCCCTGGGTGGCCTCAGGAAGCCAGTTTGCATCTGTTCCATGGACGGGCTCTGGGCGACTGTCCCTTCCCTCCATTCTGGCCAAGGTTTAGTAGAAATCGAGGCATGGGGACCCCACTGAAGGCTGCCCCATTCATTAAGCCACGTGCCTTCTGTGAGCCTCAGTTTCCTTCGCTGAAGATGGGGATGAACTAGAAGCCACCCTTGGGCCTCTGGGGGATGTAGGGCCAGGAGGCCGGAGGAGCACTTTCCCGGTGCCTGTGCAAACGTGGGCTGGGTTCCCCCTGGCGCTCCTGCCTCTTCTGGGTGGTTGGGTGGGGGTGTGGGAGCCTGAGACCTGCCAGGGATCATCTCATTGAGTCATTTTACAGTTAGCAGACAGAGGCTTGGGGAGCGAAAGGGACTTACCCAGGGTCCCAAGAAGCCCCGGAGCACAGGGAAGGGAGTTTCCAGCTAAGGCCCAGCCCTTAGTCTCTCCCTGACCCCCACCCCACCCGTGGGTAGCTGGCCCCTGCAGGCCCTCTGTAGGCCTAGCCCCGCGGGAGGCCCCAGAACCACAATCAGGAAGCCCCCCAAAGGCCACTTGGCTACCCACCTGCTGGGCAGTTCCTCCTGAGTGTCTTTGCTGCCCTCTTGCCATCACATGTGTGCCATCTGGGCAGGGCTCATTCCAGCTCGCCCCCTTCCAGGATGCCCCCCCCCCCCCAGGCCACTTGAGTCTGGTGCCCCACTGCCCTCCGCCAGGGCCTCAAGTTCTTTTCCCCTCCAGCCCCAGCTCTTGGTGCCCTGTGAAGACTGAATTCCCGCACGGCCTCAGGGTTCTATTCCTGACCTGGCAGGAGAAGCACAGAGTTCAGTGCCCAGGCCACCCAGCCAGGGAGGACGCCTGGCCCCTGCCTCTCCCTCCCAGCTCTCCCCTCCCCAACAGAAGGGAACTAACACTGACCAGCCCCTTCCATGTTCTTGAGATTTCAACCATCTCGTTTTAATTTTCCCAAGGGGCTTTTTTTTTTTTTTTTTTTTTTTTAACAAATGAAAAGATTCAGAAAGGCAGAGATCGGCTGAGGTTGCACAGCTTCCGAGGGCAGAGTCAGAGTCCAGGCCTTGGACCCTTAGACCCCAAAGCCCAGGCTCTTTGCAAGGGGGAAGACTCAAGTGGGCAAGGTGGGGAACAAAGCAGCCGGGCTGGGCCTCCCCAGAGCGTGGGCTCAGCGCTTCCAGAGCTGCCATTGTTTTCCAAGAGAAACCAGACAATGAGAATTGTAGGTTTTCTGTGTGTTTTTTTTTTTAACGTTGGCAACCATGTCACAATTATTTTTTATGCAGCGTACAGGGCAAAGGAAAGATGTTGGCGGGTGGGAGTTGTTCTCTTGGATGTTGTGATGTTTTCTGGGTGAAGGGCAGGATGGGGGTGGTCTCAGGATAGCTTGCCCAGTCTCTCAGCTGGGGCCCCAGCCCCTTTCCTGGCCCACGAGAGCTTTCATCTGCTGCCTTCACCGCCAGAGGCAGGAGGCAGCCCCATGAGGGCACCACCCAAATAGCTATAATCAGCAGCCTCGCCAAGACTTCAAACTCACCCAATTATCCTGCAAGGGAAAAAAAACACAAAATGAAAACAAATTAACATGTTTGCATAGAAGCTGCTGCAGCAACACACACAGAGGCGCGCACGCACATGCCGGCGCGTGCCCCGACGACGCGGGGCGGCTCGGAGGCACTGCTGCCTCCCTCCCCCCATGCCTGGCACCCACCTGTCAGCGCTGGGCAGGTGTGGACCAGGCTGTGCCCACTGCTCCAGGCCACAATGAGCAGCTCCAGTGACTAGCTTGTCCTCAGACCTCACTGGGCCCTGTCTCACTCTACCAGCTTTCGGTTTCTTTGCTTTTCGATGTAGTAAATACATAAAATCATCATGTGCCAAAACACAGTCTCACTAATCTGTGAGGTCAAGTACTTCAGGAACCCGGTCTTCAGGTGGGGAAGCTGAAACACAGGGAGGTTAGTCGGCCTACCCCAGGTTGCACAGCTGATGCGTAGGCGAGCTGGGGCCAGCTCTGGAGCCTGCACTTTAGCCACCATGCCATCGCTCTGTGGCTCCCTTTTGCCCGTGGCTGATGGGCACAGGCCTCCTTGTGGCCTTCGAGCCGTCCCCTGACCCCTCGATTGTGTCCATTCCTCCCTGGCCCATCCCAGCTAAATGGCCCATCCCTGCGCTGCCAGCTCTCCTTTCTCTGCCAGGGCCCTTGGATATGGTGATTAAGATCCTGTGGCTGGATGGACATGAGTGCAAATCCCCGCTCCCTTACCAATGACGCTATGTGCCTCAGTTTCCCCTTCTGGAAAATGCAGATTATAGGAGGCAACTAAGGAGGATTCAGCAAGCGAGTGAATGAAAAGCACCCAGCCCAGGGTCTGACATGTAGTTAACTTGACTCCGGCATGCCTGCACCACCTCCCTCCGCCTCCATGGCCTGGCTCATCAGACTCACTGAGCCCTTTTGGGTGCCTGTTGGGCTTTGCACCAGGTGCTGTCTTTGCTCTTGGAGTAGGTTATTGAGGGGTTCAGGTGCTCCCTCTTCCAGGCAGCCCCACAACCTGGGAACAACCCCTCTTCTCTTTGCATCCTCAGTGCTTGGACTGACCCTGGTTGGGGTTGTCTGAGCGATATGTCTACTCACCCTTGCTTTGTCTGATACTTCTTTGGGGTCCCACAACCTGGCACCCAGTAGGTGCTCCATTGAAGTTTGGCAAATGCACCCAGTGAAGCCCTCTCTTGCCCCACTCTCACCCCAGCTTGTTTTCGGGACCATGTCCCTGGGAGTCGAGGGGTAATTTGTGCTGGGAGTTGAAGTGTAATTGGGATTTAGGTCCCGAAGTTCAAAGGTCCCTAGCCCTGGTGTGCACATGGCTCCCAGCCTCCTATTCCTGCTGCTGTGTGACTGCAGACAAAGCCCCTCACCTCTCTGAACACCTTGCTTTCATCTCTGGCCTCTGACGGTGAAAACAGCTATGAGAGTGAGGGTGGACGTGGCTGGTACAGCAGGCATTGGCGGGCACTGGATTTCGAGGAGCTAAGAAGGTGAAGGTGAGAGTAGCCACTGCCACCGAGCAAATCACTCTGAACCTGATGTATATGTCACTCAGCTTAATCCTTGCCATGGCCGGGTGAGGGAGGTGTGGTTTCCAACTCCATTTGTGAGATGGAGAATCCTGGAGCCCTGAAGGCCTCACTGACTTACTCAGGAGGTGGCAGAGCCAGGACTCACACCCAGTTCTTAGTCTCAGCAGTGGTGCTGTTTTGGCCTTACAGACTCTGCCTGTTAGGAACTGAAGGACAGTTCCCGGTGCACCTAGAGTTGTGTTGTGTGTGTGTGGAGGTGGCTTCCTTGGTCTCAGGATAGTCTCTTTGGCACCTGCCTCTGGCCTCCTGCCATACTGACCACCCAGGGTCAAGGCCAGGGCCAGGGGAGGTCACTCAGTGGCTAGCTTCTAGGGCAGAGGACTGGCTCCTGGTGCCCACCTCAGGAGCAGCCAGTGCTGTGGGATGTCAGGAGCCCACTTGGTGTCCCAGCCCTCCGGCTGTGCCTGGGTTTACATCCTGGCCCCACTGGGCAGCCTCAGACAACTCCTCCTCTTCTCTGCGCCTCTCCTTCCCCTCTGGAGAACGAGGGTGGAGATGGACCCTGCCTCATGTGATAGTCTCCAGGCGCCAGCGAGAGAGCTGAGATGTGTGTCCCCTGCCCAGGCCTTCTGAGGGAGAGGTCCCTTCCCTCCTCGAGAAGCTTCCTAGCCCCTGAACTTCAATGACACTGGGTTGTGGGGGGGGGGGGGCGGGCTTGAATTATTTCCTACCCCATGATACTGATGACAGGTGACAACTGGGCCCGAGAGGAGGCTCTTGACCAGTCGCTGCCAGCCCTGCCTCCTCTGCCCACCCCCTCAGGGCTGACAAGCATTCACTCTGTTCTCTGGGGTGGGGGTGGGGGGGCCGGTGTTCCGTGTGCATGGAGGGGTTTGTTCAGTGCATGTTGTGAAGTATGTAATGAAATGAAATGAGGGGGGACTGCAGGAATCAGGACAGACAGCTGGAAAGGAAAAGAGAGCCGTGAGCCCTGGGTCACACATGGAGTGCAGGAAATAAAGGCCCTGCTCATCTCTCTGTTCACTGGGGATTTTTATTGAGCACCTACTATGTGCCTGGTCTTGGCAGAGAAAGAGACTAGATATGGTTCCCTGAGGTCCAAGACCCAGCTGCCTCTCTGTTGCGCAAATACACGGTCTCTCTGGACCCGGCCTCCTGGCACAGAGCTGTGGGGAGGGTCACATTAAACCCACATTAACCCCCAAAGTGGGGGTTAAGAGCCCCACTTTGGGGGGTACGTTAGGGACCAGCTGTGTGTGTCAGGGGTGGGGGTGGGGTGGGGAGGGTGGCCTCCTCCTACCCACCCTTCTGGGGCTGAGTGCAGAGGCCAGGTAGAAGGATAAGAAGTAGGAAGAAGGTTCTTCTCACTCCCCTATTACAAAAGTAGTCTTCATCTTTTAGTTTTGGAAAATGACAGGTATGATAAAGAAAATAAAATTCCCGATCATCCAGCTGCCCAGCTCCCTCCCAGGTGTTGGGCATCAGGGAGTGTCTGACCCCCCCTTGGGTAAATGACCATCCCTCCGAGCTGGGACCCCCGGGCATGACCAAGCACAGGGTCTGGACTGGGGAAGGGTCCATTCCATGCCGAGCCCATTCCAGGACCCGGGCTGCTTTGCCGTGTTCCAGCCTGGGCCCCTGGGAGCCACCTGCTTGCCTGCCCTCCTGGCAGCCCATTGTCTGGCATGCGGGACACGAGCCACGTTGTTCTGCACACATCTGATCCCGTCTCTTCCACATCAGATCATTTGTAACCGTCACCAGGCAGTCATGCCCGCTGCTGATCCAATCTCCGCTTTGTGCTGTCACAGCCGTTTTTCTGCACCGGGCTGGTTTTGAAAGGAGGCCCCATCTTCTAGGCCTGCTTTCCAGAAGTGGGGTGGGGTGGGGGTGGGAGGGCTTGGTGTATGTGTGGATGCACACATGTCTCCCAGACGTGTGTGCATGCACACACATGCACACAATCCATTTCCCTCTTATTGCTGAGAGTGGCATTTGGAGGTTTGCTGACTAATATAGAGTGATCAAGGGAGGGCTTTTTGGAGGGGGTGACATTTGAGTGGAGGTGTGACTAGGAGAGGAACTGGTGTGTGAGTGTTGGCTTGTAGGCGTGGAAGTGCATGTTGGGGACGAGAAAGCCCTTGGTCGTGCACGGCTGGCTGCTGAGCTCCTGCAGTGAGGCGAGTCTGAACAGATATGTCCTGTAAGCATGAAATACAGATACCAGATATCAAAGGCTTCATATGAAAAGAGAATGCAAAATATCTCATTAGTAATTTCTGAAAACTGATTACATGTAGAAATGGTAATATTTTAGATATATTGGATTTAAGTATATTACTAAACTTAAATTCCCCATTTCCCCTGTGACAATTAGAAAATTTTAAATTACGTACGGGACTGGCGTTATATTTCTCTTGGACAACACTGGTGTGGTGTATTTGGGTAGAGACAAAGCTGTACATGCAAAGGTCCTGAGGTGGGACCGAGGTTGGCCTGTTAGAGGACCAGAGAGAAGGCTGGTGTGGCCGAGCTGGGTGGGGGTGGGGAGTGCACACAGGGCTGCAGAGGACGCAGTGGAAGCGGGAGGGGCAGTTTTGAGCGCGGAGAGAAGTGAGTTACATACGGAAAAGCTCAGTCTGGTCCCTGTGGGGGTGGAGAATGGTTTTGGGGGACCCAGAGGAAATGGGGCAGCTGGATGGAGCCGTGACCTGTTTCAGGAGAGGTGTTGGCAGCACCTGCCGGTGGGTTGGCTCGACTGGATGTGTCTAGCCTGCTTCCCATCCCTTGGATTTCAAAGCTTCTGGGGCTTCCTGTACTCTGGCCTCTTTCCCCACCCGTATCTACCACCCCTCCAGGATTCCCAGCAGTTGCTCCCTGTAGTGTCAGCCCATTTACACTGAGCACCACTCTCCTCTCCTCCAGGCGGGCAGGCGTTCAAATCCTCTTTGAAAGTTATTTAGAAAAAAAAAAAAAAAAAGGATGTATGTTCATCGTAGGAAATTCAGAAATGCAGAAGAGCACAAAGAAGAAAACAAAAAATCCCCCAGAGATAAACAGAGTCACACAGCTCAGAAGCGACAGAGCACAAACCCAGGCCCTCTGCTCCCGAGTGACATCTCTTTCCTCATCATGGTGCCCCACGGCCAGATGACTTGGAGGTACCTTTCTAGCCTAGAAAGCATACCCTCCACCCCAGCTCACAACAAAGGGCAAAAGCGGGAGACCTGGTCCATGTGTGAGTGCTGTTTGTCTCTCAGGAATTAAAAAAAAAAAAAAAAAGCAATAACCATCCCTCCCCTCCGGGTCTGTCTCGCCAAGCCTCGCTTCTGGCCCAGGCCCAGGCCCACCCCTTCCACAACCCCTTCCCTGCCCGGGGTCCCTGTTTCCTCCTGGGAACAAGGGCACTGTTGTCTCTCCTTCTTCTCGCGGGGTGGGTCAAATGAGGTGATGTATATAAGGGCTGAGCCAGTGGGGGACACTAAATATTAAAAAAAAGCTCTTTCCAAGACCCGTCCTGAGAAAGGACTCGGTGCTCCCTACCCACAGGGCCTCCGCCCTCACAGCGTTTCCCCGCAGGTGCAAGTAACTATGGAAACCAAATGCTGGCCTGGAAAAACCGCTGTAAACTGTTCTCACCTTGACCATTAAAAACCAGAATGAGGAAGGGTGGAAAAAAAAACAACAAACCACTAACTCTTTCTCTTATTACATTTTCTCCTATCCTGCTGCTGGGATTAACCCTGAACTGTGGGTGCCTGGCTGAGAACAGCGAGCTCCTTCCAGCGCCACGATGGAGTGGGACTTTGGCCCTTTGCACATGCTGTTCCCTCTGCCAGGGACCCCGTTTTTCCTCACGTCCTCTGGTAACACCTGCTGCCTTTTTTGCCCCCCCCCACATACATAATGCTTCTTCAGGAAGGTTCCGTCACGTCCCCCCAAAAACCTGGATTGGGGACCTTTCCACTGATCTCCCCCAGCCCCTATGATAGCATCACACCCCGAACATTCAGGAATGATCCCTGGCCCCCCTAAGCCCCCTTTGCTGGAAGGTATTGGAAGACAGCTTTGGAGATTTGACTGCTAAAGCTAGAGCTAGGAGCATGGAGGTGTCAGAATGACTTGAAAATCAGACCCCACCCTACTTTGCCCTCAACCCCTCTTGGATCTGGCTCTCTGAAAGAGTACTTAGGGAGGTGGGAGCAAGGGTCTGAGATTGAGGGCTTTGATCCCCAGCTGGGGACTCGCAAAGACGACTGCTTTGCATGAGAATGAGCCTCACTCTGCAGGTCCCACCACTGAGTATCAGGGCTCTGGGAGGGGCCCAGCAAGACCTGCCCCTCTTTCCATCACCTAAGTCCCCAGCACCCTCTCTGAGCTGCTTCCAGCCCTGAGCCAGCACTTGTCCCTACCTTAAGGTTGGGGAACCCCAGGGGAAGTCCTTGGCCTGCCCTTGCCCCTGCCCCCTCTTTCCTAGGGACCCCACCTGGCCTTGTACACATGAGGTGCTCTTTTTTTTTTTTTCTTAACACTTGTTCCCCATATTATTTATTTTTATTCCATATGTTTTACTCCTCTGTTGATACGGTAGATAAAAGGAGCATCGGACACAAGGTTTTCACAATCACAGTCACATTGTGAAAGCTGTGTCATTGTTCAATCATCATCAAGAAACATGGCTACTGGAACACAGCTCTACATTTTCAGGCAGTTCCCTCCAGCCTCTCCACTACTTCTTGAACAAGGTGATATCTACTCAATGCGTAAGAATAACCTCCAGGATAACCTCTCAACTCTGTTTGGAATCTCTCAGCCATTGACAGTCTCATTTCACTCTTCCCCCTTTTGGTCAAGAAGGTTCTCTCAATCCCTTGATGTTAATTCTCAGCTCATTCTAGGGTTTTTCTCAATCCCTTGATGCTGAGTCTCCGCTCATTCCAGGATCTCTGTCCCATGTTGCCAGGAAGGTCCACACCCCTGGGAGTCATGTCCCACGCAGAGAGGGGGAGGGTGGTGCGACTGCTCGTCATGTTGGCTGGAGGGAGAGGCCACATCTGAGCAACAAAAGAGGCTCTCTTGGGGGTGACTCTTAGGCCTAGATTTTAAGTAGACTTGACCTATCCTTTGTTGGGTTAAGTTTCATATGAACAAACCCCAAGACTGGGGGCTCAGCCTATAGCTTTGGTTGTCCACACTGCTTGTGAGAATATCAAGAATTCAACTTGGGGAAGTTAAATTTCTCCCCGTTCTCACCATTCCCCGAAGGGGGCTTTGCAAATACTTTTCCACTCACTGATTGAATCACTCTGGGATTCATCAGGGCATCACTCTGGACAAACCAACAAAATCTCATGTCCTACCTGAGATTCCACACATGAGGTGCTCTTGATTACTCACCAGGGGGGTCTGTTCTCCAACAAAGTGGAGCTGCTTCAAGTTCTCCACACTCACACCAGTTTCTACCAAGTCTTCACACCGTCTACCTGTGCAGTCCTCAGCTGGGAACCCTCCTCCCCTGCCTTCCTCGCTTGGCTATCTCCTACTCACCTATTGGCAATAGTTACAAATGATAACCTACCACACAGGGAGCTACTACTCTGACCCTGGCACTTTATTTGTATTGATTCATGGTAAGGAATTCAGAGGAGGAAACTGAGGCTCAGAGAGACAGAGGGATTTGCTCAAGGCCACAGAGTTAGGGATAAAGCTGGGATTTGCGCTCCGGCATCTGCTTCCGAAGCCTGAGACACCATGCTGTTAGCCTCCTCATTAAGTGTGTGTGTGGGGGGGGTGGGGTGGGGGGGTGTCCCTTCGTCTTCACACTCCTGGGCAGGTGCGGTGGCCCCATTATGAGGGCCATTTGTCACCGCACCTTGAAATGACCGCTCTGACGCCTTTCCCACCCGTGCGGGGGGAGGATGGTACCCCACGTGTCACTGTCCCAGCATTCGGCGCAGGACCTGGTACACAGTCGTTGTTTAATACGTATTGGCCATGCCAGCCCCAGGGGTTGGAGTGGTGCCGGGGGAGGGGGGGTGGGGGGGGCAAGTAACGTCGCCGTCAGTTCCCGTGGTGACTGACGTCATCACGCTCCCAGCTCGGCCCCACCCCCTTCCGAGGCCGCGTGCATTTAGGAGCTGGCCGTGGTACTGAAGGCCCTGGGCCGGCCGCCCTGCCTGAGCCCCCCCCCCCGTGCCTTGACACCCCAGTGCCGCCTCTTGCCCACCGTTCCTTCAGGAGACGTCACCCTCAGGGCTGACTATGCCTGGGCTCTGATAACGGTGCCACAAACTCATGGAGGGCGGGTGGCAGAGAGCCTCATGGGGGAATGCCATTCATTTGGTCGTGCACCGAGCATTTATCCCGGACCTTGTATGTCTCCGGAAAAGCTGTTGAAGAACGTAGGCTTCGGTGGAAGGTCAAGTCGGATGTCAAGGGATAGAGAGCCAGGAATGGCTTGCAGGCAGCAGGGAGGGCACCCGCGAAGTCCCGGCCCAGACGAGATGCTAGAACAGCGAGCGAGGCCTGAGCAGAGTGCTGTTGGGAACAAGGGCCAGGAAGAAGGAGCCAGGTACATTTTGTGACTAGATTTGCATTTTAAAGAAGTCCCGGCCTGGGGGTGGGGAGGATGTCGCTGTAATCCTGGCAGGAGATGAAGCCTCCTATTGAAGTGGGCAGCGCCCTCCCCCCCACACCCTTAAAAAGAAAGAGAGTGAAAATCTCCTTCTCATGCCGTGGCCCAAATGGCAGTGGGAAATAATCACTTTTCACAGGCCTCTGATCCACAGCCAAGCCCTGTGCCAGGTTAATCAGCACTGCCGGTGTGACTTGAAGATTCCCAGGCTTGAGAGATCAGGAGAGGGGTTAAAGAAAATTACCCTCGCCTCCTCCATGCTAATGTAATCTCTAACCAGATCTGCCTAGCCGGAGCTCAAATTGCTTTTTAGATTAACATTTAATTATTAACAGGGTCCCCTGGAAGGCCTCGGGCTTGGAACAGGGATGGAGGGGGGAGCGGCAGGAGGGGGATGGGAGTGGGCTTCTACTCTGGCTGCCTTGCAGAGAGACAGTGGGAGAATGAGGGAGGGAGATAAGGAGAGGGGGTCAAGGGAAGAGAGACCCAGAAAGAAACAGAACAGGAAATGAGAAGGGAGAGAGACCAGGAGGCAGATTGAAGTACGGACTGAGATGACAGTAATAAGAAAGACAGACAGTTAAGTCATGGGAGCCCCAGAGAAGGTGGGAGAGGGGACTGCACACCTGGACTCTCTGATACTCCTGGCAAGGGTCCCTCTACTCTTCTGTCCTGGCCAAGGGCAGCCTGGTTTCCTGCCTCTTGTTTTAAGGAGAGCGAGCTTTCTTCATCGGTTCATGGTGCTGGACTTGGGGCAGCGTGACCCCTCTGCCAGTCCATCCTCTTAACCTTTGAGCTCAGTCTACTCTGCCTGGAACTGGTGATCTTATGAAACACTGACGGAGCCCCCGTGGCGTGCCTGACCTCTCTAGGTGCATGACTCCCTGACCTTTTCCATTTTCCTCAGGAGGAATGGTTAAGTCATTAGTAAGAATAGCAGTGACCCCTTATTGAGGACCTACTATGTGCTGGGCATTCTCTTATTGTTGTCTCAGAACACCCTTGTGAGGGGTGTACTACTATTCTTCCAGTTTTACAGATGAGGACACAAAGGCCCGGAAATATTAGATGACTGGCCCAAGGTCACAGAGCTGCTGAGTGGCTGGGCTGAAATTTGAAATCAGGCCAAGAAAACCTTCGGAGGCCACCTCAGTAGCCACCTCCTTGCACTACCACTGGATTTAAACTCAGTCCCCCTGACCTCAGCTGGGTGTCTTTGGATTTATTATTGTGTGGGTACTTTTGATTAGGGTGCTCCCATGAAGAGGTGACCCACCCAATTCAAGGTGGGTCTTAGTCCTTTTACTGGAGTCCTCTATGAAGAGAATAAGAGGCAGAAAACCTAGAAAGAGCTCAGAGCCAATATGGATTGCAGAGAGATGACAGTTGCTTGGAGACAAAATGCTCCGGGAGATGCTAAGCTAAGAGATGAAATCCACAGTTTGCCCTGGAGAGGCTAAGAGAGGATCCACAGATGCTTGGAGAAAGAAAATGCCCTAGAAGAAACCAGAAGGATCCACAGCTGCTGAGAGAGCCATTTTAAAATCAACCCAGGAGAGAAGGGCCAGCAGATGTCACCAGGCCTTCCCATGTGACAGAGAAACCCTGGACATGATTGGCCTTTCTTGAGTGAAGGTTTCCTCTTGTTGATGCCTTAGTGTGGACATTTTCATGGCCTTAGAACTGTAAATCTGTAAACTAATAAACCCCCTTTGTAAAAGCCAATCCATTTCTGGTATATTGCATTCTGGCAACATTAGCAAACTGAAACACTGTGTGTAAAGTGCTTTTCCAGGCTTGGGTCACAGTAAGGCTCCACCAGTGGCAGCAGTGGCCTGGGGGGACCGACACAGAAGTGACCTCTGCAGGACTGCACAGCCAGGGCTGCACCTAGCTCTTCCAGCCTCCAAATCCAGTGCTCACTCCCTTCAGTAGACTTGGGCATCCAACCACCATTACAGACTCTTCCCTGCATTTGGGGGAGGCTCTGAGTCCAGGACAGGGTGTAGGAGCAAGAGGCTCCATTTGCACCAAGGAAGGTGGAGATGAGAACTGCAGGACAGTTACCGCCCTCTCCCCTTGAAGGTTGTGAGGCCCTGGAGAACTGAGACATCTCTTTAATCTCTTTGAAGGGAATTCAGAATCCACTCAGTGCTTTACAGCAACTGCTCTGTCTTTCCAACTTTCTACCTGCCTCCCACTCAAGATTCTGAATCCCCCAAAGATAGGGACTATATCTAGAGCCCCCTTTGTGTGCCACCTTGCACATAGCTGGTTGCCTGGTTTGTGTTTGTAACCCAAATTGTAACATCCTCCATGTTCAAGCTGGAGTGCTCTTGTACAATCAGCTGGCCCACCCCTATCAAGATGCAGTTAAGGAAACAAAGATGCAAAGAGGTACTGTAACTTCCTCAAGGTCATACAGCCAATCAGGACCCAGGCCCTTGGCTGGCCGGCGCCACCCTGAGACCGCCAGAGCTGGCCCTCCTCTCTGGACTCTGAGCCCCACCGGGCACCAGGAAGGGCCTGCCTGACCTTCCCCTCCAAGCCGCAGCCAGGCTTTGGCCTTGAATGGAGCCCCAGAGGTCAGCATGGGCAGCTCCCAGGAGAGGGGAAGGCAGGGACTGGAAGTGGTGCAGCCCGTGACCTTCACAGGGTCATGGCCTCACCCTGCTGGGGGGCCACAGTATTTCCTCACATGCTGCCCTACTCCAGGACCAGCCCGGCCGGGTGAGGGATAGACTTGACTTACGGGAAGCACGAGGGGAAGTTTCACCTACCGGTTGTCCCCTTCTGAAGCTTTGGGGAAATGGAGGAGGAAGCCAGGGAAGTTCCAGTTTTAACTTGAGTTGGATTTGGGAGTGGGGGTCAGCTCTGCTTGGATGTTCCCACCTTACCGGTTTCTGTACTCCCATGACCCCCAGAAGATGCTTGGCACAGGTCTGCTGCCTGAATGAATGAATGAGTAAATGAGTGATCGGTAAATGACAACCACCTCAAAGCAGTTCCTGTGCCCAGGTAGGGCCTGGACTTCATTCATCTCAGTCTTGTTCTGATCTACATTGTCTTCTGTGAATAAGGACCCTCCTGGGCGCCCCTCCCCTCCCCCCTCCTCCGCTACTCCGCTCCCTCTCTGATCACATTCCCTCCTGGAGGAGAATCAGAGTGGATCTGGGTACTGGGGAGAAACAACCCTTGCTTCTGCTCCCCCATGCCCAGCTGGTGGGTCTGGTAGGCCCCCCCACCATGAGGGAGCCAGGGGTGAATTGAATGGGAGCTGAGGGTGTAGGGCCCAGCCAGGGTTGAGATGCTCGGACTGTGCCACCGAAATGCTGGGTGACCTATGTTGATTATTTCTCTCTGTGATCGGTTCCCAATCTGTGAAATGGGGCTAAAAACAGAACCCACTAGAGAGGCCACTAGGGGTGTGCTGAACAGATGGGATGCCCAGGGGCTTGGCTGGGGCCACAGTCCATAAGGGCTCTCTGTTGTTATTAGCGGGAGTGCTAATATTCATATTATTCCCCAGTCCCCCCTCCTCCTGATGCCTGGGGGCTCCCCAACACCTCCTGCAGCCAGACAGGCAGAGGGAGAGATGACAAATGGCAGGCAGGGCCAAAGGCCCCAATTCCCTGTTCCTTTAATAAAAATCAAGACAGCCTTTAGACACCTTTGTCTTATTCATTGTTCTGCCAGGGCAAGCAGCACAGACTCAATTCCTCCTCGGACTTGGAAAGTTCCTTCCTTTCTCTCCCCTCCCCTGTCACATTTCCTTTATCTAAATCCTCAGCTATGAAAGGGCATATGACAGTGGGGGAGTTATCTGGTGGAGGGGACCTTTTCCTCAGGGTGTCTCTGAGATAAGGCTGTCTTATCAGCCCCCATGTCAGGGACAGTGCCAAAGCATTCTGTCATTGACATTTTTTCCCTCCCCCCCTTTTTTATTATTAAAGTCACAAAAGACCTTGGGCTTATAAACAGTCTGATTTGCAGATAAGGTTTCAAAGTCAGCAGGGCTCCCAGGATGGTCCGGGCTAGGGAAATGATGAGCCCAGGTGGGGGCTCCGAGGGAGCTGCCAGTCAGGGAGGGGGCAGGGTGCAGTCACGGAAGATCATGAGTATTTTAGGCACCTGCTCTGTGCTGGGTGACCTTGTGCAGGACGCTTGGCTTCTCTGGGCCTTGGTAGCTTCATCTGACAAGAACCGATTCACTGATTCAGCCAGTCATTCAACACCTGTTTATTAAACAATTACTGTTGCCAGGCTCTGGGGAGAGAGGTGCAAATAAGACACCTCCAGGGGTGGAGGGAGAGGCAGGCATGAAAACGGGCAGTTACAGCTCAGCGTGATTAGTGCTCTGAGGGGGGCTGCACCTCCTTCAGCCTGAGGGGTCAGACAAGACTTCCTGGAGGAGGGGACAGTTGAGCTGAGTCTGGAAGGACAGAACTGAGTTAACAAGATGGGGCGTGTGGGTGGTACTCAGAGGAGACTGAGCATGGGGGCTGAGGTGTGGGGGACAGGGGGAGTGATCACCGGGGAGTGATCACCATGGAGCTAGGAAGGGCCATGCGAGGTGATGGGGGGGGTGCATGGGCAGCCCCCCTAAAGGTCAGGCAAAAAGGGCTGGCTGTCTTCCGAGGACAGAAGTTTTAAGGCCAAGGAGAGGGATCTGACTTTGTCTTGTTTGCAGACAGCAGAGATAATGGTGGGGTAAGCAGAAGTGTTGACTCCACTGTCCTTGTCCACTCCTGGACTGCCTACCCGCCCTCAGCAGCAGGGCCCAGGGTTCCTGAGAGATGGGCAGTGAGTTGGGAGAACTGGGGGTGCACAGAGAAGAAATCCCTCCTCTCCAAGTGAAGAGAGCCTCTCAGGCTGCCAGGCCCCACCCACCGGCCCTCCAGAAGGAGAGATGGAAGGATCCAGGCGGCTGCCAGGGCAAGGCTGGGCAGAGGCCTCAACCTGCATGCCATCTCCTCCAGGAAGTCCTCCGTGGCCCCTGAGCTCGGTCAGGTGACCCCTCTTGGCTTCCAGAACTTCCTGGGTATCTGCAGTCAGAGTACTCTGAAAACCAGAGCCCTACTGGGAAGGGTCCAGGCTGGACCATTTCCCTAACAATTGCAGCCCTCAGCCTGCCCTTTCCCAACCTCAAAGCATGCTGGGATGTATGGCCCTAGGGAGCTGGGGGGACCCAGGAAGGAGCTGGGCTTCTGGGCCTCTGGCACCCAGTGAAAGCCCAGAGGTGGGAAGGGCCTCTGTAAGTGGGCACTGGGCACGTCTAAGGCGTGGAGGAGGATGGCCTGGGAGGGGCCTCAGGGGAACATGAAGGGCAGTTGCTCACGGGGTGGGGGTGAAGTCGTGGGCTTCCAGCCCCAGGGTCCTCAGCTCACCAGGTCGCTCACCCTGCTCCTCCCCTGCCCAGTCCCAGCCTGGCGTGTGGACAGCACTGAGCCCTGGGGTGAGGGGCAGGCTTACCCAGCCACTGCCTGTCCCGTGGCCCCAGCAGCACACCATCTCCCTCTGCCTTGGGGCCCCCCATCCATGGAGGGAGAGGGCTTGGGCTCTTTCAGCTCCCCCTGCCCCCCACGTCACACGGCTTAGAGGTGGACATGCACCCGAGCCACTGCGCATAGAACTGTGGGTTCCCGTGGCACTGCCTGTGAGTGTGCACGGGTGGGTGTGCCCCTCTGTGGGAACACGGTTGTACGAGACAGCGTGTGTGGGCGTCCAGCACGCGGATGGTGTGTCCACCCATCCCCGGGCGTCCGAGTGCACGTCTACATCCCTGAAGGCCGGGGTCCGCGGGGGCGGGGGTGGCGGTGCCCCAGCCAGCCTCTCCCACCGCCTGTTGCCCACATGCGCCCCAAGACCTGCGGGGTCACAGTCAAAGGCTTCCGTGCCTGCAATGAGCCCCACTTCATTCCCTTTTAAAACGGTATAATTCCTGCCTGATTGTAATGGCATATCTTAAAATTACCAGAAATCAAAGCCACGGAGTGGATACTGCAGCTTGCATTGCGTCGCTGTATTAAGGCAGACGATTGGGGGGGCTGGGGGTGGGGGACGGCTGAGAGCCACCTACCTCCCCCCACATCCATTCCCCACTTTCTCGCACGCTTTTTTTTTTGAGACAGTAATAGGAGAAAATTGGTTTTGAAACTGAATAAAAGTCCCTTTCAGAGGAAATCATTTCTTTCAGGGTACCTCTGCTGAAAGTAAAATAGAGCATAATGAAAGGTGGTTACGTGATTGTCTTTCATTTGCTGGGAGGCCAGGACAGACGGGAGGCTGCAACCATCTCGGGGAAACACAAGATTGGAATAATTGCACAGTAACAAGGAGCTTGTTGTGAAATTAGTATCTTAAGAAAGTAGTGAAAAAAGGCTTTTCCTCATGAATACTTCATTATTAGAAGAAAGCAGCAGAATTTAGGGCTCCAGACACCTGTTTAGTATTAAATAACTTGCCTTTCTTCCCCTCACGCGCACACCCCCTCTTCTTACTCTCTTCCTCTCCTTATTTGAAACCAGCCTGAGGATTGAGTTGACTCAGCTCTGTTGTTCAGGGCTCTGGGGGTGTGGGGGTGTGGGTGGGGGTCAGGAGGTGGGGGGAGCAGGCATTTGGGGTGTTGGGGCTGAGATCACACCTGGACCTGCCTTTGCCTTACCATGAAGACAAGACAGGGTCTGTAGAGAAACTCCCGGCCCCACCGGTGGCCTCTAAGGCCTGCCTGCTCTGCCTCTGCTCCTTGGGGACTGTGGGCTCTCCAGAATGTTCCTCGGGGCTCAGCAGGAAAGTAGGTTTTGTGAAGAATATGCACCGCATTTCCATGTGCGTGCTACAGGTCCTGACTCCACATGAGCCCAGCAGCATGGACCTGTGGGGACCACGTCTGAGCTCCTATCCATGGGGACCTCTGACTCGATTCGCCGGGCAAAGGGAACTGAGCTGGGAGCTCAGCCAGGCAGCGACAGAGCCCGGGCACCGCAGGGCTGTCTGGGCGGTGTGAGGGTGGGGCTCGGGGCTCAGTCCAAGGCCAAGGTCCGGCTCAGCGTGGGCCAGGGTTGGAGCTGCCTTGGTTTTCCCGGGGACCCCGTCCTGGACGCCCCCCTCTAGGGGTGCTGTGAGGCAGGGAGCAGACCAATGCTTAATAAACTGGGACCCCACAGGCCCACCGGCATTTCCCGGGCACCCCTCCATGCAGGCTCCAGGGTGACCAGAGATGGTCTTGGCCCTAGAAGAACGCAGGGCTGAAACAGGAGACAGTTCTGCTCACAGGCAGTTACAAGAGTGCAGGTGCTGCAGGAACGCGGGGAGTGGGGACCTGACCAAGCCGGGGCAGGGGGGGCATCAGGCGACCTCCTTGGAGGAGGTGACCCACACACGAAGCAGCGCCAGGGGTACGTCCACTACTCCTGGGAGCTGGCTGCTTCTCCCTGTGAGGCCTCTGCTAAGCCTCTTGATGCGTCCAGGCCTCAGTCTTCTTGTCTGCAGAATGGGGGAGACAAGTGCTGGCTTTGAAGGCCTCCAGGGCTCTGTGTGGTGGGTTGGGGTGGGGGGCAGTTGGCGTGGAGCAGCCCCCCCCCCCCCGCATGACCAGCACCTCCTCTCCCTCCTCACAGGGACCCTGCCACAGAGCACGCCCCCCCGTGGGCCCCCAGCTCAGCCATGCTGGCCTGTCTGCAGAGGACCCAGAACCCACCGGGCCAGCACCTGCCCTGCCCGAGCAAGAGCCTGGAGCTGCGCAAGTGTGAGTGGGACGCCCTCCCCCTGCATCATACCCTCAGTGGGCTGCAGCCCTGCTGCCCCTTATCCTTTTCCTCTGTCTGCTGTGAGTCCACAGAGGCTTTCTTTCCGCCCCCCTCCCCTGCTTATTCCAGCCTCAGGGCCCTTTTCGAAGCAGGCCCCCGGGTGGGAATGCTGTTTGCCCCAGCCGTCTCGCCCGCCACCACCCTGTCTTGGACTCTCTGCCCATGCTTTTCTGCCTCTTCAGACTCCTTCCCCTACTCGGGACCCTACCCTCTTTGTCCGGCCCACTCCCATGGGGCCTTCTGGTGTCAGCTCAGGCGTGACCTCCTGCCCCTTAGCCTGCCCGGGCTACCTGCAGCACTTCCACCCAACCTGGGCCTCTCCCGACTCCCACCACGTGCTGTGTCTGTCTCGTCATCATCACTTACTTGCCTATGTTAGCAGAAGGTAGGATTCTGTGGAAGCAAAAACAGTCGTGCATGGGACCCTGGACCCAGCTCCAGGGTGTGAGCTGGGCACTTCTTTCCCCTCTCTGGGCTTTGCTCCTTCAATGTGTCCAATTAGGGAGCTGAACTTGGAGGCCTCCAAGGGTCCATCCTCCTTCACCACCTTGGGGATCCTAAACCTTTTGGCCTCATTATTTTTCACCCCCATAGGGTTAAAAAAAAACAAACAAAATTGAAGCACTTAGAAACATTTAAAAACAAGGAGATGTGCATAAAAATCAGGATTGCTTTGTCTTCTGAAAAACCAGAGGACACAGGCCTGTCCTCTGTACTGCGGCTACTGGTTAGAATCCAACTATTGCTCTTTAAAGAGGACGTTTGTCTCCCATTCACTGCAGTCCCCGCCTCTCCCTGTCGCCCAGGATCGGCTGCTGGTTATCTCTGTGCTGGCTCCGTTGCTTGAACAAGGTGGCACATTCACTTGGTCCCACGTTCACAAGGAATGCAGGCTGCGCAGGCCGACATCTCCCTGTCCCCTTCCCAGAGGCAGCCAATGTTATCAGCTTTTTGTGTCCCCTTCCGGGAGGTACTTCCCGCACACCCCAGCAAATCTGTCTACACACATATTTTACACACGGCTGTGCACCTCACTTTTGCACTTAGTAACATATCCTGTATGTCGGCATCTAACGAGCTTCCCTGCTCTTTTTCACGACTGCATGATTTCCCCTGGCAAGGATGAACTGGGATTGACTCGACCAGTCGCTGTTTAGGCTGTCCCCAGCCTGCTGCTGTTACAGGCGATGCGGCAGTCCGCGAGCCTGTTCGGGTCACAAAGGTGCGGATAAAACTGAAGGGCAAACTGCTGTAAGTGGAAATACTGGGTCAAATACATGCGCATGTGTGGTTTTGACAAGTGTGGTACTTTAGACACCCCCCAGCCCTCTCCATTCATACATAGCAGGGCTCCAAAGTTTGAGGCTCTGCTCACCTGCTCAGCAAAAATGACAGCACGGTGTAGGTTTTCTGTTTTTTTGTTTTTTTTTTAATATTTAATTGACACCTTCACACACATACAATCCATACGTGGTGTTCACAGTATCATCACATAGTTGTGTATTCATCACCATGATTATTTTTAGAACATAAGCATCACTCCAGAAAAAGAAAAAGAAAAAACTCATACAGCTCAACACCCCTCACCCCTCCTCATTGAACCCTAGTATTCCCATCTACCCTTATCTCCTTTATGATATATATTTTTTGTCTTGTTTTGTTTTCAACGTTAAATGTGTTTAATAATGTTTAAAAGTCAGAAAGTAAGAGCACCATTCTACTTCTTCCCCCCCACACACGACTTAAAACGAGGAAGAAGGTTTCACATACACCTGACACAACAGTGCCTGAAAAGACAGAAATTTATATTTTTTATCCATATTTTTTTACTCATCTGTCCATACCCTGGATAAAAGGGGCATCAGACACAAGGGTTTCACAATCCCATAGTCACACTGTAAAAGTTCTCTCATTATTCAATCGTCTTCAAGAATCAAGGCTACTGGAACACAGCTCAGTGGTTTCAGGTACTTCCCTCCAGCCACTCCAATACACCATAAACTAAAAAAGATCTCTATATAATGCATAAGAATAACCCCCCGGATAAAGCATGGTGCAGTTTTAGTTGAAGTTTCATATGAATGAGGTTGACCATTTTTCATGTTTGAACCATGTGTTCTTCCTGTGAACTTACCTATCTATTCATCTCCTTTGTCTGATTTTTTTTTCTCATTTCGGGGGTTATTTTTGTCCTTATTGATTTATAGGAGCTATTGTATATAGTGGAATTAGAGTTCTGTCTGTGATACAAATTACAGGTATTTTCCCCAATTTGTCACTTGTCTCTGATTCTGCCATGCAGGAATTTTGTGTGAAGTGAAATTTGTCAATATTTCCTTTTCTGGCATTTGGATTTTTGTGTCATGCTTTAAAAGTTGTTTCTTAGGCTGGTATATACATTTTTTAAAAAATTCCCCTGAAGTTCCTTCTAGTTCTCTTATGGCTTAATTTTTTTTTATGTATGTGAGCTATGATTGTTAGCTGGTGAGAAGTGAGGTGTATATGGGTATAACACCATAGTTCTCATTCGCGTAGTGTTGTAATACACTTTCATATTTCGGTGATACTTGCTGAGTCTTACTGTTCTTCTTCCTCTCAGAATTTCCCTGGCTGATCTTAATTTATTTCTCTCTCTGAACTATAAAATCTACTTACCTAGAAAAAACAAAAACCCAATGTCCTGGGGTTGCATGAAATTTATAGATTAATTTGAAAAGATTTGACATTTTTTATGATGTCTTGCCCTCCAAGAACATGTGGCGGCTTTCCATTTGTTCCAGCTTCTTTTGTGAATGGACCACAAGAATGTTTTAACATCTGCTTCATTGAGATCTTGCGTATTTTCTGTTAAGTTTACTTCTAGGTAGTTTAGCTTTTTTGATGGTTTTCTTTCCTCATTACATCTTTTGCATAGAGGTTGTTTATGTGAAGGCTATTAAATTCTGCCATCTTATTGAATTCTTCTGTTGTTCAGAATGGTTTTTCAATTTAGCCTCCTGGATTTTCCTGGTCTACTGTTGTATCATTTGCAAATGATAATTTTACCTCAGTAGTAAGTTTTATACCTTAATTTCTTTGTCTTTTTAATAGTGGTGGCAACTGTCTTAGGGACAATGAATGGTTAATAACGGTGATAACAGAAATTCTTTTCCCTGACTTTTTTCGTTTTTTACATGGGCAGGCACCAGGAATCGAACCCGGGTCTCCGGCATGGTAGGTGAGAATTCTGCCTGCTGAGCCGCAGTGGCCCTTCCCTGACTTTAAGGATAAGTTTCCTGTGTTTATACTAAGCAAAATGCTGGTGTTGGCCCAGATATGATATTATCAGGTTAATGAAATCTCCATCTATCCGTGTGTCATTAAGAATTTTGAAATCAAGGATGGAAGTTGAATTTTGCCAAATAACTTTTCAATGTTTATGAAGATGTTTTCAATATTTATGAAGAGCAGATTGTTTTTCCCTCTGATCTATAATTAGGAATAATTATACTAAAACATTTCTTAATATTGAACCTTCGTAGCATTCCTGGAACCGAACCCCACTTGGTCATGGTGAATTTCTTTGTAATATGCTGCTGGATCAAATGTGCTATTTTATTTAGGATTACTGTTCCTTTTTTTAGGTCAGTTTTTGCTGAGTTTTGCTATCAGTGTGACACTGGCTTCAAAAAGAGAATAAAAGTTTTCCTTCTTTCTTTAGGCTTTGAGCAGTTTAAATAGAAATGGAATTACCAGTTCTTTAAAGGTTGGTTGGGCCCCCGTGAGATCATCTGAGTTAGTGTTTTATATGGAGGGTGGGGTGGGTAGCTCTCTGATACTAGTCTCTGTTATTTCTGTGATAACTGGTCTGCTTTTGGTTGTTCTATTTCTTCTTGAATGAGTTTGGTAAATTATGTTTAAAAGTACCCATTTTATCCAGGCTTTTAAATTTTATGTGCTTGAGGTCAAGCAAAATAATTTGCTTTTTAAAAGTGGTCATGAAGTGGTCATGTCACCTTTCTTAAATTGTGTATAAGAAAATTGCCACCCCATTTTCCTTAAGTTACTTAGCTAATGACATCTGTCCACCTCCGTAAATAAACAGGGTCAGTGCTCACTACCGGTCCTTTTGCCATAGTGGCCCAGGCATCCGGATCTGCCCTCTGGCGTACCACTTGAGAAGGCGTCACAGGGCCACTACTCCAGGAGCGCCTGTGTCGCCACAGCGGCCTCTCTGCTGCCTTTCCATGGGAGTGGGAAAGAAATTCTCGGGTCACTTTGAGAGTTTTGTAGGCCTTGCTCTACTCGCTTCTGAAGTTTAATGCTGCCATGGGGAAGACGAAGCCAGACTGACGTTTCCTTCCTTTGACATGACTTCAGTCTTTCCATGTCTTTCCATATCTGATGTTCAGTGACTTCTCTGGGGCACGTCTTGGGGTTGACCGTTCAAAATCTGTTTTCCCTGGGACAGGTACTACGCCCTTCTGACACACAGATTCAAGGCTTGTATTATTTCACTTTCTTTCTTTGGGGACTCCAGTTAAGCCTGTATTGGTTCTCTTTAACTTGACTTTCCTTGTGCCCCTTTCTGATTAATCCTAATTCTTTATCCCTTTTCACTGTGCTCGCTTTTCTTATTTTTACCTGTTTTCAGCACCTTTTCTTTTTCCTTGTGCTTATTCCATTTCCCCTTTTTTTTTTTTGAAATTTCTTTTATAATGTTATAAACATTATAAAATTTTATTATATATATATAATTTGTTAAAATATACTTTGAAATTTATCACTTTTTTATATTTTTATATTTTTTATTTATTTATTTATTTTATTTTTTAATTAACGGAAAGAAAGAAAAAAATAAAATAAATAAAAATAAAAAAAGAAATTAACACAACATTTAGAAATCATACCATTCTACATATGCACTCAGTAATTCTTAACATCATCACATAGATGCATGATCATCGTTTCTTAGTACATTTGCATCTGTTTAGAGGAACTAGCAACACAACCGAAAAAGATATAAAATGTTAATATAGAGAAAAGAAATAAAAGTAGTAATGATAGTAAAAAACAACAACAAAAAAACCCTGTAGCTCAGATGCAGCTTCATTCAGTGTTTTAACATGATTACTTTACAATTAGGTATTATTGTGCTGTCCATTTTTGAGTTTTTGTATCTAGTCCTGTTGCACAGTCTGTATCCCTTCTGCTCCATCCATTTCCCCTTTTATTCTATGTTTTTCTTTTGTGTTTTTTGCTTTATAGAAACAATTGTTAGTTTTTTCCTTCATCAGGAAATGTGTAATCATAATTTTCATCTCTTCTGTGGCTACATTTTTCTGGTGGTAAGTGTGTTTTACCTTCCCCTTTAATCATGCTTTGTCTTTCCCTCATTAAAAAAAAATTAGACTATTTTTAGAGCAGTTTTAGGTTTATAGAAAAATTGAGCAGAAAGTGCATAGTTCCCATATACTGCTCCCCCATCCAGTTTCCCCTATTAACATTTTGCACCAGTGAGGCACATTTGTTGCAAACGATGAGCCAATATGGATACATTATTAACTGAAGTCCATGGTTTACTCTCTGTTGTCCGGTTCTATGGGCTTCGACAAATGCCACCAGTATGGTATGATACAGCTACCATAGTTTCATTGACCTAAAAATGCCCTGTGTTCCACTTACTCACCCTTCCCTCCCTCCTTCCATCTCCTGAAAACTACTGATCTTAATACTGCCTTTTTGCCTTTTCCAGAATGTCACATACTCAGAATCACAGTATGTAGTTCTTTCAGACTGGCGTCTTTCACTTGACCATGTGCATCTAAGATTCCTCCGTGTCTTTTCATGGCTTGATAGCTCATTTCTTTTATTTTCCTTTAATGCAGTTTTATGGAGATGTGTTCCCATACCATACAGTCTACCCAAAGTACACGACCAAGGGTTCACGGCGTCTTCACACAGTTGTGCATTCATTACCACAATCAATTTTAGAACGTTTTCATTACTCAGAAAAATCCACAACAACAAAAACCCACAACATCCTATATCCCTTATCCCCACATCACTAACAATGGTGTGGTACATTTGTTACTGCTGATGAAAAAACACTGAAATATTACTGTGAACTATGGTCCAAAGTTTACGAATAGATGCATTTCCCTCCATGTTCTACTCTTATTATTATAACTCCTTGTAATAGTGGCATACATTTCTTCTAGCTCATGAAAGAACTTGTTTATAATTGTTCAGTTTAATCACAGCCTTCACCTACCACAAGATTCACTGTGTTATACAGCCCCATGCTTTAACCTCTAGCTTTCCTTCTGGTGTCATACGTGCTTCTAAACTTCCCTTTTCCACTTACAATTCAGAACTGTGAAAGATTCACAATGATCTGAGCATATAATAAAATCTAGTTAACACTTCTGTACAATATAAGCAACTACTCCCCATTCTCCAGCCACATTCTATCTCCTAGTAACCTGTATCCTAGATTCTTTGTCTGTGAGTTTTACATATCATAATTAGTTTATACTAATGAGGTCATAGAATATTTGTCCATTTTTTTCTAGGAGTTTTATGGTACTAGTTCTTATTTGATCCGTTTTGAGTTAATTCTTGTACAGGGTGTAAGATCGGGTCTTCTTTCATTCTCTTGGTCATGAATGTCTGGTTTTCCCAACACCGTTTATTGAACAGACTGTTCTGTCCCAGTTGAGTGGACTTGGGAGCCTTGTCAAAAATCAACTGACCATAGATCTGAGGGAGTATTCCTGAACTCCCAATTTACTTCTGTTGATCACTATGTTAATCTGCATGTCAGTATTGCACTGTTTGACCACTGTGGCTTTAGAATATGCTTCCACACTTGTTTCTGCCTCGTCAAGATATTTCTAGCCATTTAAGTCCCCTTACCCTTCCACGTAAGGTTTGCAATTAGCTTTTTCCATTATGCAAAGTAGTCTGTTGGAATTCTGATTGGTATTACATCGAATCTAGATTAATTTGGGTAGAATGGACATCTTACTGACATTTAGCCTTCTAGTCCATGAACATGGAATATCTTTCCATTTATTCAGGTCTTTGATTTATTAAGCAATGCTTTGTAGTTTTCTATGTACGAGTCTTTTGCATCCTTGGTTAAGTTTATTCCTAGATATTTCTATACTCTCTTCAAAGCCTCTCCTGTCTTTTTTATTTTTCAGCCAGCAGAACTCCTTTTAATATTTCTTATAGGGCAGGTCTCTTGTTAATGAATTCTCTCAGCTTCTGTTTATGTGTGAGTATTCTGAAATATCCCTCATTTTTGAAGGACAGCTTTGCTGGATAAAGAATTATTGCCTGGCAATTTTTCTGTTTCAGTATCTTAAATATATGTAATACCACTGCCTTCTCACCTCTATAGTTTCTTTTTGCTTGTCGGATTTCAGATGTCCCGTCCTCCAGTTCACTAATCCTGTCTTCTGCCTCTTGAAATCTAACATTGTAGGTTTCCATTGTTTTTTTCATCTCTTCTACTGGGCCTTTCATTCCCATAAGTTCTGTGATTTGTTTTTTCAGACTTTTGATTTATTCTTTTTTTTTGTCCGTTGCCTTCTTCATATCCTGTCAATTTACTGATTTGATTTTTGATGAGGTTTTCCATGTCTGTTCAAATATTCTGAATTAATTGTTTCAACTCTTGTATCTCATTTGGATTGCTGTTTTGTTCCTTTAACTGGGCCATATCTTCAATTTTCTTAGTAAGATTCATTACTTTTTGCTGGTGTCTAGGCATTTAATTTCCTTAATTTATTCTGGAGATTGTTTTCACTTGTTTTTTACCTAGGATTTTCTTGCTGGATGACTTTGTTGTCTATCTGTTCTCTGACATTCAGTTCACCTTATTCTAGACCTCTAGCTTAGGTTTTAACATCAGAATTTTTCAGTTCTTGTTTTCTTGTTTCTTGCCCTGCCTGTATGGTGCCTTCCTGCACCCCCTTATGAGGGTCTAATTAGATATTATAGGCCCCAGCCAGATTTTCCCAGACCAAACAGGCCTCTCTCACGAGGAAAGAGTCACCTGCATCAGTTTTCCCTGAGAGTAAGACCTCGCAGATTGAAAGACCTTCCTATGAAGTCTCTGGACTCTGTGTTTTTCCTGCCCTACCCAGGTTGTGGCACTTGTTTGCCTTCGGGTCCCACCAGCATAAGGTGATGCGGTACCTTTAACTTCAGCAGAGTCTCCTTGCTGGGGACATGTCTGAGACAGAGGAGAGGTTGTAGGCTGGCTTTAATTGCTTCCCTTTTCCAGACCCTGGGGTCTGAATTCCTTGAGGGAGGGAATCTACCTGAGCTGGGCCCCACCGCTCTCCTGGGGAAGGCACAGGCTCCAGACTAGCCCTCAGACAAGCTCAATTCTGCCTGAGAAGCCTTGCCGTTGTATTCAAAGAGCAGTCAAGCCGTAAAAACACAGCCACAAAAAAGAGAGAAGAAAAAAGAAAGAAAAATTCCTTTTCAGAGCAGGGCCCCTGTACCTTGGGTTTGCCAATCAAGAGCTTAAGTTGGTATGTTCCTCTGTACATCGCCAGGTCCCATGTGCCCCCTCCTTTCCTTCAGGGCCCAGGCCCTTTCACGTGTTTTGTGCTGTCCAATCCAAAAAAACCTCTCGGGGTGTTTTTTTCTTTTCCATCAGCCCTGCCCCTCTGTGCCAGGGCCAAAACCAGCAAACTCAGCTTTACTCAAGGTTCAGCTGAGCTGGGGGCCTACTTTTAGTAGTCAGAATTTGTGAATTAATTCTGCGATTGGAGTTTGGTTGCGCTCAGCCCCTGCTGCTGGTAAAGTCCCTTTCCTTTCCCCTCTGGGAAGCAGCCTGTGGGGGAGGGGCGCTGGCCGCCGGAGCTTGGGGGACTCATCGTTCTGGGGGTGCTCATATTCAAAAAAGCAATAAATTTCAAAGTACAGCACAACAATTAGCCGGACCAGACCAGGGTACATTGTGTGTTTGTCACTGACGTGGCCCCAGCAGTTGCTCTGTACTGTTCCTGGCTATTTAGTAACTGCTCTGGAGGACGAACTAAATCCCACACCTTGCTGAGCCACCATCTCGGCCCCTCCCTCACCTCCGTGGTTTCTGACAAGAAATCAGCACTTAGTCTCATTTGGCTTTCCTTGTATATGGTGAATTGCTTTTCACTTGCTGCTTTCAGAATTCTCTTTCTCTTTGGTATTTGACAATCTGATAGTATGTGTCTTGAAGGCTGAAGCGAGTCTCTTTAGATTTATTCTGTTTAGAGTAGGTTGGGCTTCTTGGATTTGCATATTTATGTCTTTCATAAAGGGCTGGAAAATTTTCAGCCAGTATTTCCTCAAATATTCTTCCTGGCACTTTCCACTTCTCTTCTTCTTCTGGGACACCCATGTTATATATATTTGTGCATTTTGCACTGTCAATCATTTCCCCAAGACCCTGGTCAAAATTTTCCTTTTTTCCCTCCATTTCTTCTTTTGTCTGTTTGAATTCAGATGCTCTGTCTTCTAGCTCACCGATCCTTCTGCCTATTCAGATCTTTTGTTTTGTCTCTAGTGTGTGTGTGTATATATATATATATATGTATATATATACACACAGTATATATATATATATACATATGTTAAATTTATATATTTAAATTTTTTAATTGTATACCATATATACAAAGCAAAGAAAGAAAAAAGCAATAGTTTTCAAAGCACTCTTCAACAAGTACTTACAGGACAGATCCCAGAGTTTGTCATGGGCTACCATACCATCATCTCAGATTTTTCCTTCCAGCTGCTCCAGAACAGTGGAGGCGAGAAGGAATGAATATTTTATCATCACAATTGACTTTTTTTTTTCTTTTTTGTGAGAAATAACATATATACAAAAAAGCAACAAATTTCAAAGTACAGCACAACAATTAGTTGTAGAACAGATTTCAGAGTTTGGTATGGGTTACAGTTCCACAATTTTAGGTTTTTACTTGTAGCTGCTCTAAGGTACTGGAGTCTAGTATATTTTTAATGTCATCTATAGTATATCTCATTTCTGTAAGGTCTGTTATTTTTCTGTATCTTCTTTCAAATTCCAGTTTATGCTCACTCAGTGTTGTCTTACTATTCTTTATCTCTTTAGCCATCTCACTGAATTTGTTAGGAGGTTTGTCTGCATGTCTGTGATTATTGTACTGGGGATTCTGTGTGTCTTCTGACTTTATCTGATCCTTTGACTGGGCTATTTCCTGTGTTTTAGTGTGTCTTGGGATATTTTTTATGGTATCTGGTCATCTTCTATCTTGATGGGTCGTTTCTCTCTCTCATCTAGGATTTCATTGTTGCTTGGGTTTATATTAAGGCTTTTCTCTGGTGGCTGGATCTTCAGAACTTCCAAGCCAAAACAGCGCGGCATCCACGCAGGCAGTGTAGACCACACAGGTCCAGGGGGCCTGGGATGGGGTCTGGAAAGACTCTGAAAAGCCCACTGTTCTCCCTGCGCTTTCCAGCCTGCCCAGCAGATAGCACTCTTCGTCTGTCTCACCTCTGAATCAGTTAAACAGTGTAGTGGGTGGTGGTGGCTGAAACTGCCGAGACCCCGTGTTCTCACCTCTGGCTCAGTGTTGGGCTGTCCCCCTCTGTACTGGGGGCAGAGGATGTCCACAGTAGCCCCAGTCTGTGGCCGCCCACCAGGGGAGGATCAGGCCTCCTGCTGCTGCTTCCCTCCAGGGTGGTGGATGGCCACGGCAGGATTGATCCCTGCCATGTTTTCAGTCTCTTCATCCTGCACTTCCCGGGGCACTTCTCACCTCCTGTTCCTGGAGATTGATTCAGACACTTCTGCCTAGGTACTCGCTGCTTCTGGGGGAGAAGCAGGTTCTGCCCTTGCCTCCCTAGTCCAGTTTGCAAGTTCCCCCCGGGGCCCTTTTGCAGTCGGCATTCCGTGGTGGCGTGTGCCCTGCCCTGGGTTTCTCGGGCCTGGGCACCTGGGTGTGGGTGTGCCCGGGGCTCTGCTCCCTGCTGCTGTGGTTTCATAGATGGGGTCCTGGCGGGAGGGACCTTCCCAAAACGTGCGGGCCCAGTAAGGGGAAGGAAGGGAGCGACCCGTCTGGGACGGAAGTTTCCTACTTCATATTTTTCTCTTTCTTTGATTCAGCATTTGTGGAATCCTTCTCCAGTCTCTACCTTCCTCCAGAGTTCTGAGAAAGTGAGATTTGTCCTTTTGTTCACTGAATCTTTGGGGAAGTTTTTCCAAGGAATGCCTTACGTCACCCTTGCTCATTTCTTTTTAATGCTGAGTTACGTTCCATTCTATGGCTGCGCCACAGTTTGCCATAGTTTGTTTCCTTCATTTTTCATATATGTATTTCATGGTATTGTGTATAATGCACACACACATTATCGGGTCCTTGCTAGTTCAATCTGATCAGTCACCTTTGAAGGAGGTGAGTTTCTTCCCAGCCCATCTACCTGTGGGAGGCTCAGGCCTGTCCAGGCTAACTGGAATCTTACTTATGACCCAGAGTTTTGTACATCTCCACATTTATCCCTTATTTCTGTGAAAGAAATAGGTTTCTCCGCATATAACATGGCTGTGCAATCTCTTATTTAGCAGCCCTTCTTTTGTGGAACCGAGTGTGAGCTAGGAAAGCTCCTGCGCCAATGGCCTGTGCACGCCCAGTTTCACTGCTGCAAATATGGGGTTTAGATTAATGCCTCAGGGTGTGCCCCTCCCCGTGAGAAGTGCACACTGCTGGCTCTTTCAGGCGCCTTCTCTCTGCTGTCCCCGGCAGCCTTTCCACCTGTTCTTTGTTCAGGGGATTAGCTATCTCCTAGTTTTGCCAAAAACAGAACATGAGTTTTGTTCCGTGTTACTTTCAGACCATTTCCAGGAAGTGAAAGGGAACCCAAGACGTTATGCCAACATCTTCAAAACTGAAGGTCCTCTGCTGTTTTTCTTTCAGAGATAAGGGCTTAGAGAAATATCTGTCTGCCCCATTGAAGACTGGACAATGCCCGGTGATTTAGGAGAGCCTTTGGTGTCAAGAAAAAATGTTTTACACGCACGGCCCACTACTGTTCCTTTATGCTTCCCCCGGGAGAACTTTTCGTTCTCTCTTTTACAATTAAGTACTTTACTGAATAGATTGTCCGTGGCATACAATTCAGAAGGCACAAGAGATTGCTGTGAAAAATAATCCTTCCTCCCAAAGGAATTCACTGTTAGCACTTAAGTACCCCCTGGAAAACACATATGCGTGTGGGGCATTATATACTCTTCACATAAACATTGGCTCCCTACACCTCCTCAGCATCTTGCCTTCTTTGCTTATTTGTTAAAACCACAGTATTTTGGAGATTATTCCCCATCTGAGAGGGAGCGCCCTCATTCCTCCTGGGAGCTGCCCCGTGTTCCCCACATGGATGGGAATAACAAGTGTCCGCATCCCCCCGTTGAGGGACATTTGGATTGTTTCTAGTTCTTGCTCTTCTAACCCAGGCCAGCCTGGACATCTTGGTACCGGTGTGTCTGCGTTAGATGAATTCTCCCCGGGTGGACCTGCTGGCTCTCTAAGTCCACGCGTTCTTGCTGTGTCCAGCTGTCAGGGCTGTCGGCCTCGCCCTCCGCTACCAGCCGCTGGAGGCAGGGGCTGGGCCGTTCTCCCTGCCCCCAGCCCAGAACTAGGCTCCTGTCCTGAGAGCGTGGACAGCCACCAAGGACGCCCTGCTTCCCCTGCCCACACCGGTCCTTTGACATCTCTGCACTTATTGGAAAAGACACTGATTCTGCTTGTAATGGAAGGGCACAGGAAGGAGGGAGGCAGGGAGGGAGTCAGGCAAATTGAATTGGGCGCCCTGTACCAGTGAAAGCCCGAGTACCTGGCGAGGAGGCTCCCAGACTCTCTCTTGTCCCAGGGCAGAGCTGTGACAGCAAGGGCTGGCTCCGAGCCCCGTGACAGGCCCCGGCCGTGCTAGGTTCCCCACCAAGTGAGAGAGGTCTCGACCAGGCCTTGTGCAGTGCGACCCTGGACAAATGGCTCGACCTCTTGGGGCCTGTGTTGCCCCTTCTGCAGGGGAGGGGTCAGATCAGGTGGCCTGAGGAGGCCGTCCCACTGCACCTGTGATGGCCATGTCAAAGCCCAGCACGGGGAAAGAGGTGTCCCAGTGTGAGACCCCTCCCTCCTCCTCCTTTTCTCAGCATCCCTACCTGTACGTGGCAGTCAGAGTGGCCCCCACAGGGCTGCTGCAGGTGCCCCCAACACGGTCAGTGAACCAGCAGGCGCTGCAGCTCACCCCTTTGGGATCCAAGGTCAGGTGGGTGGAGGTGCTGGGGGGCAGCCAGCCCTGCGCCCAGGAGCCTGGCTCTGAGGTCTGTTATGACCTGTTCCAGTAGACCAGAGAAAGTGTCCTGGAGAAAAAGAAAGGAAAAAAAGACTGGGGAGGGAAATGCCATCCCTATTCTCAACCTCAGGCCTAAGAGGTCTCAACAGGTGACTGACTGTTCCCTCAGGCTGCTGTGTCCCAGACAGGAGCTGCCCATCCTTGGGACAGAGGCCTGCTTATCTTGGCAGCTCAGCACCTTCCCTGGTAATAAATATTTGACTTTCACATCGTGATGTTGAAACACAAACCCTGAGTCACGTGCTGCTAGGGAACAACACAGGCCGTGTGGAGCCCAGAGAGGAAGGAGCTGGGGAGGCCTGGCCTAGGGGCTCGGTTCCCTGCCTTATCCATCACCCCCCAGGGCCAAGGAGGTGGAGCTGAGGCAGCTGCTGCTGGACACGAGGCCCGAGCCGAGGCCCGAGCGCAGGCCCGAGCTCTGCAGGACCATGGGTAAGCGACTCGGCCTCTCTGTGCCTCCCGCTCTCCTCTGTATGTGAAGGTGCCCACCCTGCCCTGCCCCCCGGGGTTCCCCACGGCATGGGTTTTGGGACTGAAGCAGACCCAGAATGCGTTGTGCGTGTGGTCTTGGGTAAGAGAGTGACCGTCCGTCCTTCACTGGGCCTCCATTTCCCGCACTGTGACAGAAGGAGAGAAAGCCCCAGGGCCTGGCAGCTGGCTCACTGCCCCTGTGCCCCCAGAAAGGGGTTTCCCCCTGCATGTGCCCACGAGGGGACAAGAAGAGCTCATCATCCCTGACGAGCAGCTCTGTGGGCTGGGCTGGGCCTGTTTGCTGACCCAAGATCAGGGAGCAGCTCTTCTCCCCCACTCGCACCTCACCATTCCCATCCCACCCAGTAGGCAACCCCCAACCCCAAAGGGCTGGAGCCGCTGCCCAAGCAGAACAGCAGCCCTGCAAGCATTCCTGCAGGTGCCACTGCTTCCACTGATGCTAATGAAATACGGAAGAAACAAAGCAATTTAAAATTCCAATAAAATTAAAAACAAATCTCAGGCTGTGGAGCAAATCTGATTACGTATGTAGCTGTTGCTGAGTGCAACCTGCAGGACGGAACAGTCTGGTCGTGTCCCAGCTGCAAGCACCAAGCTCACAGGGAGAGACCAGAGACTCTAGCAGAGGGAAGCAGCCAGCCCAGAAATGAAGGGTTCTGGGTAAAAAGGGGGCCACATGGCTTTAATCCCCTTTTATGATTTAAAATACAAAAAAATAAGATCTTAGTAACTGGCTACTTCCTTAATCCATTGCAAAATAACTAACCACAATGTGTAACAAACCAACCTGGGAGTTGCTAAAATGAGAGGAAGACATATATCCAAATGCCTGCCTCTTTTCTACAATGTACAGAGGTCCTAGCCAGCGCAGTAAGACAGGTAAACAAAAGTACAAAGATTGGGAAAGGAATAAAACTGCTTGCAGAGAAAACCTAAGAGAATCTATAAACAAATTACTGGAAGAAGAATTCAGCAAGATTGCAGCTATAAGATCAACATTTTACAAAATGATACTACTACAGTTTTTTTTGTGATCGCTTTACTGAGACATAGTTCACACAACACACATGCATGAAAGTGTTTGGTATACTCAGTGTTGTGCAATCAATGCCACAATTCCAGAACATTTTCAACACCCAAAAAATAAACCCTGTACCCATTAGCAATCACTTGCCACTTCCACCCCCCATGCACTGGCAACCAGTAATCTACTTCCTAGCTCTATAGATGTGCCTAATGTGGACTGTCATATACATGGACTCATATAACATGTACCCTTTGTGTGTCATCTTTCACCTGGTGTGATGCTTTCAGGGTTCATCAGTGCCACAGCACGCATCTGTACTTCACTCCTTCGTATGGCTGACCAATACTCCATTGTATGAACAGCCCACATTTCGTTTATCCATGCATCAATTCATGGATATGAGGCTTGTTTCTACTTTTTTTGCTCTTATGAATAATGCTGCTGTGAAATTCGTGTACGGCTTTTGTATGGACGTGTACTTTCATGTCTCTTGGGTATATATACCCAGGAGTGGAACTGCCCAGTCATATGGCAACTCTGACTTCTGGTAGAAATGCCAGGGAGTTTTCCAAAGCTGCTGCACCATCTTACATTCTCACCAGTGGTATATGAGGGTTCCAGTTTCCTCAGATCCTCACCAGCAATTGTTGTCTTTTTGATCATAGCCATCCCAGTGGGTGTGAAGTGAATCTCATTGAGGTTCTGGTTTGTATTTCCCTAATAACTAATGATATTGAACATTTGTTTATGTGCTTATCAGCCATCTGTATATCTTCTTTTGAGAAATGTCTTTTCAGCTCCTTTGCCCATTTTTAAAATTGGACTATTTGTCTTTATTAGTAAGTTGTAAAAGTTCTTTACATATTTTAGTTACAAGTCCCCTATCTGATATGATTCGCAAATATTCTTTCCCATTCTGTGGGCTGTCTTTTTCTCTTTCTTCATGCTGTCCTTTGAAGCACAAAAGGTTTTAATTTTGATGAAGTCAAAATTTCTTTCATCACTCGTGCTTTTTTGTTCTAAGGCAGCTTTGCTTAACCCAAGGTTATGAAGATTTCCTCCTTTGTTGTCTTCTTAGAATTTTCAAGTTTTAGCTTTTAAATTTAGTCTGTGGTCCATTTTGAATTAGTTTTTGCATATACTATGAGGAAGGAATCTAAGTCAGGTCTTCCGCAGGTGGCTGTCCAGAGGTCCCAGCACCATGCTGAGAGACTGTTTTCTGTCTCTATACATTTGCCTCATCTGGTTGGTTTTGGCACCCGTGGAGAAAGTCAACTGAACATAAACGTGAGGGTTTCTTTCTGGAATCCCAATTCCATTCCCCTGATGTATGTCTGTCCTTCTGCCCACTCCACAGCCTTGATGACTGGTTTTGTACTAAGATCTACAATTAGCACGTGTGAATCATCCAACCTTGTCCTTTTTAATGTTTCTTTTGGCTGTTCTGGGTCCCATGAATTTCAGCATCAGCTTGTCAATCTCTGCAAAGAAACTGGATTTTGACAGGGATTGTATTGGATCTGTAAATCATTTTGGGAAGCTCTGATTATAGCAAGTCTTCTGCTCCATGAACATGAAGTGTCCTACATTCATTTAGATCTTCTTTAATTTTTTTCAGTAGTGTTTCACAGTTTTGCTCTTCTTTTGTTAAATTTATTAAGTATGGATCCTTTTTTTTTTTTTTTTTTTTTTTTTAAAGAGAGAGGGAGGAAGGGAAGGAAAGACAGAGAGAAGGAAGGAAGGATGGAAGGAAGGAAGGGAGGAAGAAAGGGAAACATCTTTAAACATTTTCTTGTTTTATTGTATTTTGTTTGTTTGTTTGTTTTTTACATGGGCTGGGGCCGGGAATCGAACCGAGGTCCTCCGGCATGGCAGGCAAGCACTTTGCCCGCTGAGCCACCGCGGCCCGCCCTGGATCCTTTTTTGATGCTATTGTAAATGGTACTGTTTTCTTATTTTCAGTTTTGGATTGTTCACTGCAAGTGATACAGATGATTTTTGTATATTGATCTTGTATCCTACAGCTCTGCTGAATTCATTTATTCTAATAGCTTTTTTGGCAAATTTCTTAGGATTTTCTATGTGCAAGATCATTTTATCTGTGACTAGAGATAGTTTTACTTCTTCCTTTCTGATTTGAATGCCTTTAATTTCTTTTTCTCGTCTAGCTATCCTAGCCAGAACCTTCAGTACAGTGTTGAAGTGGCAACAGCAGGTATCTTAGAGGGTCTTTCACCATTAAGTGTGATGTCAGTTCTGAGTTTTTCCTAGATGCCCTTTATCAGGTTGCGGAAATTTCCTTCTTCTCCTAGTTTTGTTGAATTTTTTTTTTTTTTTAATCATAAAAGGGTGTTGGATTTTGTCAAATGCTTTTTCGCTATCTACTGAGATGATCGTGTGGCTTTTGTCCTTTATTCCACTGATACGGCATATTACACTAAGTATATTAGATACTATGCCGTATCTAATGGTAAATCAACTTTGCATTCTTGGGATAAATCCCACTCTCAGCCATAAACTTTTTATATGTTGCTGAATTGGTTTCCTAAATATTTTGTTGATTTTTGCATCTATATTCATAAAGAACTGGTACTGGTACTGGCAGAATGGTTTAAGAAGTGTTCGCTCCTCTTTTCTATTTTTCAGGTGAATTTGTGAAGAACTGGTATTGATTTGTTTTTAAGTGTTTGGTAGAATTCACCAATGAAGCCTCTAATGCTGAGGTTTTCTGTGTGTGTGTGTGTGTGTGTGTATGTATTTTGCTGAGTCATAGTTTCTATTTTAATGTAGTCCAATTTATCTCTTTTCCTGTATTTGTGCTTATTCTCTCATTTCAGAAATCCTACCTACCCTGAATCAATATTCTCCATCATTTTCGTCAAAGTGTAAAGAGTAAAGTCTCTTTACTTGTTCTTATTATAGCACTATTCAGATTTTCTATTTTTTCATGTATCAGTTTTGGTAACTTGTCTACTTCATCTAAGTTGTGATACAATTATGATAGATTTATATCTCTCTATATAAGAAATCTAGAATAAATTTGAAAAAGAGGTATATGACATTTATGGAGAAGGATGGAAGCTTATTTGGTGATATCAAAAAAGACCTAAATAAACTTTAGACGCATGCCATGTGCACTGGCAGAGATTCAGTGTTTGAAAGACGTCATCTCACTCCCCAAACCCTGACTGCGTGTATGTGTACGTAACTGGAAAAGAGGATTCTGAAGTTGGTAAGGAAGAACGAGGGGCCAAGAATGGCCAAGACACTTTCAGCAAGTACCTTCTGAGTGTGGGACAAAGGGCCTAAGGTTGCAACGGTGGGATCCAAGGGAGCCGGGGGACAGGGCGGAGTGCCTAGAAATGAGCCCATGCACATGCGCTCCATCCAGGACAAAGCACGCTTTGCAGCTCGCTGGGGATCCGTGTGCGGTGCAGAGACAACTGGTTATCCATATGGAATAAACGCCATTAGATCCCTAACTCACACCACACACAAAAAGGAATCCTAGGTAGGCTGAAAATATACCACATGTAAAGCAAAACTGCACCATTCTTTGATGAAAATGATGGAGAATATTGATTCAGGGTAGGAAGGATTTCCAAAATGAGAGGATAAGCACAAATACAGAAAAAGATATAAGTTGAACCACATTAAAAGTAGAAAAGATGACTCAGCAAAATATACCATTAAAAAATCATCAAGACAAGCCACAAATTGAGAGAGAGTGTCTGCAGCACAGACAGTGGGCCAGTATCCAGAAGAGAGATACGGATGTGGCTGCAGGAAAGTGGCTCTGGGTATGGCAAGGAGCAGTGACAGGGCAGGAGGGGGCGAGACAGAGAGTGGTGGCTGGAGGGGCACAGGGCAGGCAAGTCAGCCCACACTGCTGTGGATGGAGACGGACGCAGCCAGGGTATGTGCCAGAAAGGAGGGAGAGGTAGAGCAGCCGCTGCAAAGGGCAGAGAGCCTCGCTGAGGCCAGCTGGACAGGCAGTGGTGCAGGAGGTGAGGAAGGGGCAGGGCCCTGCGTGGAGGGAGAGAGGGAGGAGCAGGCTCCTAAAGAGGACTCCCTGTTCAGGGTACAGCCGAGGGAAACTGAGGGTAGGTAGGTCAGCACAGGGAGGGACTGAAGCCCTCCCTGCCCCACCTGCAGGACTCCTCGGCCACTCTAGGCTCCAGTGGGGCTCAGGGAGAGTGTCCTGGGGGCAGGGGGAAAGAAATAGGGGCAAGTGTGGATACGTGCATGTGCCCACATGTATATCTCTGTGAGCACCTACTGGTCTGTGAGTGTGAGGGGTGTGCCCCTTAGTGTCCGAGCATGTATGTGTGTGTGTGTATGCGCACGTATGTTACACACACATGGTTAGACAACAAGAGACATGGGAACCTTTGTGCAACGGCTCCCCTTCACCGCACCTACTGAACTCCAGGCCCTTGACATGCCTCACGCTGGCCCAGAGGCCAGGGAGCTGAGGTCCCCCAGCTGGTAGCTGGGACACCTGGAGTCACACTCAGGAATGACCCCTGAGGGGGCAGGGCCGTGACTGCAAGAGAGTGCCGAGTAGGACCCTGCCCCTCCCCAGGCCCCTGGCAGATGAAGCCAGAAAACATCTGGATCTGCCCAGCCCGCAGCCTTCCCCACCCCTCTCCTGGGTGGCCTCATTAGGGATGCTGCTGGTGCCACCAGCTAATTAGTGTCACGTTAACTGAACATTCAGGAGTCTGTCACCTCCAAGGGCAGAGTGTTGCCTTGAAGGGGAATGCAGATGTGGGCTGGGCATCTGGGCTGCCCCTCCTGCTCCCACGTCAACGCAGATAATCCCCACCGTGACTTCTGACCTGCGAGGGAGGGGGTGGGAGAGTCTCCGACAGCGGTGCTCCCACCTCTGCTGGGGGAGCTCCAGTTTACAGCCAGACAACTCAGGCCCACCAAGGGGACAGCTTCTCGGGGTGGGGATGGGGGGGTACCTGGCAAATCAGGACAATGTGGGACCACAGGATGGCCCCAGAACAGCCCTGGAGACGGCAGAAGCCTCTTCCAAACCCGCTCTTACGGTTCCCTGCCCCTCAGGCAGGGACTTGCCCTCTCTGAGTGTCCGCCTGCTTATCTACCAAGTCGGGTGACATCAGAATGTACCTCACAGGCAAGGGGAGAGGGCAGGTGGACAGCATGCCTCCTGGATGCAGCCTGCCTGGGCCTGACCCACATGGCGGGCAGTGCCTGGAGGGACTGGCTTAGATGCAGGGCTTGTCCCTGGGGTCCCACAGAGAACCCTGGAGCATGGAAGGAAGAATTCTGGGCCAGAGTCCCATCCCTGCCTCCTCAACCCTTTACTTGCGAGCAAGTACCACCTGCCTTACAGCACATCTTCAACACCACACCACGTGTCCACCCCTTGGTGCCCCCGTACAGGTGAGAAAGGAGCTCAGGTGAGGTGGCCTGGTTCCAGCCAGGGTCTGAGCTTCCCGCCATCCTGCAGTCTCTACAGTAGAGCCCCTGCCCCCTCTATCCACTCGGCCCCGTAACTCACAGGCTCCCACAGGCAGTGGTGGTGCTGAGTCCCACGCCCCTCATTAAATCCCACTCAAAGGGCTGCTTTTAATTGGCTTAATATACTCGTTAATAACCACGTCTATTTAACACACCTGTAAAAGGCCCATAACATTAACTTAATGGCCTCAATGGCTTGCCAGGCTCTTCCAGCGGCATTTATAAATTTCCCGACAAGGATTTAGCAGGGACGGGTAGGAAGGGAGCAGGGGAAGAGGCAGCCTGGTTCACAGGGCAGGTGTGCCCATCTGTACCTGGCTGTAGGCACCTTGTTTCTGCACGTCAGAGACCAGATTCTGTCTGTTGGCTGCTCCTGCAGCTTCTCAGAAGCCTTTGCGCAGGGGTGACTGGCTCTGCACCCAGCGCTTATCAGATGGTTTAGACATCAGGTGGTGGGAAAGATCAGGGTCTGCCCTCGAAGCAGACCTCCACATCTAGCCCAGGACACAAGTCAACGAACGGCTATAGCACAGGGCACTTTGGGGGTGGGGATGGGTATGGGTATGGGTCCGGGAAGGCTCCCTGGAGGAGGCAACATCTCAGCTGAGACCTGAAGAGTTGGAAGGGCCAGCAGGCCAGGAAGTACATAAGCAATACCTCTTCCATCATTCTCCCAGCTCGGAATTCAAGCCCCTGCTGGGTCCCTGGCACCTCATGGTGCCCTGGAGTGGTCCCTGCCCGCATGGACAATTTCACCAAACCCCACATTCCCTACTCTGGGGGATAGGAGACGAGTGGGCTACAGGCTCAGCCCACAGTGGGGAGGGCAGGAAGACATACACAGAGCTGATGAGCAGTGTGTCAGGAGGGTCTGTGTTGGGAGGCAAGATTTAGGTCGGACTTAATTAAAGGACCAGTGGGATTTGGGTTGGTGAGGGAAAGTGCATCAGCCTGAGAGAACCGGCCCAAGCCAAGCATCCACGGCACCCAAGGATCGAGAGTAGGGCCCCGGGAACAGATGACAGCGACTCAAATCTAGGCTCACAAATCCTTTCTCCGCCACCAGAGGGGGCCCACGGGCCATATACCACACGTGGTGTTTTTTGCCTGCTCCGTACTTTAACATGGTTTTGAATGTGAATGTCTCTGGGCAGGGCATGTCCTCCCCAGCTGGGGCCTCCTGTCTCATTCCCAGCCCACCTGGCCTCTGTAGGGGCTGCACTGGCAACCCCTGCTTGGGACCCTGTTCCTTTCATGTCTGCCGCCTTATCTGTATCCCCGGCCACCTCCCAGGCTGCCATGAGGACCACAGAAGGGCAAGGCCACTGAAGGGACGCTCGGCAGGAGAGGCGGCCCTGGGTGCTGCATGTGTCCTGAGTTGCAGGGGGAGGTTGGAGCCGCTTGGCCAGGGCCTCCAGCCCAGCTCTGAGTAGCTCAGACTTTATAGGAACAGGTGCTCAGAGGAGATTTCAGAAAGAGGGGGAGCTGGTTGCTGGGAGCCTGGAGGTGGTAGAGGGGACTTGAAGGAACTCATCACCGGCCACAGCACCCACAGAGGGCAGGGACCTACTAGGCCGGCCCTTACAGTCCCCTAGAGCCCCCCAGGGCCAGCAGCAGCTGCAGCACTGTCCCCATGTTACACCTGAGAAAATGAAGGCTCAGGCCGGCAGTGGCTGCCCGAGGCCCCAGTCTGCGTGTGGCAGAAGCAGGGCTCGAACGCAGGTCTTTGTGTGCCCTTGCAGGCTGTGGCCCACCCTCTACAGTCCGACCAGGTGGAAGGGGAGCCAGGGAGTGCCCACAGGCTGCTCAAGGCCAGGGACGGCAGGGGAGGACACACACATCACGGGCACCGCCAAGGACTCAGGCCACCCTGGGAGAGCCGGGAGCTGCGTGTTCCCTGACCCTAAAGCAGACACGAAGCTGCAGACAATGCAATCACAGAGAGGCACGGAGCAGAAATAAAATGCCCCTGTGAGCCCTTCATCATGCCCCCTCTGGGGGCAGGCGCCTCTTGGCATTTGGGGTTTTTGTTTCTAGTCTTTGGGTCGACACCATTCAGGACGCAAGGAGGGAGACTGAGTCGGCAGGGGCTCTGCAACCTCCTCTTCTCACACATCCGTCCCACAGACACCGCGCCACATCGTCAGCCTTCAAAAGCCTCGTTTTCAATGCTCGGCGAGTCCTATTTTTTTCTGGAAACCTACTGTGCGCTGGGGCACAGCCGTGAACAAGCCCCACCTCTGTACATACAGTGAGCCAGGCAGTCCCCAGGATTTCACTCTTCCTGATGCCCCGTTTCCTGCCCCTATCTGCTGCTCAGGACCCTGAGGGGAAGTGTCAGATAATCTAAGTCAGGTCATGTCCCTTCTCCGCTCCGGCCTGCACCCCGGCCAGGTTGCACTGCAAACCCTACTCCCAACCTCTCCTCTCTCTCGCTGGTCCCAGTTCCCCAAACATGCCACAGACACACGCCTCAGCCTTTGCACCTGCTGTCCCCTCTTCCCAGACTGCTCTTCCATCAGTGTCTGCACGGCTCACTCCCTCACCTCCTTCCCAACTTCATTCAAAACCACTTTATCAGAGACACCTTCCTGCCTGGCCACAGTGTCCAAACCAGGTGGCCTTCTGTCCTGTCACTCCAATCCCCCATACCCTACTGTTCCAGCTACTACAGCTGCATAACAAATTTCCCCAAAACCCAGGGACATCAAACCACTATTATGCTCAGGAACCCTGAGAGGGCACAGCAGGACAGTGTGGCTCTAGGATGCTGGGTTGGGGGCCTCAGCTGGAAGATGCAAATGCAGGGTCTGGAATCTTCTGAAAGGTTCTTGTTCACACTCTGGTGGGTGGCACTGGCTATCAGCTGAGCCTTCAGTGGGGGCTCTGCATGTGGCTGGGTCCGAGGATGGCCTTCCCGAGAGAAGGTACAATCTCCAGGTCAAAGCCACGTTGCCCTTTATAACCTCACCATGGGAGCCGTGCCACATCAAATCCACCTCATTCTGTCCCTTAGAATCAGATTGCTAGGGCCAGTTTACATGCACGGGGAGGAAAATCAGACCTCACAACTCACAGGAGGAACAGCCAAGACTTTGGGGACTTGCTTTAAAACAGCCACACCTGCTTTACTCTTGTTTCTGGGGCTGGGGCTGCCTGACAGGAATCTGTCTGTTTCTTGTCTCCCCCTGGTTTTCCTGACTGCTGCTGTTTCTTCGGGGCCCAGCACAGAGGCTGCACACAGGAGTCCTCGGCAGGCGTCTGCTGAGTGCTGGGAGGCTGGAGGCAGCTCTCCATGGGTCTGCCCCTGGCTAGTTCCTCTCAGGACTGATATCCTGGCTGCAGGCAGGAGTTGGACTGGTCTTTGTGGCCACGGCCTTGTCATTCATTCAGCAGGACACTCCTGAGCACCTACTACACGTCCGTCCTGTAGGCAGTGGGGACGCAGCAGTGAGGCAGTCAGTTCTCGAAGCCCACAGGCTGGTGGGGGAGGACATCCTACGGCCATCAGAAGATGGGGAGGGCCAGGCACAAAAGGAACCCCAAGTGGGGGATCCCTGTCCCAGCAGGGACATCAGGGAAGGCTTCTGGGACAAAGCTGCATCTAAACTGGGCCCTGGTGTTCCCAGCAGGCCCATCTGGCCACAGGGCCCCTCCCACACACAGCCCCCAGCCTTGCCACTTGCTGGGGCAGAGGGGCTGGCCTGCCAAGAAACCCACCAGCTCGCCCTGGTTCCCTCAGGCAGGAGACGCTCAGGAGAGGCCCAAATGAGACTGTGCCATCGCACGGCACACCTCGGGGCAAGGGTCTGGAGCTGTCTCCTAGCTGGGGCCAGGAGCCCAGCCTGGCCTGAGTGGGGGATGGCTGGGCCTTCAGGGAGCCCCCAGCCACTTGTACCGCCCTCCAACAGAGAAGACTGGGTTTGAGGCACCCTGGGGGTGAGCTCAGGACAAAGTCCTTCAGGGAACAAGGTAGAGCAGGAAATGTAAATCCAAAGGTTTCCGGGGGCCAGAGGGGAGCTGTGAATGGGGCTAGCCTGAGACCAGGGAGCCTGGTGGACCTGCAGGGCCACGCCCCACCCGAGAGCACTCACTTTCTCCACACGGTGGAGCGGTGAGCAGCCCAGCCACACACACACCTCAAGGCAAGACTCAGCTCGGGACCCTGGTGCCAACTGCTAGGAGCAGGGCAAGAGTCTGGGCAGGAGCGACAGATGACCGTGTGTGGCCTCGGAGCCTCCCGCCTGACTGAAGGCCTCCTAGGGATTCGCCTAAGTCAGTGGAAGGAGACAGAGAGACACAAGCGTCTCCTGGCTGCAGGAGGGTTAAGGTGTCTTGGGAGAAAGACAGACTTGGGTTCCAGTCCCAGCTCTGCCCTTGCCGGTTGTGCGACCTTAGGAAGCTCTGAGCTTCTGTTTCCTCATATGCAAAATGAGGGCCTGTATTAACTGTCCATGGCTATGGAACAAATTGCCCCAAAATGATGCAGTGGCTTGAGACATCAATGCGCATTTGTCATCTCATGGTTTCTGGGATCAGGCATCTGGGAGTGGCTCAGCTGGGGAGCTCAGGGTCTGGGAGGTGGTGGCCGTGGTGGTGGCTGGGGCCGCTGCCATCTGAGGCTTGACTGGGGCTGGAGGACCCGCGTCCAAGAAGGCACCGGGGGCAGCTGGCAGGAGACTGAGTGCCTCCCACGTGGCCCTCTCCATTGCTGCAGCAGTGCCCTCCCAACACAGCAGTGGCTGCCCCCAGGGCATGTGGCCCGAGGGAGCAAGGAGGAAGCCGGGATGCCTGTTAGGACCTAGCCCCGGAGGTCACGTGCCTTCACAGCCACAGTATCCTTCTGGGCACACGGGCTGGCCCTATTTGGCGTGGAGGGGCCTCCACGGGGTCTGATCCCATCATGGGGGTGCAGGGCCTCCACGGGGTGTAATCCCATTATGGGGGTGCGGGGTGCATCTTGAAGACTGGCCGCCGAATGCTACCTCTTATCTGTTCCCTTATCTGCAAAAGTGGGACCACCACCTACCTCTCAGGGTTGTCAGGTGCTCCCAACAAGAGGAGCCACGAAGAACGGTGATCCCAGCCAGGGACATACTAAGCGCTCAACAAAAAGCCACCTCTGTGTCACGACACCATCGTCGACCCCCACAGAAGCTGCAGGGACAATCCGCCGCAGTGCAGGGAGCCCCTGTTTCCAATGAGTGAGGGCTAGGACCAGGCTATCACTTCTTTTTTTTCCTTAAGGTTTAAACACCTAATTTATTCCATCCATTAGATAGATTTTGTAGATTTAATCATTTTCACAGTTGGTGGCTCATTGGATACTCAAGATAAACTCCAGATGAAAGTATAATGGTGAGGACAAATGAGTTTTCACACCACAATGGCAGAAACTTGCTTGAGCAGAGAGTTTAAGAGGAACAAAAATACATACAGATATAATTTTTCCCCCAGCAGCCGCTTTTGCTGACTATAGTAGGTTACCACAGTTAATTTCACCAGTTTTGTTCATCTGTAAAATTGCATAAAAGTGACATTTTTGTGCTCATTATAGCAACTGCTGATTTATGGCTGGTAAATGAAGAGCTGGTCCCTTTTTTGTGGGACTCTCCGAGCGGCGCTAAGTGCCCATGAAATTGCTTGTATAATGTAGTTTAAATCCAATCTCAGAGAAAGATTCCTCCACTGGCCGAAGTGACATTTCCATTCTCCACACCGAGTTTACTTTAGGCCACTTAGGAGGGGGCTGCCCCCAGCAGGGTCAGGATGGGGAACCCACGGCTGGCCAGGACTTGGCTCCCCCAGCCAGCCCAGGTTAGGCAGAGGGATAGAGGGCGCTGCCCACCTCTTCCCTGTGGCAGCCTTGCCCAGCTCAGACCAAAGCCCCTCTGCTCAGGGCAGCGAGAATGATCTAACATGCAGGCCCTGCCCTGCATAAAACCTTCTCCGGCTGCCCCAGGCCCTAGGGCAGGCTTCTCCACTGTGCCTCAGCTGCCACTGGGACAGCCTGTGCCTTGGAGGGTCGTGAGCAGCTCCCTGGCCTGCACCACTAGATGCCAGGAGCACCCAGCCCTCCTTCTCCAGGGGTGACGTGGAGAAAGGTCTCCAGGCATTGCCCAATGTCCCATAGGCCCCCTGGGGTCATCAGGGCCCCTCAGCACCCATTGCTCACAAGGCCCGCCCTGCTCCCAGCCCCCTTCTCGTCTTCCCTCCACACACCTGCTCTGGGCTCTGCTCTTACTCTGAATTATTTACACGTCCCACCCTGGACATGCATCCTCGCCTCTGGACCTTTGCCCAGGCTCTTTCCTCTGCCTGAAATACATTCTCTTCTTGCTCATGTCTTTCACTGCAGCCTTAGGACTTGGATGGGGTTTCTTCTGGAAGGCAGTCTCTGAAGCTCCAGCTGCCGTGGGCTCCCCCTACTCCTGCGTCTGCACACTGCCTAGGCCTCCTCTGTCCCAGCACTTATTTTGCGAGGGGTTCTCGAGTGAGGCCCAGAGACTGCGGCCGTGGCTGGGTGGCCTTCCAACTGGTGGGAGACCCAGGGTGGCAGGCAGGGGGTGCTACCTACCTCTCTGCCCTGGACCAACCAGAGGACCCAACGCTCATACTTAGAGAACACCCGCTTTTCCTCACTGTCCCCACCACCAGTGACGTGTTAATCCTCAGTGCCCCCCCCCAGGCGGTAATGCTAGCAGCAGGGGGCTCTAGTGGGTCACATTTCTCCATCTACTCTGTGCCCTGGCCCCTGCTGGGCCCCTGGGCATGGTCATGCCTCAAGGCCACCCTGCAGACCTGGCACAGTCTTTAGCCTCATTCCCCAGGTGGGGAAACTGAGGCTCAGCTGGGCAAACAACCTACCCAGGGCCACACAGCCTCATAACAGTTCTCAGCCCAGGCCTGGCCAGCTCCAAAGCCCTGCGTCTTCCCACTGGCCCCCTGTAGCACCCCGTCCCCACAAAGCACTGGGGGATGTCTCAGGGCTAGGGGTACTTTGGATGGGAGTAAAGGGCTGCTTGTCAGTGGAGGTAAAACCGTCAGTGCGAACAGTCAGCCTGCCACACAAATTACACCCTTCAGCCTCCAAAAAGGCAATGGCCTCCACTCTGGCCTTTCAGTGACAGCAGAGTCAGGCATGGCTTGGGGGGCAGCAGCTCCTGCCCCATGAGGGTGGCAGGTCTCATTCCTCCCGTTTTATAGATGAGGAAAGGGAGGCGTTGAGAGGCTGAGTGGAGGGACAGAAAGGGGGCGCATGCAGACCAAGTGTGAGAGTGAAGGGGTAGGGGGTGCCCCAGGCCGCGTGTGGTCTGCTGGGCCCCGTGATCCACAGAGGCCTCTGCTGGGCATTTTCTCCCAAAGTGGACGGTGAGCCTTCCTGATGCCCCCGCACAGCTACCAGGCACTTTCTCAGCAGCATTCACTGCGTCCATGCACCAGGGGCTGCAAGCAAGGACCTTCCTGGTGGCACTGCCGGCACCAGCCCCAAACGGGAAACACCCAAATGCCCTTCAGCAGGAGGCAGGGTGAACCGTGGTGCATCTGCACAACAACTGCCACGCAACAGCCGGGAACGCACAAAGGACCGCTATGCATGGGGGAGATCTCACAAAGGCAGCGAAACCCAGCACAGCTAGTCTCTGCCGTTAGAAGCTGGGGTAGCAGCTAACACTGGAGGTCAGTGACCAGGAGGGGACATGGGGGGGCCTCTGGAGGATCAGGCAGTGTGCTGTTTCTAGACGCGGCTCCTACAGGCTACTTGTGAAAGTTCATCCAGCTTATGAGATGTGCAGCTTCCTCTCTATATTTTACATTTTGATTAAAATAAATAAATAAAAATTTAGAAGGAATGACAAAGGAGCAAGCCAATGATGGGGGACCCTGGTGGGGAGCAGGGGGTGGGTCTGTGGCTTCAAGTCCTCCCCAGGCTGCTACTCACCTGTGTTTTCCACCCCACCCCACCCCACGTGTCCCCGCAGGCGAGACGGCGGCCAGCTCCATGCATTCCTCCCGCTACCCGAGCCCGGCCGAGCTGGACGCCTATGCCGAGAAGGTGGCCAACAGCCCGCTCTCCATCAAGATCTTCCCCACCAACATCCGCGTGCCCCAGCACAAGCACCTCAGCCGCACCGTCAACGGCTATGACACCAGCGGCCAGCGCTACAGCCCCTACCCCCAGCACGCGGCCGGCTACCAAGGCCTGCTGGCCATCGTCAAGGCTGCCGTCTCCTCCTCCAACGTGGCTGCGCCCACCGGGCCCGCCAGAAGCGTGCTCAAGAGCGCAGAGGGCAAGCGGACCAAGCTGTCACCAGCCACTGTGCAGGTGGGCATCGCGCCCTACCCAGCGCCCAGCACTCTGGGGCCCTTGGCCTACCCCAAGCTGCCCGAGGCGCCTGCCCCGCCGCCCGGCCTGCCCGCGGCCGCCACCGCCGCCTCTGTCATCCCCCTGCCCGGCCGCGGCCTGCCCCTGCCGCCTTCCAACCTGCCCTCCATCCACAGCATCCTCTACCAGCTCAACCAGCAGTGCCAGGTCCCGGGCGCTGCGCCCGCCGCCTGCCAGGGCGTAGCTGTTCCCCACCCCAGCCCAGCCAAGCACGGCCCCGTGCCCAGCTTCCCCAGCATGGCCTACTCGGCGGCCGCTGGGCTGCCCGACTGCCGCAAAGGCACGGAGCTGGGCACCGGGGTCACGCCGGCCTTGACGTTGGCTGGGGCCACCAAGCCCGCAGGGTACGCGGACGGCAGCCTGGATTACCTGCTGTGGCCACAGAAGCCGCCCCCGCCGCTGCCCCAGCCACTGCGTGCCTACAGTGGTGGCGCGGTGGCCAGCAAGTCCCCCGAGGCGTGTGGGGGGCGGGCGTATGAGCGGGCCAGCGGGTCACCCCTCAACTGTGGCGTGGGGCTGCCCACCGGCTTCGCCGTGGGCCAGTACTTCGCCGCCCCCTGGAACAGCGTGCTGGTGACCCCCACCAGCGACTGCTACAATCCGGCCGCGGCAGCCGTGGCAGTAACCGAGCTGGGGCCGGGGGCGGCCCGGGAGCTGGCAGGGCCCCCCACGGATGCCCTCCCTGGCCTGCCCAGCAAGAGCGTGTGCAACACGTCGGCACTGAGCAGCAGCCTGCAGTCGCTGGAGTATCTCATCAATGACATCCGGCCGCCTTGCATCAAGGAGCAGATGCTGGGGAAGGGCTACGAGACGGTGGCCGTGCCCCGGCTGCTTGACCACCAGCACGCCCACATCCGCCTGCCCGTCTACAGATAAGGCCTGCCCTGCGGACGTGGGGACAGGTGCACGCAGCGCCCAGAGGCGCGGCAGGCCACAGAACAGGGTGGGGGGCTTGCAGGGGTGCTCATGGATACCCACAGGGAAACCTGGCCCGCCGCTGTCACGGTGCTGCCCAATGCAGGGGCAGCAGGCGACTTCCTGTACCCACCCCCCTCCCCCCCACCGATGGGCTGCCCCAGGACATGGGAGGGCCCGGGGCAGCCACTGAGGCCCGCACCTTCGCCCACCCAAGCTGGCAGTGACAAAGAGAGAGAAAACACTTGAAAATGAAAATGATTCTTTCTGGGTCTCCTGGGAGAGGGGTTTGTGCCAGGGTGGGATACGGGAGAAAGTGTGACACGCCGGAGTTGGGATGGGGTCACAGCAGCCCCCAGGGCACGGAGAGCTGGGTCCCTTCCCCCAGAAGTCCCCAGCCTTTGGGAAAAGGAGCAAAGGGAGCTCTATAAAAAGTTACTGGGTCCACACTGATACTTAACGGCCAGTCCGGTTCAAGGCCACTCTGACCGAGGCCCCGGCGTCTCCCTGTCCCCCACCTCCAATTCCTTCTTAATACAGACTCACACCCCCATTCCTATTCTCCAAACCCAGGACTACTACCTTTCCCCTTCCCTCCAGGACATCTTACAGGGCTGCCAGGCACAGTTGTACAGGCTGTACACTGCACAAGGGCACCTCATCCAAGGGGATGCCATTCACATCCTTAACTTGTATATTTATTAAGACAGTTTTCTGCATCTTGAGGAAGGGGCGCCATCTTCACACTCACACGAAGGCGCTGCAGGGGCTAGCAGTGGGTCTCCTTTCTTACAGCCTGCTCACAGGGACCTTACCCTGCTTTCTTTGGGATCTCCTGCGAGCCAGCAAGGGGGCAACTGCCTGGTTTTAACTGGGAGACCCAGTCTGACTCCTTTCCTGCAAACCAGCCTCTAGGGCCTGCTCACACAGGCAGATGGGGAGGGCAGGCGGGGCCCCTTCCTCAAGTCCCCAAATTTCCCATGTCCTGCCCCCATCCCCGGCCCCTCCGTGGTGCCCCGGAAGCGGTACTGTATCTCTCTCCAAGGCCTGTTCAAGCACTAAGTGCATTTACAAATCTCTGAGAATGTTTTTTTTTTTTATACTAAAATTGACCATTATATTCTACTGTGAGAAGTGCAGTCTGCACTATATTGTTTTAAAAGCAAAGAGAAAGAAAAAAAAAAAAAAGGAAAACACAGATGGTGTCTCAGCTGTTGGACTGTTTTGTAGCGCTTGCTTTTTTTTTATTTCCTCCCCTTAGAAGTAAAAGGGGCCATCTCCTCCCTAGCTGACCGGGCTTGGCCCTGAGCAAAGAGGGCCTGGACTCCCTCCTGTGCATGGGGCACTTAGCATGCAGTTTCATGTAATATGCCAGCTCTGTTGAAGGCAGCACATGTGGCCAGTGATCAGTCTCTAGAGTGGCACAGGTGGAGCCACACCCTCTGGCTTGTTCCCTGTAGGGAGCTGACATGGTTTGGGGATGATGCTTCCCCCCCGCCCCCAACTCCCACCGCTCAATTTCTCCCCAACTCTTCCTCGGTTCCTGACATGCTCCAGGCTTCCCCGGGGGCAGTGTAGCGTGGGGTCAGGCCAGAGTGGCCAAGCGGTGGTCTTCTCCCTGGACAGCCCCAGCACACACGCCCTGGTGCCCAGGCATTTGTAGGAGAACATCCCTGCCCCACAGAGCTCAGCACTTATCGGGCACTTTGTTTCCATCATTTTCACATACACTGGGTCTCATCGGAGCCTCACAACGCCTGTCAGGTGGGGGTGTTCAGAAGGACGAAAATGTGGCCCAGAGACATGAAATGACCTGCCTTAGGTCACGCAGCATTTCTGTGGCAGAACTGGGACTCGCACTCCACAGGGCAGACTCTCACAGTCTGTCCTGGCCTTCACCTCCCCACTCTCTTCCCATGGCCTGCCAGCCTGACACCTGGGCCAGGGGAAACTGGGAGCCCGGAGTCTGGCTACAGGCCACCCCTAAGCTCTGCCTGAATGCTGGCATGGTGAGATCAGGGGCAGAGGTGGGGCGCTAGGGATGGGAAAAGTGGGGCCAAGCCTTAGTGCAACCCTGTAGTATGGCCTGCCCCCTATGAGCAGGGCCCCAAGCCTGGCAGAACCATCCCCAGGAGTGCACTGGGTTCCAGGCACCCAAGTCCCCTGCTGCATCCCAGGGAGCCTCCATCCACAGGGGAGGAAACTGAGGCCCCGAGAGGAAAGGGCTGTGTCCAGAGCAGGCTCTAAACCCAGACCCTCCTGATCTGTGGCAAAATGAGCCAAGCTCATCACCCCAGTCCCTGGGGAGCAGCAACATGGGGGACAAGTTGGGCAAGTCTAAGCCACATGGGAGGCTGCCTGGAGTAATCGGAAATAGTATAAATGCCCACAGTTAACTGAGTGGTTTTTTTTTTATTGTAAACCTTAAAAAATAAAAACATACATTCTTGACATATAAACATCCTATATATGGTATACAATCAGTGGCTCACAATATCATCACATAGTTGTGTATTCATCACCATGATCATTTTTTTGAACATTTGCATCACTCCAGTAAAAGAAATAAAGAAAAAAACTCATACATACCATACCCCTTACCCCTCCCTCTCATTGATCACTAGCATTTCAATCTATTCTTTTAACCTTTATTCCCCTTATTTTTTATTTTTTAATCCGTATTTTTTACTCATCCGTCCATGCCATAGATAAAAGGAGCATCAGACACAAGGTTTTCACAATCACACAGTCACATTGTGAAAGCTGTATCATCATACAATCATCTTCAAGAAACATGGCTACTGGAACACAGCTCAACAGTTTCAGGTACTTCCCTCCAGCTACTCTAATACACCATAAACTAAAGGGGATATCTGTATAATGTGTGAGAATAACCTCCAGGAGAACCTCTAGACTGTCTGAAATCTCTCAGCCACTGAGACAGACTGCTTTTCTGACTTCGCTTAATTGATTCTCACAACCTGATCTGGTGCATCATAAAATCATCCCTAATTTACAGATGAGGATGTGCAGAATTTGAGCAATGGCCACAAGGATGGAAAGAGGGAGTCCAGTACCTTGCATCAAGCCCCGAGCCCCAGGTCAGGCTGCCTGGAGACCCTCAGTCCTTTCCCCCTCTCCACCCCTCACCCCTGCACACACATGTGCCATCCTGGCTCGGCGATCACAGGACCCAGTGTGCGATTCTTAGTACTACCACCTTGAGTGACCCTGACCCAGTCCGTCCCCTCTTTGCTCCTCTCCCAAAAGGAGACAGTGGATTCCAGGAGACAAAGCCCAGTGGGAGCACCCTGGAGAGGACGGGCAGCATGTTAGGGTCTAGAGCTGGGTTTGTGGCTGGCCGCTTGGCCATTCCCAGGGCCACCACTGGGACTTCCCAGCACTAACTTAATCTCTGGGCAGTCTCCATGCACCCATGTTCTGAGCCCACCAGCACACCCACCCACACTGGGGCCCAGGAGAGAGCGAAGTGAGCCTGGAGCCACCCTCTGGGCTGAGAACTCACACCATCTTGGGAAAATCTGCTCTCCACGGGGGACTCTGTACATGGCAGGTGGGGACATAATGGTGAACATGTGGTGCAGACAATCAGGCCCAGTCCCCAGAGGCCAACGGGGGTTCTCATCCTGTGCCTTGGCAGGAGCCCTTCTGCCCCGGGCCTCAGTTTCCCCAATTCGGGTCTGGACAGCTGATCTCAAAGGGCCTTCCAGCGCAGCCACGCTAGCCCACCACACCCTGTCCTAATCACCGCTGATTACCACGTTGAAGGCACAAAGCAGGTGACAAAGACAACTAATGCTATAATTACCAACAGCCCACAGGCCCTGCACGCAGGATGACACCAGGCTGTGTGCTGTTAGCCAGGCCCCACAATCCCGCAGGCATCAGGCTCCACATCACAGGTGAGGCTAGCCAGCCAAATTTATCCAACCAAGGGCCGAGAAGCAGCTGGCATGGAGCAGCTGTCAGAGCTCCCCACTGCCCTGCTATGCGGAGACTATCAAACAAAACGTGGCCTCTTCGGCGTCAGAACGAAGGCCCAGCTACAGGCCGCACAGCCCAGGCCGCTGGGGCTTCCAGCTGAGTGCTGGGGGCAGAGGGACCACTGGGGCACCCTACCCAGGCCCTCCTAGCAAGCCAGATGCCTTCTTTGTCTCTGTCTCTCATGGCGCCGACCTTTACATTTCCAGTTCCGGCATGGGCTTCCCCCTCCTTCCATCTGACTGTCTTGGGCTCACCCACCCCTTAGGGCTGAACTGTCCAATATGGTAGCCCGCTGGGGCCGGCACAGAACCTCCACTATTCTTCTCTCTTCCTATCCTAACGACCTTTAGACAGAAGATTCCCCAACTCCGAGGCGCCCCCCCACCCCCACCCCGGGCTCCCGCGCAGATTTAGGTGTTGTGAACAGGACAGGGGCCACTCACCTTTCCTGGGTAGTTCCGCGTTTCCTCGACTCACATCCTCGCCTTTAGAGCACCCTCTCCCATTTTTGGGACGGTGAGACGGTCGAACCCCTGAACTTAACCTTGAACCCGCAACGTCGAACCTGAACAGCTAGCGCCCTCACCGGGCCCGGCTCCACGTGCGCATGCACTGTGCCTGCACGCCCTGCGCCCTGCGTGCTCTTAAAGGGCCCGCATGGGGGGCGGGGCGGGGCCGCTCCCTGGCCGGGACAGCGGGTAGCGAGGTGGGCAGTCCTGGTGAGCGAGAGGTTGTTTAAATAACCAGCCGGCAGAGAGCGTCAGGGGGAGGCGAGGAGGAAGGGATATTGGCCTCGCCTCAGTATCCACTGACTCCCCAGGAGTCCCTCTGAACCTGACAGAAGAGGTGGTCACGAACCTGAAGGACTGAGATGACACTAGGTGAAATGTGTACAAGCTGGCAGGGGACATCAGCCCTGTAAGAACGACCCCTGAGGACAGTGGGGCCTAGTGATTTGAGCATCAGACATCTGGTTCAAATTCTGCCACTGTGGCTCAGGGACACGTGGCCTTGGGCAAGTGATCTCCCTCTCCCCGACTTTGTATCACTGTAAAATAGAGCTACTTGGGCAAGTGATCTCCCTCTCCCCGACTTTGTATCACTGTAAAATGGAGCTAACTTTGTAGCAGATGGGGTGGGACATAGGAGATGGGTGCTCTTATAGCCCCTGTAAGGCACAGAACCCAACACGTGGAAGATGGACAATAAAAATAGGTATATTTTAGGGTGCATGGGGTGGTTCAGTGGTAAATTGCTCATCTTATCTGCGGGTAGACCCAGGTTCGATTCCCGGACCATGCACCCCCAAAACCAAAAAAGATAGGATTACTTTTACTATCATCACCTAGTCTAGCTTTTGCCAAAGAGTTGCAGTTTGGGCAGTGGGTTTCTGGGGGAAAAGAGTTTGAAAAAGTGTACACTACATCTCCCCCCGTGGAGATGCACAAATCACATTAGCATATTAAAAGCTCTGATAAGTCCTGCAGGTGACTGATGCTCAACTCCACCCCAACCTCTCTGACCTCACTTGTTAGAGAGAGGCCATTACAGCCTACTGCTATGGAGAAATGGAATGCGGACATGCTTCAGAAGAACCAAAAACACTAAGCAAAAAATAAAAACAAACATGAAAGATCCTACCATCCCCAGAAAGGTTTTCCTCCTAAGAGTTCATATCCTCAACCCACCATGCCCAGGTTATGCCCTTGGGCCAGTTTGTTTACTTCTTTGGGCCTCCCTTGCTTCGGGTGTAAAATGGATAAAAATTTGTAGTTGTATCTGCATGATTTGGGCTGGGTCACAGGAAACCATAACTCAACTGAGAAATAGATTTTATTACTCAAATAATCATAAGAAGGCTTAATAATCATAGGGCAGCCCCAGGGTTGGTTAATTCAGCAGCTCAGTGCTATAATCAAGGACCCATGTCTTTCACACTTTTTTTGCTCTGCTGAGCCCCCTCATGGTCACAAAATAGCTGCCATAGTTCCAGGCATCACAGCCAGATCTGAAAATACCCCGTAAAGGAGAAAGCAGTTTCTTCCCATGTGTTCCTGTAATCTAAGAAATCTTTCCCAGAAACCCCCTACCCCAGCAGACTGTGAGTCTAAACTGGGTCACATGTCTGTTCCTACACCAACATCGAGTAAGGGAGATAAAAGAAAGGTGGTTGGCTGAGAGAGGCCCACAGTTGTGCAGAGGAGAATAGAGGATGCTGAATAAAATCAGGTGCTATGAAAAAGGAAAAGGGGACATGGCTGTTGGGGAGGCACCAATACCAGGCTCTAAATTCCCACATATAGTTCCTGAAACATAAATGCCAAGCCCCAGCGTGGTGCCTAACACATGGTGGGTGCCTTAACCATGTTCATTTGCTCCCTCCCTTTTGTGATTCCTTCCCAGAACCCAAGACTTCCACCCCTCAATCCCCCACTCCCTCCTGGGAGTTGGGTCACCACTGCCCAAATGCCAACCTGTCCCCAAAGCCCCTCCTATCCTGTTCTTTAGCTCTATCACCTCCCTGCTTTGTTCCTATCTCCAAAGCTCAGGATGAAAAAAGATCTCTGTTGCCCCCATCGACTTTGGGTTCCTAGAAAATAAAAGGTGGGAGGTGCTCAATTCTCATGTAAATGCTTTCACCAGGGAGTCAAAAATTAATAACAGTATGAACAGAGGCCTGGAGCATTTAACCACCCCATCCAAATAACAGAAATTACCAAAATACACTGTCATCTGGGTAAGGCATGGAGGCTGACTGCTTGCTGATGACATTATTGCATTTGGGAATGTCACAAGGATGCATTCGGGGGGAGGTGAACAGAACGGCTGAAAATGGCTTTTGATTTAAAAATATCCCCAACATTCATCTACAACAATAATAACAGCTAATAATAACAAGGCATGTAATAATGAACTATTCATAGGCATAAGAGGTAATTGTTCAATTAAGATCTGAGAATTTCTGAGAAATGTCTTTTCTGACGGTGGGCCCTTTGTTTTTTACTCCGGTGGCAGTAATTATTTCCCACTGGTGCTTTAAACTTGGGGGAGGGGGAGCCTTCCTGTCAGATATGACATACAAGTGTTTTATCGTTATTAAATATACGTATACTCACATAAAAAGAAAGCCTTATTGGAATAAAGTTAAGGGTCTGATCAAAGGGAGAGGATTTTGAACGGGAGCTGACAGTCTCGGGGTTCAGCAAAAGCAGCAGGTGACCGCCAGGGTCTAACCTGCAGACGATCTGGGTTCAAATGTCACCCCCACTATTTATCAGCCAGGTGCCCAGGGCAAGAGTCTCTGAGCCTCAGTCTTCTCATCTAAAATATGGAACGCAGTGGCCATCCAGCTTTTTTTTTTGCTTTGTGTTTTTTTTTTTTTATCCCTTCTTCTAGTGCCAGTATCCATTATCTATCGCCACAAAATTACTGCCTGTGCTTAAAAAAAAATCACAAGAACTCAGTAGCACACAAAAACATTTATTTCTCATGCATCTGCCGGGTTTTTCTGATCTTGGCTGGACTTTGCCTGGAGTACTTGGCTCCACTCCATGTGTCTTCTCCTCCTCCGCCTGAGGACCAATCCAGGTGTGTCTTTTTCATGATACTAACATCCCGTTGGTCAAAACATCAGGTGTGGGAAATTAGGCTTTGCCAACAGTGGGAGGACACCTCAAAGCCATATGGCAAAGCTCTTTTCTCTAAGATGCTGAGCTGGCTGGTTGTCAGCCCAGAGCGTACAGGTGTCACCAGCCTGGGAGAGCTGCCTGAGAGCAAAATTGCCTTAAAGTAGAGCAAAGCTGAAAGATGGGTGCGAAAGAGAGAGATCAAGTCCTAGCCACATAGTTCAAGCCCCTGGACCCAGCCATGCTCAAAGCCAGGTATGCCTGGTCTTTCTCAGTCATGCGATCCAATATGTACTGGGATTTCCTGTCACATGCAACCGAAGGAAACTTCACAAATGCCTGATGAGAACCAACTTTATAGGATCACTTTGAGGTTTAAATGAAGTGATGGTAAGCAGTAAGATCAAGCCTGAGACACCTGAAGAGTTCAATCAATGAAGGAAGATTTTTTTAATCATTTATTAAAAGTATTTTCCTTAAAAGACAGGTGAGATTTCCTGCTGAGCTGAACAATCAGGATGGCGAAAACGGAAGGAAGTCATGTGGGGGTGAGGAAGAGGGACAGCTTGTCACTATCAGAGTCAGACACACCAGGATTCAAATCTGTGCTCACCAGGTAGCTGTGTGACCTTGTGCAGGCCACACTGCCTCTCTGTGCCTTGTTCAAAAAAAAAAGAAATGAAATCTCTTATTCCCTCCCTTCCGGAATCACACAAAAGGTTAAACGAGATCAGGTGGGCAAAGGGCCTAGGAATTTGGATCTACTGGCTCAGGTTCAAATCCTATCTCTTCTACTTTTAAGCTGTGTGACCTTGTGTGGTGTCTGCACCTCCTCAGTCTTAGATACTCCAGCCAGGCAGCCACTCAGGGGCAGGGCCAGGGACACAATAGGCATGCCGCAAACGGTGGCTGCAATGATTCCCTGAGGAGCAGTTAAAGGAACAGGGGTGGTTTAGCTTGGAGAAGAGCAGATGGGAACAAGGGGGTGGAGCAGGGCATAGGAGTCAACTTCACATTGCCAAAGGACATGATGGAGGAGAGGACCGATTTGCCCTACATGACCTGGAGGGCTGGGACATAAAGGCAGGTATCAGCTCAAATGAAAGATGCGGCTTTTTTACAGCCTTCAGAGGTGATAAGCCCTCTGTCAAGGAAGGCTTACTAGTGGAAGAGTATAGACTGTGCTGATAGAAGAGAAGCTTGGATGTAGGGTTGGGATAGATCAGTGCTTCCCAAATATCAGTCATTTTCATAAGTAGGCATCATTTTCCCCATACTTATGCCCTTCACGAACTTTTTCTTTTGCATAAGCAGGTGCACCCAGGAACCTGGGTCTCCAGCATGACAGACAAGATTTCTGTCACTGAGCCACCATCGCACAGCCCCCTCCGTGAACTTTTGTTCATTTAATATAGTTCCTTAAATCATCTAAGCTTTTGGGTGGGCCACAGCAGGCAGAGTTCTCGCCTACCATGCCAGAGACCCGGGTTCGATATCCGGTGCCTGCCCATGCAAAAAAATAAAAATTAAAAAATTAAAAAATAAAATCATCTAAGTTTTTATTCTCGAATGAGCTTATTATAAGTGTACACTTAGAGCATGGAAAAAAATAAAAATAAAAAAAATAAAATCATAAGTTTTTATTCTCGAATGAGCTTATTGTAAGTGTACACTTAGAGCATGCAAAAAAATAAAAATAAATAAATAAATAAATAAAATCATCTAAGTTTTTATTCTCGAATGAGCTTATTATAAGCATACACTTAGAGCACTACCTAATCTAAAAAACCAGTATCACCTGGCACACAGTCCCTAAAAATAAATGAAATTAAAACATTTTTAAATTCTTCCCAGAGACTGTTGCCTCCAAAGGTTTCTGAGCCTAAAGCTTTTTCTATTACTGAGACTAGCGAGTGTTGGGAAGGCATTAAAAAGGTGTTTAAGAATAGACACACCAAACTGAGACCCTGATGGAATCAAGAAGGACAGAGAATGGAGAAGGGAATGTTTTCTCAAAGTGATCCTATGTCCAATGTTTCATCTGAAAATCTCTTGGCATATCACAGGTACGTGTCCCACACTTCAAAGACTAATTGGGAAAGGTCATCTTACTGGAACAAAGAGAAAAATCTCAATGACTTAAACATTAAAAAAATTCCCCCAAAGAGCTATGAGTCATAAATAATCGATATCCAAATCATCACCTATTCAGAAAATCACCATTGAAGAAGCTACTACATAGTTAGCTAAAAGTGTACACAGAGGAAAATTTGTAACCTAAAATTACGTCGTTAAATAAAAAGAAATTAATTTAACATTCACTTGAATAAGTTATTCTGTTGGGAGGATGTTTCAACTTTTGTGGGCAGACTCATTTCATAATCCCCTAGAGAAGCGACCTCTTCATAGTCTCACAGCAAGCCACAGTCATTCTCTGTGACAGAACATTGCTCACTTAACTCTCCACTAGAAAGATGTAGTGGGGGTGGGGTGGGGTGGACATCTGGGGAAAGGGCTGTAGCAGATGCTGTTGATTGCCTAGGTAAAGTCAATGCCTTGTTCTTTCACACAGAACCCAGATCTGGCTGGGCTAAACACCTTCTTCCACATGGCCGTATGCTTCTCTAGGCCAATGGCTGTGAATTAATTTCCCTTCCTGCAGATTCGCTGAAGCACGGGGCATATGACACAGTTCTGGCTAAGAATACAAGAGGCAGTTCGGCTGGGGGACTTCGGGGGGGGGGGGGGGTGGAAAACTTCCTCCCTCATAAAGAGAGAAAGGAAGAGCCAGTTTCTCTTTCCTCTGGACACGGCAGCATGTGAATGTGATGCCTGGATCAGCAGCGCCATCTTGGGTCCTTGAACGGAGCCAGTGTGAGGGGAAAAAACCTGAGGTAAGCGTTGCCTAACGAAGTGCCTGACACACGGCTAGCGGTCAATAATTGCCGAAGGGATAAATGAATGGCAGACCTGAATCCTTGATGAATCACAGAAGCCCTGAATTTGTCAGCCTTGGTGTCCTCCGCTTGGGACTTCCTACTTTCTGAGACAATAAGTATTCCTTTCTCTTTAAGCCAGTGTGAGTTTTCTATTACTTGCTGTCGCAAATAGATAGCTGTGTACACGATCCTCTCTTCTGTGAAAAACCCAGGAAATGACTTGATCACCTCCGACGGCCCCCCACCCCGATAGATAAGGAAACTGAGGCTCAGAGAATTTATGACGCACCCCAAATTATCCAGAAGGTCAGTTTTCGAGGCAAGGACAGATCCTGCTCTCTAGACTCCAAATCCAGAGCTTCCTTGGGCCTCCCCCACCTGCCATTTCCTCGAAGGCACCAGAGGCAAAGCAGGCCTTTCCCTCACCCAAAATACATTCAGGTGGCCATTGTGGCTTCTGACAGGCCCGGGGAAAGAGCTAAACACTTAGCACTTTAAGTAAAAGCGACTTTTCACCTCAAACCATAGCAGAAAAAGAAGGAAAAGTAGGCACCCCTCTCCACCCCAGACCTTCCACCCTTTTCAGATTCAAAGCCCCAAGGGATGGAGTCCCATTCCTCAGGACCTTCTCCAAACCAAGGAAAGACGTGCTCCAGATAATTGATCCGTGCCTCTCACCATTCTGGTTCAGGATCCACGTGGTTCGCGGGAGGCGCCACCAGTGAAGCTCTCTCACCTCCCTGGGGATTGGTCCAGGTGTGGCACGTGACCCAAGTCATCCAATCAGAAGGACTCTTGAGACCCCACCCCCACCCACCGCAGAGAATGCTGGGTAAGAGCCAGAAGCGAGTGGCTCTGGGAAAGCCCGGGGAACTGGGGGCCCGGAGGAAGGCCCTAGAGGGCGGCGCAGACGGTGATGGAGAAGCAGGTCTTGGAAAGGGCAGAGACCCCCTGGTGTTGCCAGCCTCAGCGGCAACACAAGTAATCCTCCCTTCCTTCTGCGGAGATTCATAGACCCCCGTCCCTCGGGTCACTGAATTCTCACCCTTCTGACCGTCGAGGACAAGAGGACGGAGTGACTGGAACAAGGTTCTCCTGATACAAAAACATCCACTGCCGAGGTTGGGACGCAGCATGCCAGCCCGGGTCTGCAGATTCCAAGCCCAGTGCTCTTTCTCACCACAGCTGCCCGTGGGCAGGCCCCCCAGCCACCCACGCTTTTCTCAACTGCCGCTTCAGAGGGGGCTCAGGACCCCAGCCCGAGCCAGGACCCAGGAACCCCCAGGTGCGGCAAGCTGCAGATTCCTCAGGCTGCTGGTGGAGGCAGCAGAATGGGGTGTTCTTGGGGATCCCCTCCTCACACGGGGGTGGGGGGGGCTCGGGAGCGGCCTGGAGACTTGATCATTTGCCTGGGGCAAATGGCTGCCTGCAGAAGGGAAGTCACCACTCGTAACCCTGGGTGGCACACATGGGCCCTGCAGAGGGAAGCAGGCAGGCGGGCACCCAAGGAAGCCCCAACCCCAGTGCCCAGCTCATCACCACTGTTAGTCCCCGCCCCAGCCCTACTCCACAAACACTGCCAACACTGACGCCGTGACCTTTCTCTGGTCCCCCTCCTCTTCACCCAGTCGCCTCTCTTCTGGCTCATTTTGGCTTACTGCACAGCTGTCATATCCTTTTCTGCTCTGCTCCAACCCAGCAGCTTTACAAGCCCCCCAGCATCCCCCCCCCAGCATTACTGTCCTTACCAGCAGCACCCCCACCCCACCTCCCTGGGGCACCACTACTTACACGCTTCCCCATCACCACTCCCGTCTCACTCCCATCTCTCAGGCCACCCTCAGTAGCACTAAAATCACCCTCCAGTCCAGCTCCCGTGGCCATCCCCATAAATGCCATCATGGTTAGTACCATGGCCCCTTACTCTCTGCACTGTCCCCACCACAAGCACTTCTTAACGTCCCATCTCCCCTACCATTGTCCCGCCATCTCCACCAGCAATGAATGAGCCTTTATTGAGCACCAACATATCTCAGTCACTCTCCAGAACACGCAGGAGGTTCGGTCCCAGTCCGAGGGCCTGGCCCCTGGCCAAAGCCACCACACGGCAGCACATGCCCACCAGCCCAGGGCACAGGTTGGGCAGTGCACCTAGCAAGGAATTCCTGAGGCTACTGCCAAGCCCTGTATAGGGGTGGATGCGCCACCGCTTTCCTGAGAGCAAAGCAAATAAATAATGGAGATGCAGGGCAAGGGGGCTGAGACCCGTGGGTGGGGGCCCCTCCATTGTCTTCTGGGACTCCATGGGAGTGAGACAGGCAGCCAGGAGCCCCAGTCCTGGTGGGGGGAGGTGAAGCTGGGACAGGAGCCTGGGAACCAGAGGGTCCTGGGGCCTCCCTGGCATCTCTGCCCGGCCCTCGCCTCTGAGGGGACACCCTGGAAGCCACCCCTGAAATGTAGGTGGACTAGAAATGGGCAGGTGGAGGGGATGGGGTTGGGCTGCAGGCTGGAGGCCTGAACCCTGCCCCAAACAGCCTCTAGAGGGGAGCCTCGTCAGTTCTCCACTTGGGGGGGTAGCTCTGCTGGTGGCCATCGCAGCTGGGGTTCCCCACGTTGCCAAGAGGTACCACCACCTCATCCGGGTTCGGGTTCTTATTCAGTTCCACCACGCGGGGCACCACAGAGGACCAGCGATCTGTACAGAGAGCACAGGAGTTAGGGTCGGTGGACATGTGTTCATATATCGAGCACCTACTGTGTTCTGGGACTCCACCATGATCTAAAGGGGAAGGTATTATTATCCCCATTTTACAGAGGTGAAAACGGAGACTCATCAAGTAAGGCACCTTCCCAGGAGACTTGGAAGACCTGGATTCAAGGAAGACCTAGGATTCAAGCCTGGTGCTGAATGGCCTGAGCAACCCTGCTCTTTCTACTGCAACAGTTTAGAACAGGAGGGCTTCCTCCATTGTAGGGTAGAGGTGCCTGGGAAGAGGGTCCTGTCCACCTCTCCACCCCACCTCACATAGCAGTATATGTGAGGTCAAGGGCATGCTCACCAAAGTGTCAGCCATTCACAAACATCAAAGGGAACTTCGTCGCTAGCCCATCTGACCCACCCATTTTACAGATGTGGCCACTGAGTCCCAGAGAGGGGATGGTTTGGCACAAAGCAAATCAGTGATCAGATGGACCACGGCTCCCCCTTTGGGCCAGTCTCCTTTTTTGCCCTCTGCTGCCCCCCATCCCCAGCCCGTCCACTCACCCCTTCGGAGGCGGCCCACGGTGTGTGAGAAGCCATAGTACTGGTAGGTCTCATTCTTGCCTGGGTCTTCGTTAATGATGCCCAAGTTCTGGTTCCAGTGAGACCAGTTCACCTCGTCGACCCTGGCAGGGCCAGAGCAGAGGGTCAGGGAGGTCCCCTGGTGGATGGATGCCTCCCCACCCCCCAGCCCCAGGCAGCCCTCCTGTTCTAATCCTCTTTAGATTCCATCTCCCCAGCACATCCTCTTTCTTGAAATCATCACCTCATTATTGGGGCCACCCTGGTAAAATCAGGCCACAGCCTCTTGGGGTCAAAATGAAGCAATATAATTCTTGTATGGGTCTTTGTATTCTCTATTGTTTTGTACCCGTTTTTTTTGAGCAACTGCTATATGTCAGGACCCAATGAGGAACGTACATTCGCTATTTATGGATGAGGAAATTGAGGCTCAAAGAGGTTACTCTGTTCATTCAAGGTCACAAAGCTGGTAAGTTACAGAATCCACTTTGGAACCCAGCCTTGCCTGACTCCAAACATTACATTCATCGTCTACACCAGCAGCCCCTTTACAAAGAATGATTCACCTTTAAAGAAACAGTTCACTAAGGGGCTCCCTTGGCAAGCTGGCACCTCCCCACCCCCCGTGCATTTGGAACAGGGAGTCAGCCTGCAGATGACCCCCAGACAGGCTGGGCAGGCCCTGGGAGCTGCTGCTTCCCCCCAGCTCCCTTTCAGCCCAGGCGCTGCAGCCCCCCCACTGTTTTGGTCCATAGAAAGTGATGCTCTTAATGAGTAGTTTTGATTCGATAGTTGATGACATTATACTTGCTGGTTCTTTGTCACTGTGGACCAATGAAAATTGTCTAAAATTGGGAGTGCTGCTGATTGTACAACCAAATGAAGACTCTGTTAAGACAGGGTTTACTTATTTTGGACATTATCCATGATGCCCAATAAATAGAGGGAGGTGAAGGATCCAATGACTGAGAAGCACAATGGTGAACTGTGATACATTTATATGATGGAATCTAGTGTGGCTACAAAAAGGGGGGACATCAAGGGGTACACGACAAACTGAATAAACCTTGGAGACAATGTGTTGTTCAAGATAAGCCTGAAACAAAAGTACAAATATGCTAAGGTCTCTCTCAGAGAATACTTATAAAAAAATGGAAGCCTAGAATTGTGGGCTCTTATAGCAGCCACATTTGGTCTGAAATTGTAGATGTATTTCTGGATTCTGAGACACTGAGCTATATATGTAACAGCTGGTATTTCCCTGGAATTTTGAGTAACTGTGACACCTAAGTCTCAGACATGGAGTGCTGCAGACCTGAAAGTTAGCATAGCTATATATAATAGTGATAGTAACCAAGAAAAGAGATCAGTTAGAGTTTAAAACGAAGCCAGTCTGGCTGGGTCTAAGGTAAATTATAATGCAGGGTAAAAGATGACAGTGTATGTACTCTAGATCTTCAGCTATTGGATGAGATCAAGGCAGAGAGATTTATTATATATAGAACCTAAATTTTTGGTAAAACATAATCTAACCTCTCTGGATAGCTCAACCCAAACTTTTGGAGTCCAGAACGGGAACAAGGCCTTTTAATTCTCTCTAGCTTAATCTAATACCAGGATACATCACAGATTATGGTGGGCTGATAATTAAAAAGTATTTGTAGAGTTCCCTGAGGATCCGAAGGGAATATGTATATGGAATTAGTAAACTCTCCCATCTGGGAAATCCCTGGTACCCGCTCAACCATTGGGAACTCCCAAGAAAATAGGCTAAGCCCTGGATTCTGAGACTTGCTCTTTTGAAACTTATTTCTGTAGTGGAGAACATAAGACTACCCATAATGATGCCTAAGAATTGCTTCCAGGAAGCCTCTTTGTTGTTCAGATGTGGCCTCTTTTTCTAAGCCTTGCAAGGAAAATCATTGCCTTCTCCCTTATGTAGTACAAGTCATTCAGGGGTGAAAGTCTCCCTGACAATGTAGGGCATGACTCCCAGGGATGAGTCTGACCCTGGCACCTTAAAATTGACAATGGCTTCCTGACCAACAGGAGGAAAAGAAGTGTAATAAAATATGCCATCAGCGGGCCAAGAAAGATCAAACGGAGACTATTCTGGAGGCTACTCTTATGCAAGCTTCAGTTAGATAATGTTAATTGCCATGGTTTGCTAACCCCAATCAACATTACTACTGTTGACTCTTAAGAACATCTAGGGCTCTAACTGAGACTCTATAAAGGTTTCATGCACTAGGTTTGCCTTCCTGGAACATATAATTCCCAGAGGGTTCCTAGGTCAGATAAATCCCCAAACTGAGGGACCAGCCTCTCAAGGATTATCAATTAATGACATCCCCCTAGCCTTTAGTGTGGACACCCCTTCTCAACATGAAAAAGTCAGAACAGGCATTGCCCAAAGATCCTTATAGACCGGGAGAGGATTAAAGGAGAAGGAGGAGGTATAACAGAGAGAACAGGATTTGGTAAATGAGTAATACTGCTGATAGTAAGTAATATTATATATTCCTATATAGTGATAGTAATATTCCTTCTAGTCTCCAGTGTTTAGGAGCAGCTAGAAGGAAAAATCTGAGATGGTGGTATGGTAGCCCATGACAAACTCTGGGATCTGCTTTGTAACTACTTGTTGAAGTGTGCTTTGAAAATTATTGCTTTTCTCCCTTTGTTTTGTATATATATTATACAATAAAAAATCATTTTTAAAAAAAATGATGCTCTGGGATGAGCCCCAGCCTCCAAGTCCCCACTTCCCCTGAGCAAAGGGACAGAGTGGGAGTAACCCTGACTGCCATTTTGGGGACAACGTGCCAACCTAGCCTCCTGGCTGGCCTAGGAGGTGGGCACTCCCCTTGTCTGCCTGTCACAGATGAAGAAACTGAGGCTGAGCCGACTTGTCCAAAATCACCCGTGAATTGAACTCAGGTGGGGACGATCAGAGCCTCAGTGGATCCAGACATTCCAATGGGTAGAGACCGTTCAGTGGGAGCAGCTGGAGGCCCCGCCCACCCCAGATGGCTCCGCCCACCCACAGGCCACACCCCAGATGGCCCCGCCCCTACCGCCCCGCCCCTACCACCCCGCCTCACCGGAAGCACCACCTCCGGTCTGGAGTGCCATCAGAGCTCTTGCCCACCGTTACCATCTCGCCAGAGCGGAAGGCCTTCCTCAGGAACACAGGGAAGGAGCGCTCGATGTCCAGGATGGTGGTGGCCCACTGCAGGGAGGAAGGGCACAATTAGCTGTGAATCTCCTGGTCTGGGACCTGCACCTGACCTGGGAGGGCTGGAGTTGTCACAGAGACCCTGGGGGACTCTGGTTTCCAGGCTGGCACAGAAAGCCTTTGGGAAGCGGAGGCAGCCACTCCCGTGTCCACGTGGCACGCAACCACATTGACTTCTCTGTGACCCAGCAGGACCCTTGGCTGGTGGAGCCTGGAAATGACGCCCGGGCTAGTAAAAGACCTGCTGATGAGAGAGAGAGCTGGCCCTTTGCTGTGCTGGGGTGGCCACACCCACACCCCAGCTTCACCTGGTGTGCCAAGGTGGGCAAGGAGGCTGCCCCCCTGGGCTCAGAACCGGAGCCCCTGGTGAAATGCTGATGCTCTCAGAGCACACTGCATCTCCTGTCCCAGCCGAGCGCACCCAGTGCTGCCCGGGGAAGTGGAATGCCCCCTGGGAGTTTGACCACTGCTGGTGGTCAGGCAAGTAGCCACCTCGAAACTCCCTAGGCAGCTCTGGGAGGCAGGCAGCAACCTTTTGTGTCCACTGCACAGACAGGAAAATGGAGGTGGAAGGAGATGGTGGACTCACCCAGAGGCAGGCTGAGGAATCCAAGGTCAGGCAAGGTGGGTCAGGGCTCCCCCATCTTGGAAGGAGAAGAGTGGCCAGCAGGCGTGGGGAGGGGAGCCTCACCTGCAGTTTCCAGATGTGCTTGCTCTCCTTGGACACCTGGCCCACGGTCTCCCCCATGAGGGCAATAAGCATGTTGAGGAGCAGCACGAAGGTGAGGATAATGTAGGTGACCAGCAGGATGATAAAGACCACGGGGTACTTGGTGCTGCTCAGCATCTCCAGGTCGCCCATGCCGATGGTCAGTTTGAAGAGGTCTAAGAGGAAGGTGCTGAAGGTCTCGCTGTCCCGGCACGAGGGGTACGTGGGCACCGTGCAGTTGGTTTGGTCTTCGTTGCACACCTTCATGTTGGCACAGGGGTTCAGGAGGGAGACCAGGGCTGTGGGAGGGCCAGGGATGGCATCAGCCAAGTGTGAGGATGCATGCTGAGAGGCGGACAGCATCATTCCCATTATATGGAGGGGCAAGCTGAGGCTTGGAGAAGGAGGGCCCTGGACTGAGGTTGCTCAGCTTGCAAGCCAAGCCAAGAGGTGAACCCAGATCCTCCTAATTCCAACAATCGTGCTTCCCTACAGATTCCTGCTGGCAAGGAAGAGGTGTACAGGATCTAGACCAGTGATTCTCAGCCAGGAGCTCTCCCCTGACTCCTTCCAAGAGCCATTGGGTAGTATCAGGAGACACTTCTGGTTCTCGTGTATTGTGGGGAATGTCACTTGTGGCATCTGGTGAGTAGAGGCCAGGGATGCTGCTCAACATCCTGCGATGTGCAAGACAGCCCCCCATAACACAGAATTATCCAGTCTCAAATGTCCATAGGCCGGGGCTGAGAGATTCTGATCTAGCTTATCTATCTTAGAGGTCTTGGGGGCCCTGGAATGCAAGTATTTCCTGAAGGACCATCTCTCTCATGCTCCTATTTCCAACCCTGCACCAGCTCAGAGGGGAAGGGTAGGACCATGCCCTCTCTAGACATCTCAAATTAGCATGGTACTCACCTCTTCCCATTAAGTTTCAGAGTCCTTCTCAACATAGTTCAGCACAACAGCCAGCCCCTAAACCAGCCAGTGCAGGGAGCATGAGAAGACTGGGTCCCTTCAGTTCCTGGGGTATAGAATGCCATACAGCCTTCAAACCAGAGGTGGTAAACAGGTTTCCACTCATCTGCTGAGGCTATTCAGTTGTGGAGTGGCTGTTGAAACTCTATGTGGTGAAGGATTCTGAGACCTTGTCTGGACTCATCAGAAAGATAGTTCTGTGATCCATTAGCAATGGCTGCCATGGGCACAAAAATGGAGATCAGCAGCACCTGTATCATGTGTTTGTGTTATGTCAGCTTCAGACCCAGGCTCTAGTGTCCTCCAGCAGAAGCCCAGTGACCAAGCCGAGTTGCTACTTTCACTAACTCCTAAGTTTCTGCCTCAGTTTCTACAGTTATGACTGCAGCCAGGTTGGACTCCGGACCTGAACCCTAACCTGCTGTTGAAACCTTGACAGTGTCTAGTTCTTCCCAGCACTGCCCCTGGGAGGGGACAGCCATGCCCTCCCCATGCAGGCCGGAGTCCCACATCCCCAGAATAATCCACGCAGGGCCTTGGCACCATCTGGGTGAAAATTTTGCCACCATCAGACCCGTGCTGCGAATACCGATCCCCTGATGAGCCTCCCATGTGTGAATGTGGCCTGGTCAAGCCTGAGCTGGCCACTGCCCTTTGGATGCTTGGCACTGGACGGCAGCTCACCCATCCAATGTGGGCCAGCCCTCCTCCCACCAAGGGGCAGAGTCCTGTGACTGGTGACTTGTGAAAGGGCCACTAGAATGAGGCAGAAGTGGTGTCTGGCCAGCCAGCGGCCTTGAGTGCTTCTACTCATTTCCTGGAACGCTAAGGCCACCATGTGAACAGGCCCGAACTGGCCAGCTGAAGGAGGAGCGATGTGCGGATGAGGGCAAAGTCACCTAACTTGCGTCACCCTGGCCAGACCAAGCAGCCCACACAAAGGTCACCAGCAGCGCACACACAGGAGCCCAGTGGAGACCGGCCGAGCCTGGCCGAGGTCAGCAGAACCACCCAGCTGGAGAAAACTTGGGAGCACTAATAAACGGTGGTGGTCTGATTGCCAATAATAGCAAATATGCCAGTTTTACCATTTACCAGCTTTTGAACATGAGCAAGTTATTTAACCTCTCAAGCCTCCATTTCTTGGTCTGTAAAAGGGGATAATAAAGGCATTTGCCCCACAGGCCCGTTGGGAGGATTAAAGGAGGCAGGGCTGGTAAAGTATTTAGCCCAGGGCCTGGCACAACCGTGAGAGTTCAACAGATGCTGGCTACTATCATTAACACTGTATTGTCCCTGTCCCCCTCCTTGCACCGTCCCCGCCAGTCCCACCTGGGTAGCTAGAGCTCACCTGAAGCATAGCCGATCATGAAGAGCAGGTAGACAAGCAGGAAGCGGAAAAGGTCTTTGAAGAGGATCTGAACATCATGGAGGCAAAAATGAGACACATGGTTTCTTGCCTTCCCCGTCCAAGCCATCTCCCCACCTCCACCCATGTCCCTCCGCGATGCCCAGGCGATGCCTCTGCTCCCCAGTGCCCACCCCTCAGGTCAAGGGCACTGTCTGCACACTTCGATGTGCACATGGCAGGTGTGGATCCCTGCAGGGACACACAGGGCTGGGGGTCGTGTGCTGGTTTGAAAGGATATTTGTGCCCTAGAAAAGCCATGCTTTAATCCTAATCAATCTTGTGAGAACAATGGTTTCTTCTAATCCCTATTCAGTACTATAGGCTGGAAACTTGATTGGGTTAACTCCATGGAGATGTGACTCAATCAATGGTGGGTGTTAAACTTCATTCGATAGAGACGTGTCTCCACGCATTCTACATGGGTCTTGATTGGTTTACTGGAATCCTATAAAAGAGGAGACAGTTTGGAGAGAGCCCCCTTTTTGAGAACAAGGAAAGAGCCAGAGAACCATGACAAAAGGACTGAGAAAACCACAGAGTCCACCAGCCAGGGGCCTTTGGAGATGAAGAAGGAAAACACCTCCCGGGGAGCTTCATAAAGCAAGAGACCTGGAGAGGAAGCTAGCAGATGCCGCCATGTTTGCCATGTGCCTTTCCAGTTGAGAGAGAAACCCTGAACATCCTCGGCCTTCTTGAACCAAGGTATCTTTCACTGGATGCCTTAGATTGGACATTTATGATAGACTTGTTTTGATTTGGACAATTTCACAGTCTTAGAACTGTAAACTTGCAACTTAATAAATTCCCCTTTTTAAAAGCCGTTCCATTTCTGGTATGTTGCATTCCAACAGCTCGCAAACTAGAACAGGTGCCCTCAGCCCATACCTTCTGGATCATGATGCTGTAGGTTCCTGTCAGCTTCAGCCCACGGGTGAAGTAAAGGGCATTCATCCAGCCCAGGACCAGGGCAAAGACCATGACAGCCAGGTAGGCCTCAATCCCCGCCAGGTAGAGAGCTGCCGAGATGATCACCAGGACAGAGTAGACGAAGCTACGGGGCAGCAGAGAGCATGAGGGGGGTCAGAGGGGAAGGGGGACCATGAGGCTCTGGAGGGGGAGACACATCCCCAAACCCTCCTGGGTACCAGGACATCCCAACACCTTCGAGACCCCAGGAAGAGAAACGGAGTGGATTGGCTGGGGACTCCAGCATTCTGCTAACCAGAACCCTCAATTAGCTGGCAATCAGAGGGCATAATGGCTCTGAGGCCCTATTGGAGCCAGTGGCATTCGGTGGAGATTTTGAAATTAAGCAAATTTCATTGCCTCCTAATTCTAAGGGAATTGGAAAAAGATGTGGCACATTTGGAGCAACTCCCTCATTCTGTGCCCTAAGCAGACATCATCAATAGAGCACAGCACTCCTTCCCGCTAAATAGAGGTTCAGCTTCAAGATTCTCAGCCTGCCATTCCAGGCAGACCTCAGCAATCAATTACCAGCATAACAGATGAAAGCTGTTTTTATCCGAGGTGTGCATGGTAACTCTCTAGCAACTAGAATCTTACTCTAACCATACCATTTTGCTTGACCTTTGCCCTGTCCTGACTTTGGGTTACAGCATTTCAGGTTGGGTGTATTCACTCCAAAGAAAGAGTTCACTTCCCCCTCCAATCTGGGTGACCCACCAGCCCAACCCCACCCTCCTCCCCCAGAAGCTACCAGCCCAGGGACCTCAACTCACTACAGCAGCTGGAAGGAGCCATCGATGAACAGAGAATTCACGCCAGGGCATTTCTTCATGAACAAGTCTTTGATCTGGAGGAGAAAAGCGGGGGGGGGGGGGGGGTACATAAAAGGGGTACAGCCAGTAGAAGTGGGGGTGGGGGTGGGGGGAGGTGAAGGGATAGAGGACTGGGTAGAAGTGGGGGTGGCAGAGTGTGCTGCGGAGAGGGCGACAGCCTGCTTTCTGTTGCGAAAGGTGGAAAAAGAGAATAATACAGAGCTGGAGAAGGAGGTAGGAGAGGAGAAGGGGTGGAGGAAGAGAAGGATGAGGAGGAGGAACGCTCAGGGCGGGTGGGTGTCTGGGAACAAAGCACTCACGTTGGTGAAAAAAAACAGGACGCCAGTGAAGAGTGTGATGATTTCCCCCGCCAGCCTCAGGAAGTCCACCGTGGTGCGGTAAGGATACGGCGGCTGGGGAGCAGAGAGCACACATGTCCTCACCACGCCCCCCCGACATCTGCTCCCAGATCCAGATGGCCCCCTGACACTCCGAGCTGGAGCACGGTTCCTCTCTTCCTCCTGGACTCGCTCTGGGGTTTCACCCCAGCTCAGAAGCAGCCTTCAGTTTTGGGGGTACCCACCCCCCGCCCTATCCAATTACTAGGTCTTCCCTCTGTCTCTCGCATAGGGGACCCAGGACTCCCGTCCCTGCTCAGCTCCCGGACACTCACGGTGCCCTCCAGCGGCTGATAGTAGGCCGTAAGGGTGAAGGTGACCATGGCGCACAGGTAGGAGACCACGCTGATGTAGAAGGAGACGGCCCCAAACTTGCGCCATTTGTCCCGCAGCAGCTCATTGATGGGCTCCACAGCCAGCATCTCGTGGCGGTTCTGCGGGAGGCAGGTGGGCAGCGCTCACCTCCCTGGCGTGGGGGACCTGGAAAGGCTGGCTCCCTCTGCCCTGAGTTCTTTCCCCTTCTAACCCACTCTCCGGCCATGTTCAAGGACTCATAGGGTATTGGGTAAGGATTCTGAATAAAGCCCAGACTCCTGGGCTCAGCATTAGAGGCTCTTTCCAATTTTGCCCCCACTAACCTTTCCAGCCTATTTTAGAATCACTGAACCCAGAGCTGGAAAGTTCCTTAAAGAGCATCTATTCTTGTAAGTTCCAAACTCCAAACCTGTGGATGGTACGGAGTTGCTGGTGGCAAATTCTCCTATATACCTTGCTAAAAATAGAAATCTGTGGGCTCCACCCTCAGATATTCTGATTCAGGAAGCTGGATTGGGAAAATTTAGCCCATCGATGACAAACACTTGACCCACCTACCACAGTTGTCCAATTCTGGGCCCAGGGCAGACATCAAAAATTAAACCCTGCACGATAGTTTTCTATTCAGTTCCCCTGGCAGACACTACCAATCTATCAGCACTTGCACCAGAGATGCTAAACCAAGTTGGTGGCTGATTTCAAAGACAGGGAAAGTAAGGCCCGAGGAGGGAAGGCATCTATCTAAGTTCTCAGAATCAGGGCTTCCTGGTTAAATCACGGTGAAAAAGGAAGTCGCCTCCTCCCCCCAGTTCCCAGCATTTTCTGCCCCATTTGCAAACCATCCTGTCCCTTTAATAACTTGAGGCTCTTCATAACTCAATGATTTGTAGCTACAAAGATGTAACTGCTGCGCTACTCCAGGTAGTCAAAGGCAGAACAAAACGCAAATGACCAATGATAGAGGAATGGTTAATTAGAATGTGGTACATTAACATGCAGCAAGGATATTGCAGGAGATTTAATGGCACAGAACAATGCTCCCAAACTACTGTTAGGTGAGAAAAGGAGCTTTCAAAATGTCATATAACGACTACTCATGATTATAGCTGGCACATAATGTTTACTCTGTGCCAAGCTGTTGTAAAATTAACTCTTTTGGTCCCCCCACCCCCCACAGCCCTGTGAGTAGGCACTGGTCTCATCCATGTTCTACGAAGGAGGAAAGCTGAGACCCAGAGAGGTCCAGACACTTGTCCTGAGTCACACAGCATGTAAGTTACAGAACCAGGATCTGAACCCTGTCCCCAGAGCTCGGGTCTTACCAACCCTCCCACAAGGCTGGTCCACTCCCCCCCCCCCCGAAAAAAAAATCTGCCAGGTGCTGTTCTGGGTACTCAGTTGGCACCTGCTTTTGCACTCAGCTCCGGGAGGACCCAGGGCCCCCTCCCTGCCCCCCACCCTGCGCCCACCTCGATCTTGCTGTTGTACACCAGGATCTCCAGCACGGAGGCCTCTTCCCCACACGTGTCCAGGGAGGACAGGTCATAGAGCGAGGAGTACACCGGCCCGTAGGCCCAGTCCTTGAACTTGCGGGACAGGTGCCGCGTGTCCTCGTCCGTCACCTCCCGCCGGATGATGTGCTGAAAGATCTGCACGGGGGAGGGGAGGGCCACACTGTGGGGGGGGACCCCCAGGGCACGGCTGGGCCACCAAAGGGGTCATGCTTGTGCGGGAGGGAGAGGAGTGAGAAATATTTACTGAGCACTGACAGTGTGCCGGGCCCTCTCCTCGTGTGATCTTGTTTCACTCTTACTCTTCCCACCTTGGTTTACAGATGAGCAGATGGAGGCTCAGTGAAACCAAGGGGGTTACCTAAGGCCACACAAACACTCAGGTGCAGCCAGGCTTTGAACCCCCGGTCAGGCTCACTCATCTTCACTTTAATCAATATCCTTATTTAATCACAACAGCAATGAATGGATCTTATTAATATAATAATTATTATTAATAATAATTATTATGAATGCAGACCTTTCTATTACCACTCATACTGTCTTTGGCTTACACACAGGGAAACCGAGGCACAGAGTGGAGAGGGGAGATGGCTGAGGTCACACCCTGGGAAGTGGCATCCTTGACCTCAGGGTACTCTAGGCTTGGGACTCAGCTGGGATGGGTGCCCCTAGGGGCACCTGACAATGTCTGGAGCTGTTTTTGGTGCCGTGACTGTGGAGGGTGCTACTGGGGCATCTGGTGGACAGAGGCCAGAGATGCTGCTAAACTTCCTAAACTTCCTACAGTGCGTGGGACCGCCCCGCCACAAAGAACTACCCACCCTGATGTGTCCATGGGGCCAAGGTTGGGGAACCCTGCTCTAGGCTGCTATCAGCTCCAAGATCCAGCTAGAGGAAAGAACCGGTGCCAGGCCACTTCACAGGTAGGGGTCAGGCCGGGATCCGGCAAGGGGGTAGGGGAGCACTGGGGAGCTGGGGCCCCGAGGCCCAGTCTTATAATGGTTGGTCGAGGGAGGCTGAGCATCCAGTGGGGTGCGGAGAGGAGAGAGGCCTTGGGATTAAGTTGCGTAGCCTGGCTGGACAAAAGGGAGCCACAGCAGGTTCTTGAGCTGGAACGTGCACACAGTGGAATTGGCACGATGGGACACAGATGTGCTTATTAATGATAATGAATGACTGCAGCTGCCCCTCCTGTGTGTGTGTGTGTGTGTGTGTGTGTGTGTGTAAGGGGGTGAGAGTGCGTGGGTCAGCTAGCTGTGCCCCCGGGGCCCGGCGCTCACCCCGATCTTGCCCGTCTTGGCGGCCATCATGAGGGGCGAGAGGCCGTCGTTGTTGAGCACGGCCTCCAGGTTGCTGTCGGGGAAGAGGCGGGCACACTTGAGCAGCAGCAGGTCGTACATCTTGGTGACGAGCTTGGTGTTCTCCCGGGTGTTGTCGGCGATGGCCACCAGGGCGTGCAGGACCGTGTTGCCGCGCGAGTCCTGCCGCCGCATGTCCGCCTTCTTGTGTGGGTTCTCCGTCAGGTAGTTGACGATGTGGGGCTGGTTGGTGCAGGCGGCCAGCGACAGGGGCAGCTCACCTGCGGGCCGGGGCGGTGGCGCTGGTCAGGGTGGGGGGCCCCCCCTGGGGTGTGCCCTCACGTGTCTGGGGGGCACCGTGAGCTCCGGGTGGGGCTGGTGGCCAGCGGTCCGTGGGCATGCCTTGTGGGCGGCTGCAGTTTGTGGGAGACGCTGGGGTGATGGGGCGTGGCTACTTGGGGACGAGGCCACGAGCTTTGGGGGTGACAGGGACTGGACGTATGTGACGGTGGGGTTTCTGTGTATGATGTTGGCCCTGGATTCCATCGAACCCGTGACTGTGAGCAGGGGGGATATATTCAATGTGTTTCCTTGGTCCAACTACTAAGGGACCAGTGACGGCACTGGGCTGGCAATCCAGCTCTGCTCTCACCGGGACACGCCCGAGTCCTGACCCTCGGCCCTGAGGATGTGCGCCCATCTGTACACAGTACCTCTGAAGAGAGTTTCAGAGAAAGCATGACCCTGCTGACCACCTCGATTTTGGACTTTTTTTGCCTCCAAAAGGGAGACAATCAATTCCTGCTGTTTGAGCCAACCGGTCTGGGCTATTTGTTACAGCAGCTCTCGCGAGCTGAGACAATGTGAGTTAGACTCCAGAATGCCCAGCATGGAAGATGCGCCAACTTGGGACCCTTCAGCCACGATCCGAATTCTCACCATCCCCACTGCACAGACGAGGAAACTGAGGCTCGGAGAGGTGGGGAAATGTGCTTGTGGTCACGTGGTGGGGAAGTAGCAGGCAGGGTTTCTAGCCTACTGTGCCGTGTGTCTCAAGGTGTGGGCCTGGGCCAGGGGAGCTCTGGGTGCTTAAGCAAGTGTTGGGGGTGGGGATGCCAACTCGTGCCCCTTGCCTCCCACCCCCTCTGTGCATCCCCTCACCAAAGTAGAAGTAGCCCCCCTCGTCCTTGGGCTGGAAGAAGCGCCCCCGGGCCTGGGCGTGCACGTCGGCTCCCTGGGCCACGAGCAGCTCCACATAGTGTTTGCAGCGGCGTTCGATGGCGATGTGCAGGGCAGTCTGACCTGGGGGAGGGATGGGGCTCGGGCAGCGCAAGGTGAGGCCAGCCAGGCCTGCAGGGGCAGGGCAGGGGGTGGGAATGTGGAAATCTGGGGTAGAGGCTGCAGCCCAGAGCCCTCAAGGGCAGCAGACCTAGCCTCAGACGTTCTCTGGGGTGTGGAGTCTTTGACACAAAGTCCCAGATCTGTTGCCCAGAGGAAGCCGAATTTCAGGTTCAGTGGATGCCAGACAGGTGGGAGCTCCAGTGGGGGAGCTCTCAGCCCCACGCCATGCTTTAATCCCAGAGGAAACAATGGCCTCTCGGTCTCAAAAGACATCTTGACACTGGATATCAAACTTACGGACTTCGACTCATAATATCAAAGGATCCAAAAGGTCAACTGATTCATGGAATCTTGGAATTTACTGCTGGGAGTTCAGCATGGCAACTTTGCCTCTTAGAGCTGTTGGTTCATAGTCTCATTATTGCGAAGTCTTAAAGCATCAGGAGCATAGACCCCTTGGGTTCAGAATTCTAGGTTCATGGGTCATGAGCTCACTGCATCTCAGCATCTTTGATTCTGAGACTCAGGATATCAGCGTTGGAAGAGGTCATTTTTGTTCCTTTGTTCATTCATTCCTCCATCCATCCATTCCTCCATCCATTCATCCATCTGTCCCTCTGTCCATCCATCCGTCCGTCCATCCATCCATCTGTCCCTCCGTCCATCCGTCCGTCCATCCATCCATTCCTCCATCCATCCATCTGTCCCTCTGTCCGTCCGTCCGTCTGTCCATCCATCCGTACGTCCGTACGTCGATACATCCGTCCATCCATCCATCCATCCATTCATTCATCCATTCCTCCATCCATCCATCCATTCAACAATCAGTCCTTGGGTGCTTGCTGGCACCTGAGACCCAGACAATAGCTCTCTGGGTGAAACAAGCGAGGCTGTCCAGGGAGGTGCTCCCCCAGCCCTCCACCTCCACCCCTGCCTGCCCCTCCCCGGTAACCCGCCTCGGCGGGGCCGGGCCCTACCTCGGTAGTAGACGTCGCGGAAGGGCGAGTTGACGAACTCGCGCATGTTACCCGTGCGCTCGGCGATGGCCAGGAGCGCGGGGATGGTGTCGTTGCGGCCGTTGCTCAGGTTGAGCAGGGCCTTGGGCAGACACGTCTTCCCTGTGGACGGCTCTGCGGGAAGGGGGCCCGGGGTGAGGCGGTGCTGGCTCCCGTGCCGCCCCCCAACCCCATGACGGCTCGGCAGGAGACGAGGGCTGGGGGAGCGAGAGGGAAGCCGCCCTGGGATGTGGCCCCGGCCCTGTCACATCCCACTCTTGGAGCCTCAGTTTCCCTGTCCATCCAGTGGGGACAGACAACAGCTCTGCCTGCTTCCCACCGTGCGGTGAGGGTCAAATCAACCCGTGGGCTAGAAGAGCTTTGGACTGCAGGAAGCAGCAGCCTACAGATCGGTTTGGGGGGACTTTAAAAAGAGATTTGTGATCAAATGAATGGGGGGGGGGGAAACTGCTGGTTTAAACAAAGCCAACTCACTCGCAGACTATGTCTTTACTGCAGGACTTCTCAGAGCCTTTAACATGCTAATGGGAACCGTGAACCTCTAAAAGCAAGACACAGTAGCCAGCATCTGCCCACCTGTTTGAACCTAGAATCCTTTTTCCAAGGAGCATTTACACCAGGGCACCTGGAGTGGGGAGGTGGGGTAAGCATTTCGGGGAGGGGGCGCAGCGTGCACCAAAGGACCCGAAACTACCACAGGAGGGGCAGGAGTTAAGGAGTCCACATATGCAGCATCAATACATTTAATCACATTAAACCTCCTGTGCAAGCGCTCATCCCCTTGCCAAATCTCTCACCATCTTTCTCAAGTCTCAACATCTCTCACTAAAGCTTGCTAATGTCCCTTTACACTTTTCTTTCCCTTGTGTTTATTTGTATGGTTACCGGAATTCATTTATATTCTTTAAGAGTGAGTCAATGAAAAGAAAAGCCCTTTCTGAATTAAGCAGCATCTCCCCGGGAGCTCGGGAAGGGGGGGAAGGGCCCAGCTCCAGAGCCAGGCACCCTGGGGCTTGGAGGCTGACTTTGCTCCCGAAGACCGGGTGGACCTCTCTATGCCTCAGTTTCCTTCTCAGCTACATTGAGGCTAGGAAGGGGAATCGATGAGCTAATCAGCGTTATTGATTGGCCCAGCTTCAGGCAGCTAGAAGTCCGCAGCAAACCGCTGCGGTGATCATTCCATGGGAGGTGCTTTAGGATCCGTCTCCCTAGATGCCAGGAATCAGCAGGAAGAGCTCAAAAGCTAGGCTCCAGCCCCCTCCTTCCCCAGATGCTTCTCCCTGTGATCCCGGCACCCAGGCCAGAGTGGGCACAGGTAAATGTTTCTTGAATGACTGTCTCCAGCTCCCCTCTGCACAATAGGAGGGGTCCCCCGAGTGCTGGCCAGGAGCCCACAAAGCCCACAGACAGCTCCAACCCCGAGGTGCCACTGGTCAGCTTCCCAATTGTTTTTCACGCAATTTGCAACTCTCAGCTCTCCAGGTGGACCTCATCGTCTTTCCTTCCCGAAACCCATCCCCAGCCCCACAGGCTCCCTTCTCAACGGATGGTGTCCCTGTCCAGCCAGAAACCTGGGTGTCACCTTTGCCCTCATTCTCCCGTTCTCTCCCGCATCCAACTCCCCACCCCCCATCATGTCCCATCGATTTTACCTATTTCTTTAATCCAACCGCAATTTCACCTTCTAGTTCTTTAATCCATGCCCACTGCCACCACCGTGCAGTCACCATCTCTCCTGTGTGCCCAGAAGGCCACCCTGGTTTTCCCTAACCTCTCTGGCCTTCCTTCAATCCACTTGCCGGGCAACAGCTGGAGCAGTCACCTCAGACAGCAGCTTTGACCACAGATGACCACAGGGCTTTGGCACATGCCGTCTCCCCATCCCCTCCCAGGTCTGACATGCTACTTCCTCCTCCTTTCGCCTGGTTAACTACAACTCATTCCTTAGACTCAGCTCAATGGTCACCTCCTCCAGAAAGTTCTTCTGGATTTTCCTGGCTGGGTCAAAGCCAGCAGAGCCTCTTACAGGCACACACCACAGTTTGTAATGGTGTGTTTACTCCTGTGATTGCTTGATTAATGTCACTCTTACCCAGGAGATGGCGAGCAGCGTTAGGGCAGGGTCACATCTGCTTCGCTCACTACCCCGTGCTGAGCACAGCACCTGATATTTGGCAGATGCCCAGTAACCATTTGTGAGTTAAACATTTACAAAGGGGCGAGCTGGGCACCACAGATAATTCCAAACCACAAGTGACCCAAAGTGGCTAGCATGAGGTGTGGAACTAGACTGGGGGTGAGAGCTAATCCTGGGTCCCGGGATATCCCAGGAACAGCCTCTTCCCAGAGATGGGGTGGGACATGCAGTTCCAGGGTCCGACCACCAGGTGGCAACGTGGCTCCGCCCTCGGGGTGGGGGTGGGGGGCTGCGGGAACCAGGGTCCCTAACTTCACAATTGCCAAATTGGAGGTTGTCAAATTTTGTTGGCAGGAGGGCACAGGCTCTCCTGAAAATCAGATGAGCTCATGAGCCTCTAGCCAGAAAAACATGCCGGGGCGGATCCAGGTTTGCGGAGCCTGAGCTCATACAACGTGGAGGCCCTGCTTACGAAAAAGAACCACAATTATGAATACAAAATTAGGTCCAGGGCCTTGGAAAAGGGCTCTGGGGCTTATTAGCATCATGATCTCACAGCAAAACCCTCTCTTAAGACACATTATTCTCTATGATCTCAGGGACTTCCCCCCACCCCCACCCAGACATGCAAATGCCTGGGGGAGCTTCAGAATCAGGCTAAAAGCCCCCTAATCGGTCCTCAGGTCCAGGAGAAGAGCTCAGTGAGCCCCAAGAACCAGAGAGGGGGGACAGGGTGGAAGCAGAAATCCTGGCCGGGAGGCACAGGAGCTTTGCCCAACCCTCTAGAGCCTTCTCTAGAGCAAGAGTGGAGTCTCCTGGGACCCCAGCTCAGCGCTTCACACAGATTTCTCTCATTTTACCAAGAGAAAATCGAACCTCAGAAAGGCTAAGTGACTCCCTGGAGACCAGGCTTCCCTTAAGTGGAGGTGGGTTGTGAACCCAGCGGGTGGACTCTGCTTACCTATTACATTAGCCTCTTCACCAACTGGGGCTGGATGAATCCATGAATAAGTGGCGGTTAACCAAAGCCAGAGAGGGTAAGTAACAGGGCGAAGGACATACAGGACCGGACTCCCTGTCCAGTGCTCCTCTGGGCCAGTGCAGTCTGAGCCCCGCCCTTCCCCAGCCGGCCAGCCTCCCCCCACCCCACCTGGCTGGCCCACCCACTCTCTGCCCGTCTGGCCCACTCACCCCGGAACTCCTCATCCGTCAGGCGCTTCTTGTGGGTCAGCAAGAAGGGGAGGAGCCCATCCAGGTCGGCGGTGGAGCCCCGAGACACGATGTCAAAGAGGATGGGCCTGTTGAAGACTTTGAGGATGGGGGGCGGCTGGGGTGCAGGGACCTTGGGGCTCTGAGGCTGCTTCCTGGAAGGTGTGGAGAGGGAGGCTGATGGGAAGACCTGTGCACTGCCCGCCTCACCACCCCTGGCCTTGGAGAGTGCGGGAGCAGCTGAAACCCTAGGAAGGGACCAGACTGGGCAGGGAGACGCCAAGGATCGTCTTATCCAACAAACTCTACCCAATTCCTACTGGGTGTCGTGGGGAGACCGGAAGACACACACAAGCCTGCCCAGCCATTTGTCACGTATTGAATACTTACTGTGACCAACCACACACTGAATGATACAAAGTCAGCGAGAAAACAAGAGGGCTGGCAGGCTCAAAGACACAGCAAGTCTTTCATTCATTCCATTACTCATTCATTTATTCATCCGGCAAATGAAGACATGCACGTAGGCCTGCCACGTAGTAAATGCCCAATAAATGTTAGTGGCTCAATAAATGTCCCATCTGCAACATCTACAGTGTGTCCCAGCATCTGCATGCACCTGAGAGAGACACTGAGCTACGAAGAGATGGAGAAAGGACATGACTCAAGAGAGGGCTGAGGGAGGGGAAGAGACGGAGAGAGAAAGTTAAGAAAAGGAGGCAGGCTTGGAGATACTCATTCAGTCATTCAACAAACATGAACTGGGCACCTAGCGTGTGCTAGATTCTAAGAGAGGGAGAGCCGGGAGAGGAGCCGTCCAGGCACGGGGGGAGGGGGGGGTGGGCAGGCATCCTCTCTACCGTGTTGTCCACCTGGCCCAGGGCCCGGCTCATAATAAAGGCTCGGTAAGAATCCATTCACTGAATAAACCAATAGGGAAGCGGGGGGAAGAGGCGAGAGGAAGGGAGCCCTAGGGCAGCCCAGCAGAGAGGAAGTGGGGGGCAGATGGAAGGGGAAATGCAGGCGGGGAGTCTGGGACTTGGGGTGGACGGGTGGGCACTGCAGGGGCAGAGAAAGCGCGCCTCTGGCAGTGGTTACCCAGCACCATCTTGCCACAAGAAGAGGACAGCAAATCTTCCTGCCTTTGCCCAGGACCCCGGGACTTCCCATCTCAGGGCAGAGCCTAGGGGCAGGTGCCAGAGTGGGGAAGGGGTGCTCTCCTGCGGACAGGAGCAAGGAGATTGGTTTGGCATCTAAAGAGGGCACTTGGAAGTCTCCCCCCCTCAACCTGTTCCTGAAAGTTGATTCTTAGCCAAAAAAAAAAAACTAAATAAAAAAGACTCTGCTTCCTCCTCCTCCATCCAGATCTCGCCAAGGGGGTCTTTGGGGGGTCTGAAGACCTCACACCTCAGCCACCCCCCGCCCCCACCCCGAGGACCCGCCTAAGCTTTTGGTCCTGACTGCCTGGGACTGGAGAAGTAAAGATGAGAACCTGGAGGAAGGGAGCTGAGTGGGGAGATGCTGAGCCCAGCTTCCAACGGGACCTAGGTGGGCCTGGAGACAGGGGAATGTGGATACTGAGTCACACTGCTTTCCTAGGCCTCATTTCCTCTCTCTGAGACGAGGGATTGTGCAGATTGGCCAGCATCTTTCAGACGACCCCGAGGCCACGTGTGCTGGTTTGAAACTGTTACGGGCACCAGAAAAGCCATGTTCCTTTAATCCACTCTACTGGATGCAGACCCGTTGTCGGGTGGGAACTTTTGATTAAGTTGTGACTCTGCCCATTCAAGGTGGGTCTTAATCTGCTTGCTGGAGTCCTTTAAGAGAGAGACAATTTGGAAAGAGCTCAATATGGAAGGAGCTGAGAGCAGCTAAGAGAGAAAGAAAACACCCACAGAGACCTTTTGGAGAGAAACTCCAGCAGATGGCATGTGTCTTCCCACGTGACAGAGGAACCCCACGTGCTAGCAGGCTTTCCTCCAAGAAGGTATCCTCTTGCTGATGCCTTAGTTTGGACATTTTCATGGCCTTGGAACTGTAGATTTGTAACCTAATAAATCCCCTTTGAAAAAGCCAATGCATTTCTGGTATGCTGCATTCCAGCAGCTTTAGCAAACTGAAACACCATATTCTTTGGACACACGGACCCCTCTCCGGCCTTGGGCCCTTGCACGTGCATCTCCCTCCACCTGAAACACTCTCTCCCCCTCTGTGTGACTGCCCCTTCTCATCCCCCAATGTTGAGCTTAATGTCACCTCCTCCAAGAAGGCCCCCTGGATTTCCTTTCCTGTAGGGGACCCTTCCTCTGTGTTGGTACCTGGCCCAGCTCAAATTGGATACTCATGTGCTTACTGCCTGGCTTGCCCTCTAAATGGAAGATGCCACATGAGACGCCTGCTGCCCAACACACAGGGGGCGTTCAATAACCCTTCCGTGAATGAATCACTGATTCAGCACTTAAAGAAAGGGGACCAGTCCTGACCAGGCAAGGACCCAGAGAGTGGAAAGGCTTCATAGAAGGTATACACAATTGGTAAGGGGGAGAGAGGAAGCTCAGGCAATACCGGGGCAACTCGGGACCTTCAGGACTGTCCTCCACTGCAGGCAGAGTGACCCCTGAGAAGGGCTTTTAGGGAGCGATCAAGAAAAGCGGCTGGTTTGCAGGTTTGGATCAATTTGGGGGTACATCAGAGCGAGCAGAGTCAGGACCCAGAGAGGATGGTAAACTGCCCCAGTTCAGCAGGAGCAGAGGTTCGGAGACGGAGGTGATGGGGAGACCACCTCCCCAGACTGCCAAAAGCTTAGGGAAGTGCCTGGACTTCCCAAAGGATAGGGAAGGAGGGCATGACCTCACAGGCAGAGGGTCTGCAGGCCACAGACATGCTAGAAACAGAACCTGGGAGCCTGTGTGGCAGAATGCCAGGCAAATCACAAGCAGATGCTGGAGTCCAGGCTGCAGGACTTAGGTCAACAGAATCCACTGGGAAAGGATGGAATCCAGAGAAAGTGGTCAGGGGAGTGGAGATTCCTTGACCGCAGCTAGGCCCAGCATAGAAAGCATCATCGAGCGGGTCATAGGCCCCTCCAGGGCTTCTCTCCAGCCGCCTCTTCTCTCAAACGTCCTTCAATGGAGGGAAAGGTTAATGTCTTGGGGCTTCCGACTCTTCCCAAGCCCCCAGGAAAGCCACAGGAATGAAGGTGATGCTTAGAGAAATCTCAGGAGGGGCAGCCGAGTTGTCTGCCAGGAGGAGAAGGCAGGTGGGTGGACAGATGAATCGCCAATGCATGGAGAGGTTAGTGAATGAACGAATAAGTGAGTGACTGAGTAAATGACTGAGTGAATGAACAAATGGATGGACAGATAGCTGAGTAAACGGATTGGTAATTAGATGTATGGAGAGAAGGGGAAAGAAAGAAAGGAAGGAAGGAAGGGGGGAGGGAAGGAGGGAGGGAAGAGGAGAAAGAAGGAAGAAAGAAAGATTAGAGACGAAATGAATGGATGGATTATGAATAATTTGATGGAAAGCTGGCTGGATAAACAGAAACAGTGGGGAGACGGGAAGAAGGGTGGATATTTGGATGACTGGACGATGGATGTATGCAAAGTTGGTCCTGTGGGTGGATGGATGGACAGAGACGAAAAGAAGGACAGATGGATGAGTAGACGGATATTTGAATGAGTGGATGATGGGTGGATTGGACAAGTAGACGAGCAGGTGGACAGATGGGTCAGTAGATGAATGAATGACTTTTTTAATGGATGGACGCATGGGTAGACGGATGGGTAGGCAGAAAGGTGTTATAAATGAGTAGATGACGACGGATGGATGGAAGGTCGGGTGTATGGGTGGATGGATGGAGAGATGACGGATGGATGGACAGGTGAGTGGACGGATGGGTAGACATATGGTAGTTGGACAGATAGGTGGGTGAATAAGCAGAAGAATGGAGGAGAGAGGTGGGTAAAGAGTTATGCAGATGAATGAGCTGATGGATGGATGGATGGACAGATGGACGCAGCACAGAGGAGACCGCTGATGATGACGCAGCCAGCAATACTCACTCGATGACCTTCCTCCGCCACCGTCTGTTGTCAGTGGGATGGTGACGGTAAGTGCCATAGTCAAAGAGTGAGTCCATGGGTGCCTTCTTGGGCCCAGGCACAACCGAGGACTCGTACAGGGTGGACTCCAGCAGGTCGATGGGGTTTGGCACGCCCTTGCGGAAGGCACCCTGGAACTTCATGCGCAGGTTTGGGCGCCCGTCACCCAGGCCCGCGGGGCGATTGGCGTCAGCGGGCGAGGGCGAGGGGGAGCCGTCCTCCCCCTCAAACAGGTTGGCCAGCGAGGAGAGGGGGAAGGGCTCCCCGCCGGGGGTACCACTCTCGTCCCCGGGGGGCTCGGCTGCCTCCCCGGGCCCCAAGGGGGGGCCATCACTGGGATCCGCCATGCTGGCCCCAGGCTTGTCTGCACCGCTCGGCCTGCGAAGAAGCAGGAGGGGACTCAGGGAGAGCCTGGCTGGAGGCGGGGTAGGGGGTGGGGAGGGCAGGAAGCCCCTTCCCACAAGGACAAACAGCACTGCTGCCAGCTGCTTCAAAGCCACCCTTGTAATGACAGGGGCTCGGGGTGGCCACTCCCAGATGTGGTCAGCCGCCAGCCCGGGGAGGGAGCTGCAACAGGGACCTCTTTCAAGGGCCTGGAGACGTGAGGCTGCCTCAGGTCCAGCGACCCTGGGCAGGGCCTCAGTGTGACGCTGGGACCCCAAACCTGGGGCTCCGGGCCTGCGGCTGACCCACGAACACAGGTCTGACTCCATGCTCGTAAGATGAGTTGCGCAGACCTCTTGGGAAAGCCAGTGGGGCACGATTCCCGGTGGCCAGTGCAGTGCCTGGCACATGGGGAGCACCTACTAAGCGACAACCACGAACTGTGCTTCAGGCCCGGTCTGCACAGAAAGTGCTTGCAAATCACTAGTGCTGGGTTCTTCCTCGGACATCATCATTATCCCCATTTTACAGATGACAAACTGAGGCCCCAAGACTTAATCAGCATTCCCCCCCGTGCACACGCTCTGCTCCCTGGTGCAAAGCCCTGATCCTTTCCCTCCCTCCTGTCTCTGCCTGGTTTAATCCCTCTCCACCTCTGTGTTCCCAGCTCAAATGTCCCTTCCTCCAGGAAGCCCTCCGGGACCCTCACCCGTGTCTTCCGGCTCCATGCCGGAATTGCCCCACATGTTCTTGGGATTAGTACATTCCCAGATGGTGAGAACCAGGAGGCAGTTTTGTTCACCCCCAAGTCCCCAGCACCTAGGAGGGCACTGCACAAACACCCTACAACTAAGGTATTATTTGCTGTCATTTCTCAGAGAAACTGGTGACTCAGAGGGGCAGTCACACCGCTTGTAGGTGGAAAAGCCAGGACTTGAACCTGGGTCCCTGGGGCTCCCAGGCCCAACACATAGACAGAAGCAAGGGGAAGGGAGTGGCAAGGCCCTGTGGGCTGGCTGGCAGCCTTCCCGGCCCTCTGTGGGCTTACATCCCAAGGGCAAGTTCCCTGGAACTCCCACCGTCCCACCCAGGAGCTGGGGATGTCTGAAAAGCCCTCTCTGTTCATCTCTCCCTCTTTGCCCGTCACACACAGAGGAACAAATGAAGGCTGGTTCCCACTGTGTTTGCCCTGTGGCTGCCAGAGGGAAGGCCTGGGCCCAGGAGGTGGGGGCGATGGGGCATGCACCACACCCAGGGCCACTTCCACGCAGAGCACCCACTGGGAAGGAGCCTGGACTTTGGACTCATCCCGCCCTGGGTTCACATCCCAATTCTGCCATGTACATGTGTGACCTTGGGCGAGTCATGTTAGCTCCCTACGCCTCGGCTTCCTTACCTGTGAAATGGGTACAGTCATAGTAGCTTCTCAATAGGGTTACAGAAAAATGAATGGGATCAGGCTTATTGGGTGCAGACCCCAGGGTTGGACTTGAGGCTGTTAATTATTATGACTGAAGGAAGAAGAGAGGATTAGGGGTGCAGGTTCTGAAATCAGACAGACCAAGTCCCTGTCTGGTACCTGGTAATTAGTGGTTGTTGGACCTGGGAGCAAGTCACATCCCTCTCTGGGCCTTGGTATCCTCACCTGTAAAACTCAGGTGGCAATGCCTCCTCCTTGGGTCTGTGGGAGCTGTCAGTGACCTCAGGGGCTTGTAAGGCACCCACTCAGTGCCAGCACCCAGTAGGAACTCAGGAGATATTAGCTCCCCGCCTACCAGCCAGGTAGGAGAGGGAAGCCTGGCTCTTTGGCCCCTAGCAACTACCACACACGAGAGGCTGGCATTGTCCTGCAGGAAGGGGAATCGAGCATGTTGTCGAGCATGGGGGTGCAGGCACTGAGGGGGCAGATTAGAATCTGCCGCCCCCCACCCCCACCCCGGCACAGCACTGTTTCCCTCATTGGAGAAGCCAGAGTCGGGGTGGGGGTGGGGCAGAGGAGACCAGGGCACATTCCAGATCTCTGCTGTCAGACCCCTCACTCACCACGGCACCCAGCGGCCCGGCTGGGGCAGGGTCTAAGGGATCTGAGACCAAGGCTGGGGAGGGTCCCTGACCATAGCTGAGTCCTGACAACCCCCCACCATGCATGTACCCCCACCTCCTCTAAGGAACCGCAACTCCCAGTGACATTCTGAGTTTCTGGGGGCTCCACAGAGGGACTTTGGAGCTGGCCAGCCTCAGGTTCAAATCTCCTCTCGGCCACCCACTGGCTGCTGTGCAGCCTCGGGCAAGTCACAGAGAGATGATTACTTGCCCTGTAATTATTATGAAATAATAATAATTTTTTAATCATCACCATCATCATTGTTGTAATTATGTAGCGCTCACTTGCCAAGCCCTGGCCTAGGTGCTTTGCACATCCATTTGCATCTAATCCTCTCTAGACTCTGGTCCTGACTGCTGTGGGGACGTGTGGGTTTTCACAGCTTGGGGGGGGGGGGAGGGGGACTATTGGCATCCAGGCTACAATGCCCAGGACACCCCCTTGCTCAAAGAATTATCCAGCACAACACACGCTGAGTTGATAAATCTTGCCCTAGAGGGGCAGGATTTGTTGTACAAATGAGAAATCTGAGGCTCAGAGAAGTTAAGTGTCTTGCCTGAGGTCACACAGCAGGTTAAAGATGCAGGCCCCAGGCTAACCTAATCTGTCCATTTCCTGAGCACAGGATGCCAGGCACCAGGGAGGGCCTTATAGTATCCTTCAAACCTCACAACCCTGGGAGCCTTAATGTAGTCTCTCTGAGACTTAATTTTTCTACCTGTAAAATGGGGATAATAACAACTGGCTCTTACCTCATAGGGCTGCCGCGTAAATCGGGTGCCTCTTGGGCATTTAACTAGCACTTGCTCTATGCTGGTTCTTGTCATATTTCATCCTCCTCCTCCTCATCTGGTCCCAATTTCCTGTCCCCCCCCCCCACACACACATACACCCTGTAATGCCACAGCCTGCACTTATAGCTCAAGTTAAAATCCACCAAGCCCCACCCAGGCCCTGTGTCCTTAAATTCCCAGAAGGCTGGTGAGCAAGGCAGCGGGGCTGCTCACATTTTACAGCTGGGGAGACAGAGGCTCCGGGAGAAGTGCCTGCCGCAAGCTCCCCAGTGAGTGATATTGAGCAAGGCCTCCGAACTCCTAAGCCAGGGATCCTTCCACACCACACCACCCAGGAGTGTGCATACACGCACACACGCATGCATGAGGCCGGCTCTGCTACCCTGTGGCAATTTCCTCCCCAAACGCTGCCCTGTTCTCTGCGGTCCGGAAGCATGCACTCCCAGCTCCCACTTGCCCCGGAGGTTGTTATTACACATTCCAAACCAGTGAGGCCGGCGGGAAGGGATCTGCGTGTGCCCTCTCTGCATGGGAATGCCACGCGTGTGTGTGTGCGCGTGTGTCCGCCCCCCGCGGGGGCACCCAGTTGGCTCCAGGCACGCAGAGTGGGGCGTGATCGGGGTGTCACACGTCAGAGTCCGTGGGGATACCCCCACATGTCAACATCTCCCCGACCGCGTTCATCGAAAAGCAGCAGTTTTGCTTTAAGTATCCAAACCCTTTTGGGAACCCCTTTTCGTCTCTCTGCAGAGGTGGCTGTGGCAGGATTGGGGGTGGGGCATCTGAATCTCACCGTCCAAGGAGCAAGGACGGGAAACCCTTAACTGTTCTTTACTGAGCACCTATTATGTGCCAGGCGTGGACAGAACAGAAAGAAACCCCTCCCTCTCGAGGCCGGCATTTTGGGGAGGCTGGGGGGTGACAGTAAGCCACGAGACCCACCACGAAGCAGAGTTGTTATCCGGTAGTGTTAACAGCTGCACAGACCAAAGAAGAGCTCAGAGTGGCAGAGTTAAGGGGTGGCAGGGGTTACGAGCAGGGCCGAGCAGGGGTCCCCAAGGCTTCCTTCCTGCCCTGGACAGCGGCCTCAGGCTTTGCCCCCTGCCCGGAGGGGAGGTTGTGGGGCATGGAAAGAGCGTGACCTCCACTCACCAGCTGGGCGAGCTTGGGCAAGCATCTGAGCCTCTCTGAGCCTCCCTTTCCTTCCTGTCAATGAGGGGTCCGGATAAGGTTCCTGTGAGAACCTCATGAGTCAAGAAGTGTGTGGCACATAGTAGGCCCTCGGTGAACAGATTGCAAGACTAAGGGAACAGGTGTCTTCTTTCTGAGAACTCCGGATCCAACGGGGGCCGGCGGTGCCCTGCTCCTGCCCCCGCCCCTGAGTGGAGGGTGGAGGAAAAGCCCATGCTCACAGTTACCTGTGACCTGGCCTGATCTCATGGAAACCCTGGCGCCCTGTTTGTCAAATCCCATCCTCCTGATTACGTGAGCAAGCAAAGCTGCTTAAATCTGGGGGCAAGTTTGGGCATGCAGAGGCCACTCCACCCCAGGGGCAGAATCCCCGGGAGCTGGTCCTCTCCTGCCTGGCCTCTGTCTGTTGAAGCCACCTGTTGGCAGGGTGCTGGAGAAGCCTGGAGGTGGGACCCCACTACACACACTGCCCTCAGGAAGCTCACGGTCTAGGGGAGATGCAGATGGGCTCTCCCCCTTGGGCTCTGGCGGGAGCTCTTCCCTCTCTGCCTGGAACGTCCTTCCTTCACGGGCCGGCTGCTCCTCATTCTTCAGGTCTTGTTCCAAATGCCACTTCCTCCGAGAAGCCTTCCTGGGTTCTCCCATCTAAACTGGGCCCCCTCATAGTTCACTCAGGTCCCAACCTTTTCAGCACAGCTCCTCTTTGAGCTCCAACATTTACTTACATGATTATCTTATTCCCCTCCTCTCTTTCCTAGCTAGAATTTTAGCTCCAGGAGGTAGGGTCCATTCTGTGCCCACCGTCTCCCCAGCACTTAGCATTGTGCCAAGCCACGATGGGACATCAATATATATTTGTTTGTTTTTAACGTGTAAGGCCTGAAGACCTCTGGGGTTCCGGGTAGGGGCTGGGAAAAGGAGCGCTGATTCCGCCGAGGCATGGAGAAGACAGAGGTGTGGAGTGGGGGGGGGGGGGGGAGGGAGTGCAGAGGTCACTGGGGAATGGTGAGGCCTGAGGCACCAGGAGAAGCAAGGCAGGAAGGAAGAAAAACTGGGTGGGTTGAAGGGAGGATGAATGTGTAGGAAAGTGGATGGGAGGGTGGGTGGGAAGGTGTGTAGGGGGCAGACGGAGCAGGGACCAGGTGCCCGGGCTCCCAGAGGGGCCCAGTGTACTTGCTCGTCCCCCATCCTGGGGTCCCCTGGCCATTGTGTCATCGTCTAATAAATACAACTATGAGCCTGTCATCCCAGACCAGCCTTCGGAGGGGACGGTGTGGGTAGAGGAGGAAATAGGAAGAGGGGGACCCTGAGGCTTGCTGATGCCAAAGAGAAAACAACAAGTGAGGAAACTGAGGGTCAGAGAGCCACCACTCACCACTGCGGCTGGGCTCAGGAGAGGGGGGGAGGTGGGAGTACAGCCCATGCCTGCGCGGCTCTGAGTCCTTTACTGCTCATGGGACCAGGGGTCAAAGGGCAGGGCAGATGGTGGGGTGGGAGGAGAGTGGTGCAGGGTTTGGGGGGGGTGGGGAGCCTCACAGGCCCTGGAGCCAGGCTGCCTGAGGTTCAGAGCCCAGCTCTGCCGATCTGCCAGCTCCCTGACCCCGGGCAGGTGTCCGGCCTCCAGAGGCTTCGGTTTCCCTTAAAGGAGCAATGACCATTGCGGACTCTACACCGGGGGGCTGGTGTGAGGTTAAAATGAGATTAATGCATGCAAAGCCCAGAGCCCAGCACCTGGCACACGCTCAGTAAAGGACAGCTGGGGTCATCATCACCATCAGAATATTTATTCCATTATTAGTATTAGGGAAGGGCAGAGCAGACGGACAGAGCAGGGAGGCGTGACCGCCAGGAGGCCAGAGCCTAGGAGGGGGACTCTGGCAGCCACCATGGGGAGCTCAGGCCCTGGCCAGGCGATGCCTGCTGCCTGCCAGGCTGCCCGCGGCTCCCGGGCTCTGGGGAGAGGCAGGCGTGCAAGGCTGGGCCTCCCGGGCGGGCGGCAGTGGAGGCATCACGCCACACCGGGCACCTTCCCCAACTGGCCTTTATTTATCCAGCAGGTCTCGGCCCAACCCGCTTCCTGTTTGCCGCACAGAGGCCGCCTGTCCTGTGCAGACAGAGTTCCAGTGTCCTGCTGGGTCCCCCTACTCGGGAGGGTGCCCCTTCCTGCTCACCCCACCCAGGTGGGGCAAGGCTGGGGTGATTCACCGGGCCTGGCAAGGGGCAAGGCCAGCGTGGCCGTGGCAGCCTCGTGCTTGTTCAGCAAGCTCCTGGCTGGAAAGAGGCTGAAGGCGAAGCAGAGCCCCCCTCCCAGCCTTCACGGGGACCCCCGTTCATCTCCAAGGGTCCCTGGTCCTCAGGGGGAGGGGTGGGGCATTTATATAAAATGTGCAGGACAGGCAAATCCAAAGAGAGAGAAAGCAGCTGAGTGCGGTCCAGGGGCTGGGGGGAGGGGAGTGACAGCTAAGGAGTGCTGGGTTTCTTTCTGGGGTGCTGGGAATGTTCTGGAATTAGGTAGTGGCAGTGAGGCACAGCTTTGGGAATGTACTAAGTGCCACAGATCGGTCCACTTTAAAAGGTGGAGTGCACGGGCTCTGAAATGATACTCCACTAAACCCTCCACTGCTCTGTGATCTCGGACACATTGCATTCCCTCTCTGAACCCCAGCTTCCTCATCCCTCACTGGGAATGGCATGAGGATCGGACGCACATAACGGTTTAGCGCCGGGGCTGGCACCTGGTAGGGACTCAGGACGCGAAGTCCCTCCCCAGGGACCTCCAGGTCCCTCTTGCCTTGCTTCGAGCCTCTCAGAGCACAGCCCCAGGAGGGGGAGGCCTCACCCCTTCTCCCTGGCCCAGCCCCCACTCCTGGGGGATAGTCACAACCACAGAGAGCCCGAGCGAGGCCGTCGGAGTCTCAGAATTGCCCGACCTATGTTCTGCTCCCCACCTGCCACTCGCCTCCCCTCTCTGGGCCTCAGTTTCCCTATCTGCAAAGTGGGAGAAATAGCTATCTCCACCTGGGGTATGTTCTCCCTGAACTCGCTTTGTAAGTATTCATTATACTGCACATGATTAAAAAATAAAACAACAACTCCAGTCCCACCGGGCTGTTGCAGGGATTAAATGAGGTCATTCAAGAAGTCAGGGACAGTGCTTGCCACATAGCAGGCGCTCAATAAACGGCAGCTGTTTGATTACTACTGTTGACAGTCCCTGAATTTACGGGGTGGGGTGGGGTGGGGGGTAAGGGTCGAGGTCAGGGCAGAAGCAGCTGGAACCCAGGCTCCCAGATTCTCTGGCTTCACAGCCAGGGCTCGGGACCCAGTGGGCAGACTCCGCCTTCAGGTAGGGTGTTCTCACTTCCCCCAGCTCTCGCCAGCCGTGGCAGGGGCTCAGGACAGTGAGTGCCTGATTCCCCAGCTGGGAGACTGAGGCCCGGAGAGGACAGGACGTCCCACCCATCCCATCCCCAACACGCAGAAGTCCCGAGGCCCCCAACTCCGAGGACAGAGCAGACACCCGAGGAAGGAATGGGCTACCAAGGGAGCCCAAAGCAGCAGAAAACCAGTTGGAAATCCTCTCTGTCCCCGCCTGCCTCACCCCCAGCCTACGCCAACAGCAGGCAACACCGGTGCGTGACACGCTGTGCCTCCCACTGACTGCATCCAAATGATGACTCGAGAGGTTAGGTGCTATTAACTCCACTCTCGGGTGAGTATACTGAGCGCTCAGTATAATATGCCCGGGGCTGAGCACCCGCACATATTATCTCCTGCCCGGGGCCTCATTGCTATCCCCATTTCACAGATGAACAGACTGAGGCTAATTGCTGTGCCCATCGCTGGGCTGCCCAGCCCTTGCAGGTGTCGGTGCCTTCTAAGTGCAGCCCCAAAGCCCTGCACAGGCCTGGAGGAAACTCGCATGCAAGCTCTGCTATTCCCGTCACTGCTCAGTCTCCAATACCAAGGCCAGGGCCTGGCACATAGTAGCTGCTCAAGATACATCTGCTGAATGAATGAATGAATGAGCGAATGAACAAACTCATCCCTACAGATGAAAGAAATCAAAGGCAAATATAGTCACTCTGTCCCAGGCAGCCAGGTCTCCAAAGCTGAACCTCTACCTGACTAACACATTACCTGGCTAGCTTCCTCCCGCCCATCCTCCACCAGATTATTTACTGAGCACCGAGCACCTACTACGTGCAGGGCTCTCTGAGTTAAGACATCTAACACCTCCAACCCCCTGCTTTGAAGGAGGCAGCTACCATGAGCCCATTTTGCAGATGGAGAAACTGAGGCTCCGCAAGGTCAAAGCAGGGACAGAGCTGGAGTCCACGTTGAAGTAGCCAGGCCCCTCCAATGCCCCTGCCTTCCCGGTTGGTCTGTTCAATCACTCATTCTTTCCTTCCTTCCTTCCCTCAGCCTGCAGGTATTCCCGAGGCCCTCCTCTGTGCCAAGGGCGCACAGCAATGTACCAGGCTGGCGGGTCCCTCCTGAGGCAAGTGGGTCCCTTCTCTGGTCACTGGAGTCTCCCAGAGCCCATAGACCACCTGGGGCACGTCTTGGAGATTCATACACACACACACACACACACATGCACACGCACACACACACGCACACGCACACACACACAGGGAACTGTCCCAGAAAGCAGTCAGGCCTCCAGGTCGGCGGGGTGGAACCCAGGCCACCCCACCCTCGGGGAAAGACAGGCCCTGGGCAGGACTGAAGGCCCTCTGTGGAGGTGGCCGTTACTCACCACGCAAAGGAAAACAAGAGCACTGCCGTTTGGTCAATGGCCCGCCTGTCTACCCCCGTGCTCCCACCTCCTTCTCTGGACTTCCCAGCCCCCTGACTCACTGAAAGCAGACCTGCGAGTGGCTGTGGAGGGCTTCTTGTGTGCCTGGCATGATCTCATGTGATCCTCCCTCAACGATGAAGAAATGTGCTCAGAGAGGTGGGGTGACCTCCTTGGGGACACACAGCTACTGGCCAGGACTCGCGGCAGGAAGGGGAAGCTGGGGGCCAGGAAGGTAGCTCAGAGGCAGGAAGAAAGCTGGAGTCACAGTGAAACCGAAGGTCTGGCCTCCCTTCCTCATTGCTGCCTGGTCAGGGGGTCAGCTCATGGGACCTAAGTGTACCCAAAGATAAAGGATTCCAGCCCAGGGTAGGCATGGCAGTGGAATAATCCGAATCCCCCTCAAGCTGGCAAAGCTGTGACTCCAGCAAATCCTAGAAGGTAACCCCACGAACAGAGAGGCCAAGCCACTTCCTGAGGTCACACAGCCCTGAGTGGCAGAGCTGGGATGTGAATCGTGGTGGGTCAGACTCCAGGAGGAGCAAGGCCAAGGTGGCTTTCCAGGCAGGAAGCTGAGCCAGTCACCGGGCTTTGCAGGGATCCCATTCTTAGTCTAGACCAAAAGGACAGGCTCCTGAGGACTCACAAACGCCCGGCCCTATGGCCCCCTGACCCAGTGGATGAAGCACTGAACTCAGAGTCTCTCGGATCTGGCTTCCAGGCCCAGCTCTGCCATGCACTAAGCTGACCATCCCCGGGTAAACTGCTTCCCTTTCTGAGCCTTGGTTTCCTCACCTGCAAAATGGGATTCAGCATTCCTGCCCTGCTCACCTCCCATAAGGTGAGGCTGTGACATTGTCACAGTAAAAACATCAGGCCACAAACATTGATTATAAAATAAACAGTCAATGTTGTGCTGGAGACAATGCCCAGCCCTTTATGTGCATTATTACCCCAATCCTGACAACCACCCAACGAGGCAGGCACTGCCACCAGCCCCATTTTACAGATGAGGAAACTGAGTTCAGAGGAATAGGAGCTTGTTAGGAGCCTGGCTCTGGCCGCGGCATTTAAGCATGGAATCATGAGAGTTGGAAATGTTGACAGTTCCTGGTGCTCAGTCAATACCCATAAATATTTTGTGGTTGAACAGCATCATCCTTTGTCCAAACGCCAAGTCTAACTTATCCGCCCACCTCCATCCGCCCACCTGGCTGGCACGGATGGGCGGACAGAAGGTGCCCCAGGGATGAGCTGGTGGAGAACATGCCTGGAACAGGCTGGGAGTCCAGGGGAGCCAGGGCTGGAGGAGGAAGAAAACGTGGGTTTCGGAGCCCAATCTGTGTGCCTGGATTGCCCTGGCAAACTGGGAACTGAGAATCCCACTTGACAGATGACGAAACTGAGGCTCAGAGAGGACCAGTGACTTTTCCAGGCTCCCCTGGTGGGGGAGCAGCAGGCCCAGGGTTTGTGCCCAGTAAGATGAGCCCAGGTCCTCTTAAGACCACAGAAAGTCTTCCCCATGGTTCCAGAACCCACCCACAGCCTTCAGTGCCAGAGGCCCAGGTGGGTACGAGGGAGAAAATCCAGACAAATGGGGACAGGTAAGCTTGAAAAGTTAAGGGCATGGATTTTGGAATCACACAAACAGGACCTCAGCTCTCTCCTCTTGGAAACAGGTACAATAATAATTTTATCCAAATGTGCTGAGGGAGTGCTTGGCTCAGCACCTGGCACAGAGTAGGTGTTCAATAAATGCACATTATCATTGTAATTATGCATGCCAGGCCTAGCTGAGGTAACAGGGCCTCATACCAGAGTTCAGAGCGGCTGCCATCAGCCCAGGATCACAGGTATCTCAAGAGATCTGAATTAATCTTTAACGGGTGAATTCCTGTTCCTAATTGGCGATGCAGAAAATTCCAGAGCCCTAGCTGGCATGAAATGTTTTCTTGGCTCCCCAGACACTATCTATGATAAGAAAAGGAGCTGTTTCCCAGGTCTCTATGATTTGGTGAGGGGGCCTGGAGAGTCTTTCCCAGAGTCAAAGATGGGGAAACTGAGGCAGGCAGCAGGGTCAGGGGTCTGTGAGGGGGAGAGATGCTCACTCCACATGGACCCCACATGCCCAGGAACAGAAGGAAGGGCTCAAAAAAGCCAGGCCCTCTTAAAATCATTTCATTCGTTCAGTAGACCCTGCAATAGGGATTTCCTGAGCGCCTACTATGTGCCAGCTAGAGGGAGGTCAAGTCTTGTGCATTTCTTCCCCTCTGCATCTCCTTCAGGCTGCCCTCTTCCACTCCCCCTGCCAGGGCCTCACTCTTCTTGCCTGGATGCCTTCCTCAGCCTGGAGACGCACAGGCCTCCCTGCCTGGCCCCCTCTGAGCTCCCCCATAAGGGGGAGGGGCCAAACATGGCCCTCTCAGCTTGGACTTTCGGGGCCCCTGGGTCTGCCCTGGGCCTGCCTACCCAGCCCCTGGCCTTTCCCACTCACAGCTCGCACCCCAGGCCAAGAGTCCGATTTCTCTGCTCTACGCAGTTCAGGTTCACCCATCAGGCAAGCCTTGGCTGCTGCAGTCCCCATAACCCAGAATGTTCTTTCTCCCACTTCTGCCTTTATTCCTTAAAGTGCAACTCAAACACCACCTCCACCACTAGGCCTTCCTTCATCCCCTCTGAGTCTGCTCTCCCATCCTCCAGAGACGCCATTTGGACCACCATTCACTTACTCATTCATTTATTCATTCTACATCCCATGTTTACTGAGCATCTAATATAAGTGTACACCCTGGCAACTGCCCACAAGTCAGGGTGCTGCCCAACGGGAGACCACAGTTGGCAGAAGAGAACCAAAGGGGCAAATGCAGTCCAGGGGAGTCAGCAGTGGAGGACAGGATTCTCCCATCCCCTCTGGCTGGAGCTTGGCTGGGTGAGAATCACCCCAGTGCCCCAGTGCCCGGCCAGCGCCTGGTGCAGGTGGGCGTTCAGGAAAGTTTTGTGGGTGAAGGGGTACATGGCGGGGGCACAGGTACTGGGAAGGTGGGAGAAGCCTCCATGCCCCTCCGACACAGGCATCTGGGTTTTGCTTCAGGAATCCCAGGCAGCTTCACAGAAGCACAGGCCAGGGGCCCTTACACGTTTTTTCCTCAGCTGACCATTCCCTAATCCTGGGGAAATAACCCCATTGTGGTTTGACAAACATGCCTGGGCTACGGTGGCCAGTTGCTATTTGTTTGGGAGCCCCTCAATTTACCAATAAAGGTAGGAAAGAGGGGGCCCCCGGCAAGTCTGGTTCCCACTGTTAGACAAACACAAGGGAACTAGAGAACTGGATTGGAACAGGCCGATTTCCTTTTCTCATTCCCTTTGATTAAGAAAAATGTTTGGGGCCACAACAACAGCCATTCTCCCTCTGGCACAGCTCGCACTTGGCTGCGGGCTCCGCAGGGGCCATCTGTCTTCCGTACAACCCTGGGGAAGAGGCTGAGCCTGGGGGTGACCCTCATGGCACCCCCCTTTTACAGATGACCGGGGGAGGCGCAAACAGCTAAGAGACCAGCCCAAGGTCACACACTGGGTTGGGGAGCAGACAGGGGTCTTGGATCCAAACAGTGCCCACCCTTAACGCCTGGGACCCACATGCGACCCAGGCCCAACCGCTGCACCCACCATCCCTAAAGAAGCCACGCTCTCCGCTCTCACCTTCCTGCCGAGGCAGTTGCTCAGTTACCCGCCCCCACCCATGCCCTCTAGCTAAAGCTGATAAAGCTTAAATCCTTGAGTGGTTCTTAGCATTCCGGAAAGAAGTTCAAAGGTGACATTTTGCTTAGAGTTTCAGGGGTTCACCCTCCTGTTTTAGAGGCCCAGCCAGACTAACAACAGAGCTGCCGGGTCCTCCATCGTTTCCCGGGCACCCCAGAGCTGGCACAGGGACAGGTCATTGGAGCCCCACACTCCTGGGTTTCAATCCCATTCGGAAGCATCCCCAGCCTGAGCCTCAATTTACACATCTGTAAAATGGGGATAAGAGAATGGATGGGGGAGTAGGGTAGAAGGCAGCTCAATCCACGTGTCTGTGGTTGGTATCCCGAGGCAAGCTGTAGCATGGGAGGTCTCTGCCTGCCCGGGGGAACTTCCTGGGTGTTTGGGGTGGAGCCGGAGGTCAAAGATTTTTATGCCACTTGCCGGCAGAGCCAACTCTCTGGGACTCAGTTAAGTGTCTTTGGAAGATCCCGGCTCCCAATTCCCTCCCACTTATTCCAAGGGCGGAGGGCAAAGCGGCCGTCCCCCACCGCTCTCTCCCAAACCCCCCAAAGTGGGCTGCCGGGCCTCCTGACCTCCGGGCTCCCCAGCTGGGATCTCAGGGACCCGGGGGACAGCTCCCAGACCTGCAAACTTCTGGCCCACTTTGGCGCCCATTTCACGGGTGCTAAAACCAAGGCCCAGAGAGGTGGGACCCAGGCCCAAGGGCACCCAGAGGGGCAGCGAGCACCGGCTGGACTGCGCGCACCCCCCCACCCCGCCCCCACGATTTTGGAGTTTTCGGACCCTCCAGAGCCAGCGGGGGACCGCGGCGACGACCCCAGGCGCGCGAGGGCACCCCGGCTGGGCACCCCCTCCCCCGGCCCCCGGCCCCCGGCCCCGAGGGCTCCGGCCCCACTCACCTCCCGGACCAGCTGCGCGCGGGCGGCCGGCGGCGCGGCGCTTCCTGAATCCCCGGCCGCCCGCCCGCGTCCCTCCTCCCCGGGCTCAGGTTCCCGCCGCCGCGCGCCGCCCCCGACTCCACCCCGCCCCCACCCACCCCACGGCCGGCCCGCGCACCCACCTCTCCCACCCCGCCCGCCCGAGGTCCCGCGACGGGGGAGGCCTGACCTGGAGAGTGGGGGTCGTGATCCCTGGGCAGGGGTGCAGGCGCTTCTTGGAATCTGTCTTGCTGGGTGATCTCGGGCTCCTGATTTCCCGCCCGGGCCTGTTTCCCCACCTAAGGGGCACCAAGGTGGGTGCCTCGGCTCGTTCATTCCACAGACAATTCATTCAGAGAGGGGTCTGATAGCTCAGGTAGCTGCTGGTCCAAGGCGGGAAGACATCTGGGTTTCAGACCGTGATAGTCCAGGACTAAATACGTGGGGGCTTTTCTTCACTTTTCCGCCTAGCACTTAGCATGGAACCTGGCACAGAGCAGGCGGCTGGTAGGTATTTTTTTAATTGAATGAAAGTGAGCCCCAACATGCAGCCCGGCCTTCTTTCCCAGGGCTGAATCCACTTGAATACCTCCGCGGGATGGGCAGCTCACTTCCATTCAGGCAGTGAATTTCCATTCAGGGAAAATGCATTTTGTATCGTTTTTGTTGCTCTGACCAAGCTGAGCTGACCCGGCCCTGGTAGGACGGTAGGGTAGGTCCTTTCCCCTTAGCTTGCGAATAGAAATATCTCTCAATTTAGGTTAGGCAGCTAGAAAGTGGAATTTTAGAATTGTTGGAGAGAATAAAAAGTGATGTGTTCAAACCACCAGTGAGTGCACTGACGAAGAAACAAATGTTAATAATTAATTCACTCACTATGGGTCTGTAATTACGTGATGGAGGCATGGAGGGGGAGGCAGTGTTACCCAAAAGTTCCTCCTAACCAGGCTAAGAGGTAGGGAATGCCGTGCCCACTTTTCAGATGGGGATACTGACGCTTAGAGAGGAGAATACCCTCCCCAAAAGCTGCTCAGTGAGTGGGTAAAGAGGTCAGAGGAAGCTTTCCCTCCGGTTTCTGAAGACTGAAGCTGGGAAGCTTCTAGGAGGAAACAGGCAGCTGTCTGGAAGCCCAGAGAAATGTAAATAGAGGGGTCCTCACGCCTCCCCGCTAGAAAGCATCCCCTCTAGGCCTGGGGGTGGGAGGCGCACACAGAGCTAAATCTGGAGCCCATTTTTGCAGGTAGGCTCTTCTCAATTAAAAGAAAATGACAAAGATGATTCAGGCTACAGGGAGGTGGATGGCAGAGACGGTGACTTGCTCCCCACCAAGGCCAGGGGTAAGGGGCACCAGCCCTCAGCATCCATCTAGACACCCAATGCCCTCTTGACGCCCATTTCACAGACTAGGCAACTGAGACCCTGTGATGGTTAGGGTTGTGTGTCAACTTGGCCAGGTAATGGTACCCAGTCGTTTGACCAAGCAAGCATTGGCCTGATTGTTACTGGGAGAAAACATTTCCTGGACTTAAATCATCAGTAAGGTGATTGCATCTATGGCTGATGGCATCTACAATCAATTGATGAGACTGCCTTCAGCAATGAGAGAAAAACCCATGAAGGGTTATGCTATACTCCAAAAGAACAGCATGAATTTTCCAATCTACATAGAAATCAGGGGAATATATATGGGAATGGATATTATGCATGTGGGATAATGATAGAAGGAATATAAATTGGGTCAGGCTAAAGTTATTGATATGGGTCCACCAAGCAAAGATTCAGGATTCAGTGTTGTAGCTCAAGGGGTTAAAAAGGGCGTTAACAGTTTGTTTGGGTGATTGGCTAAAACATGGACCAAAAGGTGGCCAACATAATCTGAGGTCAAATGCCAGAACTGTCCTGGTTTAATGTAGATGAGGTGACCAAAGATTTAGAGAGCTTGATAAATGTTAGAATCGATTTACTATGGAAGACCTGCTCACCCACCCAGGAATATCCTGAGGACACCCTTTCCGGCAGGACTGTGAAGAACACATTTGTGTTCATCTCTAAAGAGCTCTGTGGTTGCTGTTCTCTGTAGGTCAGATGTTACCGTAGGAACTGCTGTCACTGAGCTGGAATCTTTAAACACAATGGGGATGATTGGATCCCGAGTAGGCAGAAGCCAATGGGCAGCATTTAATCACCAAAGACAAGGTGGTTGTGGCTTCCATAATAGACATCAGACTCAAAGCATTTATCAGAATAGTCTGACTCCAAGAGACCTATGATGCTGGCCAGTAGATCATGGGGTACCTAGAAGTAAAATAGAGGGGCAGATGATCTGTATAAGCAAAAGAGTTCTAGGTCAAGTGAACACAAGTCTAACTTGAATTATAAAAACAGAATCGTAATCCTTAATCAATTCCCAGACTTGAGACAGTTTACAGACCCAGAGCCCCTTGAATGGAAGGCCAGGTCGCCTTGGGGAAGGATCCTGTTACATTGTCACAATTTTACACAGTTAATCTTCCTCTGAGCCTTCCGCAAAGAGTCCTATGACCTTTTACCAGGGCAGCTGTGTACTTGGGGATTATTAGACACTGGCTCAAAAGTGACATTAATTCCAGGAAACCCAAAACATCACTGCGGCCCACAAGTCAGAGTAAGGACTTATGGAGTTCAGGTGATCCATGGAGTTTCAGCTCAGATCCATCTCACAGTGGGTCCAGTGGGTCCCCAGACCCATTCTGTGGTTATTTCCCCAGGTCTGGATTGCATAATTGGAATATACATACTTAGCAATAAAATACACATACTTAGAATCGAGACTTTGTTTCCCTGACTTGTGGAGCGTAGGCTACTATAGTAGGAAAGGCTAAGTGGAAGCCACTAGAACTGCCCTTACCTAGCAAATAGTAAATCAGAAAACAATACGGGATTCCTGGAGGGATTGCTGAGATTAGTGCCACTCTTAAGGATTTGAAGGACGCAGGGAGCAAATAGTGAATCAGAAAACAATACAGGATTCCTGGAGGGATTGCTGAGATGAGTGCCACTCTTAAGGACTCGAAGGAGTCCAGTGGGTCCCACATCCCCATTCAACTCTCCTATTTAGCCTGTGCAGAAAAGAGATGGATCTTGGAAGATGACAGTGGATTATCATATACTTAACCAGGTGGTAACTCCAATTGCAGCTGCTGTCCTGGATGTGGTATCATTGCTTGAGGAAATCAGTACATTCCCTGGTACCAGGTATGCAGCTATTGATCTGGCAAACACTTTTTTCTCAATAGCTGTTAGTAAGGCCCACCAGAAACAGTTTGCTTTCAGCTGGTAAGGTCAGCAATATACTTTCACTGTCCTACCTCAGGATGTATCAACTCTCTAGCCTATGTCATAATCTTGTCTACAGGGACCTGGATCATTTCTCCCTCCCACAAGACATCACACTGGTCCATTATATTGATGACATCATGTTGATTGGACCCACTGAGCAAGAAAGAGCACTACTATAGACTTATTGGTAAGGCATTTGTGGGTCATGGGATGGGAGATACAGCCAACAAAAATACAGGGGCTTTGCACCTCAGTGAAATTTCTAGGAGTCCAGTGGTGTGGGGCATGTTGAGATATCCCTGCTAAGGTGAAGGATAAGTTGCTGCATCTGGCCCCTCCTATGACCAAAAAAGAGGAACAATGCCTAGTTGGTCTCTTTGGATTTTGGAGAAAATATATTCCTCATTTGGGTGTGCTACTCTGGCCCATTTACCAAATGACCAGAAAGGCAGCTAGTTTTGAGTGAGGACTGGAACAAGAGGAGACTCTGTGACAGGTCCAGGCTGCTAGGCAAGCGGCTCTGCCACTTGGACCATATGATCCAGCAGCTCCAATGGTGTTGGAAGTGTCGCAAATAGAGATGCTGTCTGGAGCCTTTGGCAGCCTCTACAGGAGAACCACAATACAGGCCCTCGGGATTTGGGAGCTCAGCCCTGCCATGCTCTGCATATAGCTACTCTCCCTTTCTTTTCCCCCCTTTTTTTGTATGCTGTGTGATGGTGGTCACATTTCATTATTTTTCCATGTGAATATCGCATTATTGCAGCCCTATTTGTGGAATGTTTTTGTTTGTTTGTTTTGGAGTGTGTGGTAGTTAGATTCAGTTGTCAACTTAGCCAGGTGACGGCACCTAGTTCTGTTGCTGTGAACATGGGCCAATGGTATGTGAACCTCATCTGTTGCTCGTTACATCTGGAGTCGGCTAGGAGGCATGCCTGCTGCAAGGAATGATGTTTGACTTAATTGTCTGGTGCTTAAATGAGAGAATGAAACATAGCACAGCCCAAGCAGCTCAGCATTCCTTATCTCAGCACTCGTAGCTCAGCTCAGGCCTTTGGAGATGCAGAAAGGAATCACCCTGGGGAAAGTTGTTGGAACCCAAAGGCCTGGAGAGAAGGCCAATAGAGACCATCCTGTGCCTTCCCATGTAAGAAAGAACCCCAGTGGAAAGTTAGCTGCCTTTCCTCTGAAGAACTAACAAAATAAATACCCTTTTGTTAAAAGCCAATCCATCTCTGGTGTGTGGCATTCCAGCAGCTAGAAAACTAGAACAGAGTGCATGGGTCAGAACTACTCTCCTTTGGAGAAACAGCTTTTGGCCTGGTACTGGGCCTTAGTGGAGACTGAACGCTTAACCATGGCCACCAAGTTACCATGAGACCTGAGTTTCCTATGATGAGCTGGGTGCTGTCTTACTGGCCAAGCCATAAAGTTGGACATGTGCAACAGCACTCCATCATAACATGGAAATGGTATATACAAGATAGGGCCAGAGAAGGTCCTGAGGGCACAAGTAAGTTACATGAGTGTAATAGTCAGGGTATGGATCCATTAGGATTCTTCAGAGAAACAGAATCAACAGGAAATATTCATAAATATAAAATTTATAGAAGTGTCTCATGTAACTGTGGGAACATAGAATCCAAAATCTGTAGGGCAGGCTGTGAAGCTAAAGATTCTGATGGAGGGTCTAGACGAACTCCCCAGGAGAGGCTCACCAGCCAAAGCAGCAAGAGAGCCTGTCTCTTCTGAATCTTCCTGAAAAGGCTTCTGGAGATTAGATTAAGCATCACTCACTAAAGAAGACACTCCCCTTGGCTGATTACAAATGGAATCAGCTGTGGATATAGCCAATGTGATCATGATTTAATTCTATGAAATGTCCTCATAGCAAAAGACAGGCCAGCATTTGCCCAACCAGACAAACAGCTACCACCACCTGGCCATATTGACACAGAACCTGACCATGGCAGTTCACCCCTTGTCAACTTGGCAGCTATACACATCACCTTAAACCATACTTATTTTCTAAATAGAAAACAATAAAAGACACATTTTTTCCTCATCTATCGATACTCAACTATCCTGCATACAACCGGTAACACATGAAATCTCTCCAGAATAGGGTGCAAGTCCTTGGGTAATATTCATTCTTAAACTTGATATCTTACAACTTAAATAGTATATCATGAACAAAACAGCATTACACTCCTCCTTTCTGTAACTGATCATGTGGTCATAGTTCATATTTATCACTACCTTCTTCCACTACCCATTCCATGTTCCCTTTACCCTCAGCAAGCACTTCAACTGGCCGTGGTTCTTTGCCTGGTGGAGTGACCAAACCTTCGTTCCTGAAGTTTCAGAGCCATTGGTAGTCCTGCCTGGATTGGGTTGTTGCAGTTTTCCATTGATTTTAATCACAGGGCATGGTAGTACTAATAGACGCCCCAGGGGATCTCCTATATTCCACGAAAACTCTTCTTAACCTCCACTGTGTAGTTGCAGTCCTGTTTCCTCCTGATAGTCAGGGTCAGTCACCCCAGCTGATAATGTAATCCCCTTCTTGGCTGCTTGATCCAGGGACATGAGTAGCCCAAAGTGACCAGGTGGCAGTCTTAGATTCCAGTTCAGTGGAGTCATTGTTGTTTCTCCTGGTGGAAGCACTCCCCCTTTTGGAACTAGAACCTACAGACTAGGAGAGCTCAGGGTCAAAGGGACAGGAAGCAGAAATTTTCCTAGTAGATCACTAGGGGTAATAGTGAGTGGTGCCACTCCCATTTCCACCCCTTGGTTCCTGGATCCATGGATCCTGGCTATGGGAGAAACAGCACCATACAGTGGATGCTGATTCAGAGCATACATAGCTTCCTGGAGAACATTACCCCAGCCCTTCAAGGTACTGCCACCTAGTTGGCACCGTAATTGAGTTTTCAAAAGGCATTCCATTGTTCTATTAATCCAGTGGCTTCTGGATGATGGGGAACATGGTAAGACCAGAGAATTCCATGAGCATGTGCTACCTGATCAGAAGCAATGCTATATGGAATACCATGATGATGGATAAGGCATTCTGTATGCCCACAGATGTCAGTTTTGGCAGAAGCATTGTGTGCAGGGAAACCCATATCCAGAGTATGTGTCTATTCCAGTTAGAACAAATGGCTGCCCCTTCCATGAAGGGAGTGGTCCAATGTAATCAACCTGCCACCATGTAGCTGGCTGGTCACCTCGGGGAATGGTGCCATATCGGGGGCTGAGTGTGGGTCTCTGCTGCTGGCAGATTGGGCACTCAGCAGTGGCTGTAGCCAGGTCAGCCTTGGTAAGTGGAAGTCCATGTTGCTGAGCCCATGCATAACCTCCATCCCTACCACCATGAACACTTTGTTCATGAGCCCATTGGGCAATGACAGGAGTTGCTGAGGAAAGAGACTGACTGGTATCCATAGAACGGGTCATCTTATCCACTTGATTATTAAAACCTTCCTCTGCTGAAGTCACCCTCTGGTGAACATTCACATGGGACACAAATATCTTCATGTTTTTAGCCCACTCAGAAAGGTCTATCCACATACTTCTTCCCCAGACCTCTTTGTTGCCAATTTTCCAATTATGGTCTTTCCAAGTCCCTGGCCATCCAGCCAAACCATTAGCAACAGCCCATGAGTCAGTATACAAACGCACCTCTGGCCAGTTTTCCTTCCAAGCAAAATGAACAACCAGGTGCACTGCTCGAAGTTCTGCCCACTGAGAGAATTTCCCCTTACAGCTGTCCTTCAAGGACACCCCAGAAAGGGGTTGTAGTTCTGCAGCTGTCCACTTTCGGGTGGTACCTGCATATCATGCTGAACCATCTGTAAACCAGGCCCGAGTTTTCTCTTCCTCAGTCAATTCACTGTAAGGCACTCCCCAAGAGGCCATAGCTCTGGTCTGGGAAAGAGAAGGTAATGTGGCAGGAGTGGAGACCTTGGGCATTTGGGCCACTACCTCATGCAACTTACTTGTGCTTTCAGGACCTGCTCTGGCTCTATCTCGTATATACCATTTCCATTTTACAATAGAGTGCTGCTGTGCACGCCCAACTTTATGGCTTGGTGAGTCAGACAACACCCAGCTCATGATAGGCAACTCAGGTCTCATGGTAACTTGGTGGCCCAAGGTTAAGTGTTTGGTCTCTACTAAGGCCCAGTAGCAGGCCAAAAGCTGTTTCTAAAAGGAGAGTAGTTATCTGCAGCAGATGGTAAGGCTTTGCTCCAAAATCCTAAGGGTCTGTGTTGTGATTCTCCTATAGGGGCCTGCCAAAGGCTCCAGACAGCATCTCTATTTGCCACTGACACTTCCAGCACCATTGGATCTGCTGGATCATACGGCCCAAGTGGCAGAGCAGCTTGTACAGCAGCCTGGACCTGTCGCAGAGCCTCCTCTTGTTCAGGTCCCCACTCAAAATTAGCAGCTTTTCTGGTCACTCGATAAATGTGCTGGAGTAGCACACCCAAATGAGGAATATATTTTCTCCAAAATCCAAAGAGACCAACTAGGTGCTGTGCCTCTTTTTTGGTCGTAGGAGGGGCCAGATGCAGCAACTTATCCTTCACCTTAGAAGAGATATCTCAACATACCCCATACCACTGGACTCCTAGAAATTTCACTGAGGTGCAAAGCCCCTGTATTTTTGTTGGATGTATCTCCCATCCTCTGGCATGCAAATGCCTTACCACTAAGTCTAGAGTAGTTTCTACTTCTTGCTCACTAGGCCCAACAACATGATATCATCAATATAATGGACCAGTGTGATGTCTTGTGGGAGGGAGAAATGATCAAGGTCCCTGTGGACAAGATTATGACACAGGGCTGGGGAGTTGATATACCCCTGAGGTAGGATAGTGAAAGTATATTGCTGACCTTGCCAGCTGAAAGCAAACTGCTTCTGGTGGTCCTTACTAATAGCTATTGAGAAAAAAGCGTTTGCCAGATCAATAACTGCATACCAGGTACCAGGGGATGTACTGATTTGCTTAAGCAATGATACCACATCCGGAACAGCAGTTGCAATTGGAGTTACCACCTGGTTAAGCTTATGATAATCCACTGTCATCTTCCAAGACCCATCTGTTTTCTGAAAAGGCCAAATAGGAGAGTTGAATGGGGATGTGGTGGGAATCACCACCCCTGCATCCTTCAAGCCCTTAAAAGTGGCAGTTATCTCTGCAATCCCTCCAAGAATCTGGTATTGCTTCTGATTTAATATTTTGCTAGGTAGGGTCAGTTCTAGTGGCTTCCACTTGGCTTTTCCCACATACTAGCCCTCACTGCATGAGTTAGAGAACCAACGTGGGGATTCTGCCAGTTGCTCAGTATGTCTATTCCAATTATGCATTCTGGAACTGGTGAAATAACTACAGGATGGGTCCGGGAGCCCACTGGACCCACTGTGAGATGGACCTGAGCTAAAACTCCATTGATCACCTGGCCTCCATAAGCCCCCACTCTGACTGGTGGACTAGAGTGACGTTTTGGGTCCCCTGGAATTAATGTCACTTCTGAACCAGTGTCTAATAATTCCCGAAATATCTGATCATTTTCTTTTCCCCAATGCGCAGTTACCCTGGTAAAAGGCCGTTGGTTTCCTTGGGGAAGGCTTGGAGGAAGATTAACAGTATAAATTTGTGGCAGTGTAACAGGTTCTCCCCCAAAGGGACCTGGCCTCCCCTTCATTCAAGGGGCTCTGGGTCTGTAAACTGCCTTAAGTCTGGAAAATGATTAAGGGGTGGTGACTCTGTGTTTTTGTAATTCAGGTTAGACTTCTGTTCACTAGACCTAGAACTCTTTTGTTTATACAGATCAAGCAAGAATTTAGTAGACTGCCTTTCTATTGTATTTCTAGGTACCCCATGATTTACTAGCCAATGCCATGAATCTCTGAGAGTCAGATTATTTTAACTCCTGCTTTGAGTTTGCTGTCTATTGTAATAACCACGTCCACCCTGTCTTTGGCGATTAAGTGCTGCCACCCAGCTTCTGTCAACTCGGGATCCAGTTATCCCCATTGTGTTTAAGGATTCCAGTTCAGTGACAGCAGTTCCTACAGTAATATCTGACCAACAGAGAAGTGCAACTACAGAGCTCTTCAGGGATGATGGTGCTAGTCTCACAAATTTATTTCTCATTGTTCTGGTAAAAGTTGCATCCTCTGGACATTCCTGGGGTGTAAGAGCAGGCTTTGCATGATAAATCCACTCTAACATTCCAATCTCTCTAAGCCTCTGGATCCCCTCATCTACATTACACCAGGGCAGTTCTGGCATTTCAACCTCAGGTAATGTCGACCACCTTTTGATTCATGTTTCAGCCAACCATCCAAACAAACTGTTAATATCTTTTCTAACCCCTCAAGCTATACATTTAATGCAGAATCTCTGCTTAGTGGGCCCATATTAATAAATTCAGCCTGATCCAGCCTTATATTCCTCCCACCATTATCCCACACCCTTAAAATCCATTGCCACACATATTCCCCTGATTTCTGTCTATATAAATTGGAAAACTCACACAGTTCTTTTGCAGTAAAACGTACCTCCTCATGTGTGATACTTTGTACCTCACGTTTAGAGGACAGTTGGGACTTTAATCTAGTTATAGGTCTGGAAGAAACGCGGGTGGTGGGGGTGGGTCATGAAAAGAATTAGAAATATCTTCCAAGCCATTTGCTTCAGGGCATTCATTTGCAGTTTCATCTGGTGAAACAGGATTAATCACTCTAGGGCTAATCCCTTCAGGAGGAGGTTGGGTGGCCAATTCCTCAAGGCAGGCTGGAGGTGGGGTGGCTGTGTCCTCAGGGCAGACTATTACAGGGCTATCTAGAGAAGACTCAGCACGACCTAGGGTTTCATCCTCATCCCCGACATCATTGTCACCATCCCATTTCTCAGGTCCCACTCCTTTCCAATCAATGCCCTCACTTTAACGGCAGACACCATGCAACATTGAGATTTCCGTTTATGTTGTAAAGTTGCTACTCTAGCAATAAGACTCTGAGTTTGATTTTCAGAGATCTCAAGTCTACGACTACAGGAAATAAAATTTTCCTTCAGGACACTCACAGAAACGTTTACATCTGTCAGATGGCGCTTGAGCTTCTCATTTGAAGCCTTAAGCCCATCCCTTTCACACTTTAATGTATCCAGTGTATCTAACAACAACCAGTTAATAGCTCTATACTTACTATTTCCACAAAACTCCATAAAGGTGTCAAAAACATTATCCCCCACAGCCTGGCTTCGTACAAGCAAAGCATTAGAAGAATCAAATTTTTTTTTTTTTTTTTTGCTTTTTGCACTTAAATATATATATATTTTATTTATTAATTTAAAAAATTAACAGCAAACAAAAATATTAACATAGCATTCCATTCTACATATACAATCAGCAATTCTCAGTATCATCACATAGTTGCATATTCATTCTTTCTTAGAACATTTGCATCGATGTAGAAAAAGAAATAAAAAGACAACAGAAAAAGAAATAAAGCGATAACAGAAAAAAAAAGATTATACATACCATACCCCTTACCCCTCACTTTCTGTTATCATTAGCATTTCAAACTAAATTTATTTTAACATTTGTTCCCCCTATTATTTATTTTTATTCCATATGTTCTACTCGCCTGTTGACAAGGTAGATAAAAGGAGCATCAGACACAAGGTTTTCACATTCACAGAGTCTCATTGTGAAAGCTATATCATTGTTCAATCATCACCAAGAAACATGGCTACTGGAACACAGCTCTACATTTTCAGGCAGTTCCCTCCAGCCTCTCCACTACATCTTGAACAAGGTGATATCTACTTAATGCGTAAGAATAACCTCCAGGATAACCTCTCAACTGTGTCTGGAATCTCTCAGCCATTGACATTTAGTCTCATTTCACTCTTCCCCCTTTGGTCAAGAAGGTTCTCTCAATCCCTTGATGTTAATTCTCAGCTCATTCTAGGGTTTTTCTCAGTCCCTTGATGCTGAGTCTCAGCTCATTCCAGGATTTCTGTCCCATGTTGCCAGGAAGGTCCACACCCCTGGGAGTCATGTCCCACGCAGACAGGGGGAGGGTGGTGAGACTGCTCGTCATGTTGGCTGGAGAGAGAGGCCACATCTGAGCAACAAAAGAAGCTCTCTTGGGGGTGACTCTTAGGCCTAAATTTTAAGTAGGCTTGACCTATCCTTTGTGGGGTTAAGTTTCATATGAACAAACCCCAAAACTGGGGGCTCAGCCTATAGCTTTGGTTGTCTACACTCCTTGTGAGAATATCAAGAATTCGACTTGGGGAAGGTGAATTTCTCCCCGCTCTCACCATTCCCCGAAGGGGGCTTGCAAATACTTTTCCAGTCACTGATCAAATCAGTCTGGGATTCATCAGGGCATCACTCTGGACAAACCAACAAAATCTCATGTCCTACCTGAGCTTCCAAGTACTTATGACATTCAATCAAACTATCTACATGAGTTATATTAGGTATTGCTCTAGTCAAAATATAAATTTTGTAACAAATAAACATTTTTTGCTTTAGTCTCACACATAAGGTGACATTTTAAAGTATTAATTATCATCTATTTTCAGCACCCTGCAATAATGACATTCCTTTGTTCTTCCTCATGCAAAAACATTTTTAAAATTGTACCTTGTACATTTCACTATTATTATACACTCTAGGCATTCCTAGATTATGCCATCTCAATCTTTAACATCTATCTTTCTTTCTGATTTCAATATGTCCCCAGCCCTCCTCCCTCTATCATTCTCACATGCAGCTTCATTCAGTGTTTTAACATAATTACATTACAGTTAGGTAGTATTGTGCTGTCCATTTCTGAGTTTTGTATCCAGTCCTGTTGCACAGTCTGTAACCCTTCAGCTCCAATTACCCACTATCTTACCCTATTTCTATCTCCTGATGGTCTCTGTTACCAACGACATATTCCAAGTTTATTCACTAATGTCCGTTCATATAGTGAGACCATACAGTATTTGTCCTTTAGTTTTTGGCTAGTCTCACTCAGCATAATGTTCTCAAGGTCCATCCATGTTGTTACATACTTCAAAAGTTTATTCTGTCTTAAAGCTGCATAATATTCCATCGTATGTATATACCACAGTTTGTTTTAGCCACTCGTCTGCTGATGGACATTTTGGCTGTTTCCATCTCTTTGCAATTGTAAATAATGCTGCTATAAATATTGGTGTGCAAGTGTCTGTTTATGTCTTTGCCCTTAAGTCCTCTGAGTAGATACCTAGCAATGGTATTGCTGGGTCGTATGGCAATTCTATATTCAGCTTTTTGAGGAACCGCCAAACTGCCTTCCACAGCGGTTGCACCATTTGACATTCCCACCAACAGTGGATAAGTGTGCCTCTTTCTCCGCATCCTCTCCAGCACTTGTCATTTTCTGTTTTGTTGATAATGGCCATTCTGGTGGGTGTGAGATAATATCTCATTGTGGTTTTGATTTGCATTTCTCTCATGGCCAGGGACGTTGAGCATCTCTTCATGTGCCTTTTGGCCATTTGTATTTCCTCCTCTGAGAGGTGTCTATTCAAGTATTTTTCCCATTTTGTAATTGGATTGGCTGTCTTTTTGTTGTTGAGTTGAACAATCTCTTTATAAATTCTGGATACTAGACCTTTATCTGATATGTCGTTTCCAAATATTGTCTCCCATTGTGTAGGCTGTCTTTCTACTTTCTTGATGAAGTTCTTTGATGCACAAAAGTGTTTAATTTTGAGGAGCTCCCATTTCTTTCTTTCTTTCTTCAGTGCTCTAGCTTTAGGTGTAAGGTCCATAAACCTGCCACCAATTATAAGATTTATAAGATATCTCCCTATATTTTCCTCTGTTTTATGGTCTTAGACCTAATATTTAGATCTTTGATCCATTTTGAGTTAACTTTTGTATAGGGTGTGAGATACGGGTCCTCTTTCATTCTTTTGCATAAGGATATCCAGTTCTCTAGGCACCATTTATTGAAGAGACTGTTCTGTCCCAGGTGAGTTGGCTTGACTGCCTTATCAAAGATCAAATGTCCATAGATGAGAGGGTCTATATCTGAGCACTCTATTCGATTCCATTGGTCGATGTATCTATCTTTATGCCAGTACCATGCTGTTTTGACCACTGTGGCTTCATAATATGCCTTAAAGTCAGGCAGCGTGAGACCTCCAGCTTCGTTTTTTTTCCTCAAGATACTTTTAGCAATTTGGGGCACCCAGCCCCTCCAGATAAATTTGCTTATTGGTTTTTCTATTTCTGAAAAGTAAGTTGTTAGGATTTTGATTGGTAGTGCATTGAATCTGTAAATCAATTTAGGTAGAATCGACATCTTAACTATATTTAGTCTTCCAATCCATGAACATGGTATGCCCTTCCATCTATTTAGGTCTTCTGTGATTTCTTTTAACAGTTTCTTGTAGTTTTCTTTGTATAGGTCTTTTGTCTCTTTAGTTAAATTTATTCCTAAGTATTTTATTCTTTTAGTTGCAATTGTAAATGGAATTCGTTTCTTGATTTTCCCCTCAGATTGTTCATTACTAGTGTATAGAAACACTACAGATTTTTGAATGTTGATCGTGTAACCTGCCACTTTGCTGTACTCGTTTATTAGCTCTAGTAGTTTTGCTATGGATTTTTCAGGGTTTTCGACGTATAGTATCATATCATCTGCAACCAGTGATAATTTTACTACTTCCTTTCCAATTTTGATGCCTTGTATTTCTTTTTCTTGTCTAATTGCTCTGTCTAGAACTTCCAGCACGATGTTGAATAACAGTGGTGATAGTGGACATCCTTGTCTTGTTCCTGATCTTAGGGGGAAAGCTTTCAGTTTTTCCCCATTGAGGATGATATTAGCTGTGGGTTTTTCATATATTCCCTTTATCATTTTAAGGAAGTTCCCTTGTATTCCTATCTTTTTAAGTGTTTTCAACAGGAAAGGATGTTGAATCTTGTCAAATGCCTTCTGTGCATCAATTGAGATGATCATGTGATTTTTCTGCTTTGATTTGTTGATATGGTGTATTGCATTAATTGATTTTCTTATGTTGAACCATCCTTGCATACCTGGGATGAATCCTACTTGGTCATGATGTATAATTCTTTTAATGTGTTGCTGGATTTGATTTGCTAGAATTTTGTTGAGGATTTTTGCACCTATATTCATTAGAGAGATTGTTTTGTAGTTTTCTTTTTTTGTAATATCTTTGCCTGGTTTTGGTATGAGGGTGATGTTGGCTTCATAGAATGAATTAGGTAGCTTTCCATCCACTTCAATTTTTTTGAAGAGTTTGATCAGGGTTGGTACTAATTCTTTCTGTAATGTTTGGTAGAATTCACATGTGAAGCCATCTGGTCCTAGACTTTTCTTTTTGGGAAGCTTTTTAATGACTAATTCAATTTCTTTGCTTGTGATTGGTTTGTTGAGGTCATCTATTTCTTCTTGAGTCAAAGTTGGTTGTTCATGCCTTTCTAGGAAGTTGTCTGTTTCATCTACATTGTTGTCTTTATTAGCATAAAGTTGTTCATAGTATCCTGTTATTACCTCCTTTATTTCTGTGAGGTCAGTGGTTATGTCTCCCCTTCCATTTCTGATCTTATTTATTTGCATCCTCTCTCTTCTTCTTTTTGTCAGTCTTGCTAAGGACCCATCAATCTTATTGATTTTCTCATAGAACCAACTTCTGGTTTTATTGATTTTCTCAGTTGTTTTCATGTTCTCAATTTCATTTATTTCTGCTCTAATTTTTGTTATTTCTTTCCTTTTGCTTGCTTTGGGGTTAGTTTGCTGTTCTTTCTCTAATTCTTCCAAATGGATAGTTAATTCCCGAATTTTTGCCCTTTCTTCTTTTTTGATATAGGCATTTAGGGCAATAAATTTCCCTCTTAGCACTGCCTTTGCTGCATCCCATAAGTTTTGATATGTTGTGTTTTCATTTTCATTCGCCTCGAGATATTTACTGATTTCTCTTGTAATTTCTTCCTTGACCCACTGGTTGTTTAAGAGTGTGTTGTTGAGCCTCCACATATTTGTGAATTTTCTGGCGCTCTGCCTATTATTGATTTCCAACTTCATTCCTTTATGATCTGAGAAAGTGTTGTGTATGATTTCAATCTTTTTACATTTGTTGAGACTTGCTTTGTGACCCACGTATGGTCTATCTTTGAGAATGATCCATGAGCACTTGAGAAAAAGGTGTATCCTGTTGCTGTGGGGTGTAATGTTCTATAAATGTCTGTTAAGTCTAGCTCATTTATTGTAATATTGAATGGTGATATTTTAACGATCTCTTTTGCCAACTCACTGCATGGACTGGCAGTGTCATTCTGATTACGGGAATCAGAGTCCTCATTGCCTTTGAGTCCAGTTAGTTTAGAAAACCATTCATAAAAACCCATTTTAAAAATTCTGTTTCTTAAGAACCACTCCTGGTACCAAGCTGTAATAGTCAGGGTTTGCAGTAGTTAGGGTTCTTTAGAGAAACAGAATCAACAGGAAATATTCATAAATACAAAATTTATAGAAGTATCTCATGTAACTGTGGGAACATAGAGTCCAAAATCCACAGGGCAGGCTGTGAAGCTGATGACTCCGATAGAGGGTCTGGACGAACTCCACAGGAGAGGCCCACCAGCCAAAACAGGAAGAGAGCCTGTCTCTTCTGAATCCTCCTTAAAAGGCTTCCAGTGATTAGATTAAACATCACTCATTAAAGAAGACACTCCCCTTGGCTGATTACAAATGGAATCAGTTGTGGATGTAGCTGACGTGATCATGATTTATTTCATGAAATGTCCTCATTGCAACAGACAGGCCAGCACTTGCCCAACCAGACAAACAGGTACCACCACCTGGCCAAGTTGACACATGAACCTGACCATGACAATGAGGAAGTGGCCCAAATGCCCATGGTCTCCACTACTGCCACATTACCTTCTCTTTCCAGACCAAAGCTATCCTCTTGGGGAGTTCCTTACAATCAGTTGACTGAGGAAGAGAAAACTTGGGCCTGGTTTACAAATGGTTCTGCACAATATGCGGGTACCACCTGAAAGTGGACAGCGGCAGCACTACTGCCCCTTTTTGGGATATCCCTGGAGGTCAGTGGTGAGGGGAAATCCTCCCAATGGATTCGAGCAGTGCACCTGGTTGTTTATTTTGCTTGGAAGGAGAAATGGCCGGAGGTGCATTTGTAAACTGAGTCATGGGATATTGCCAATGGTTTGGCTGGATGGTGAGGGACTCAGAAGGAACACGATTGAAAATTGGTGACAAAGAGGTCTGGGAAAGAGGTATGTGGGTAGACTTTTCTGAGTGGGCAAAAATCATGAAGATATTTGTGTCCCATGTGAATGCACACCAGAGGGTGACTTCAGCAGAGAAAGATTTTAATAACCAAGTGGATAAGATGACCCATTCTGTGGGTCAGACTCTTTCCCCAGCAACTCCTGCCATTGCCTAATGGGCTCATGAACAAAGTGGCCATGGTGGTAGGGATGGAGGTTATGCATGGGCTCAGCAACATGGACTTCCACTCACCAAGGCTGACCTGGCTACAGCCACTGCTGAGTGCCCAGTAGAGACCCACATTCAGTCCCCGATATGGCACCATTTCCCAAGGTAATGAGCCTGCTACCTGGTTGATGATATTGGACCACTTCCATCATGAAAGGTGCAGTGATTTGGTCTAACTGGAATAGACATATACTTTGGATATGGGTTTGCGTTCCCTGCACACAATGCTCCTGCCAAAACTACCATCCAAGGGCTTACAGAATGACTTTTTCACCATTCAGTACAGCGTTGCTTCTGATCAAGGAGCTCACTTCACAGCAAATACAGTGCGGGAATGGGCACATGCTCATGGAATTCTCTGGTCTTACCATATTCCCATCATCCAGAAGCAACTGGATAGATTGAATGGTGGAATGGCTTAAGTGCCAACTAGGTGGCAACACCTTGCAGGGCTGGGGCGATGTTCTCCAGTAGGCTGGGATGCTCTGATTTAGCATCCACTTTATGTTGCTGTTTCTCCCGTGGCCATGATTCATGGGTCCAGGAATCAAGGGGTGGAAACAGGAATAGCTCCACTCATTATTACCTGTTCTTGTCCTTGCAACCTTAAGCTCTATTAGTTCCAAAAGGAAGAGATTCACCAGGAGACACAACGATTCTATTGAACTGTAAGCTCAGACTGTCATCTGGCTGCTTTGGGCTTCTCATTCTTCTGAATCAATAGGAAAAGAAGCGAATCACTGTGCTGGCTAGGGAATCGACCCTGACTATCAAGGGGAAATAGTATTGCAGCTACACAATGGAGGTAAAGGAGAGTTTTCCTGGATCCCCAAGGGTGTTTCTTAGTATTACCACGCCCTGTGATTAAAGTCAATGGAAAACTGCAACAATTCAATCCAGGCTGGATGATCAATGGCCCAGAAACTTCAGGAATGAAGGTTTGGGTCACCCCCCAAGGCAAAAAAAAGCCACAGCCAGTTGAGGTGCTTGCCGAGGGTACAGGAAACACGGAATGGGTAGTGGAAGAAGGCAGTGACAAATATGAACTTCGACCACTTCCCCACCTACAGAAATGGTGACTGCATTGGTATATATATATAAGTCTTGTTTTGTTATGATATGTTTGTGTTTCTACATAAGGCAAATATCTTTATTTTTTCCCCATCTTATCCCGTTATGAAGTGACATATGTTGTATTAGTTCATGTTGTAGTATTTAAGTGATAGGATATCAAGTTTAAGAGTGAATATTACCCAAGGACTTAGACCCTATGCTTGAGAGATTTTGTGTGTTTCCAGGTGTACAGTTGAGTATTATTAGGCCAAAAATACGTCTGTTATTGCTTTTTATTTAGAGATTAAGTTTAGTGTAAGGTGACATGTACAGCTGCCATTAATTTTGTTTTAAGGTGATGCATATAGCTGCCGAGTTGGGAAGAGGTGGACTGTGATGGTCGGTCCACATGTCAATTTGGCCAGGTAATTGTGCCCAGTTGTCACCAGGTAATGGTGCCCAGTTGTCAGTTCAAGCAAGCACTGGCCTGTTACTGTAGGACATTTCCTGGACTTAAATCTTCAGTGAGTTGATTGTATCTACGGCTAATTGCATCTACAATCAACTGAGAAGATTGCCTTCAGCAAGGAGAGACATTTCGTCCAATCCGTTGAAGGCTTTCAAAGGAGAAGTGATGATTTCAGCAGCTAGAAGAGATGATTTCTATCTCTACTTCAGCCAGCTTCTCCTGGGGAATTCATCGAAAACCTTCCTCGGAGTTCCCAGCGTGCAGCCTGCCTGGAGGAATTGGAACTTGTGCAGCCCGCAGTTGTATGAGACAGTTTTATAAAACCTCATAACATTTACGGAAATCTCCCGTTGGTTCTGTTTCCCTAAAGAACCCTGACTAAGCCTCATTTTGGAGGGGGAGCAAGAAGGCTGAATTCTGGGTTCTTCCTGTCTCAGCACTCCTATTTCCTCATTCAAAAAAAAAAAAAAGGAGGGATCAGTTTCCATGAAGGAGGAGGCCATGCTGGCCTGTTTGTGGCTGCAGGCCCAGCCCCTGGCACTTAGTTGGTGCTTTAAAAATACCAGATGCTTGAAAGCATAAAGACCTGCCTCACATGGGAGGGTTGAGAGGGAAGAGAGCAGCGCTGAGCATGGAGCACCCGCAACCCTCACTGTTTTTATGACACACGAACCGCGGCCGCAGCTATGACATAACTGCCATTTCTTTGCTGTTTTTCTCGCTGGTGGAACTCCCTGGCTTCTGCCCTGGGAAGACAAAAGACTCTTGACGGGCATTACTTTTCATCTTAAGAAAGGAAAAAAAAACAACAACATCAAGGTCCCCAGTGCTGGCTGAGTGCCATGTGGAGGCTCCCCAGGGTGCAGTCAGCAGGTAAGCTTGGCCAGGTGCACTGATAGGAGACACCCCACAGCCTGCCCTTTTGAAGTACCCACTGGGATCCTGGCTGCAAGGCCCCAGGGGGAGAGTGGTAAGCCAGAGGCCCTGACTCTCCGGGAGCTTACATCCTGTGCCACTGTCTTCACCTGCCCAGGACACCCAGTTAGGAGAACATGGCACACGTGCTCCTCTCTTTAGAGCTGGCATAGCCCTGGCACTGCCATCAACCCAGTTCACCTCCTGACCACCTGGGAGGAAGAAGCTTTGACCCCATTGGGCAGACAAGGACACTGAAGCTCAGAAATACTTGCTAGGTCACTTGCCTGAGGTCCCATAGCTGGTAGGATTTGAACCCAGGCCCAGCCAATTCTATAACGTAGCATAGCCATTAAGAATGGATCTCAAAATTCTTGATATTCTCACAAGCAGTGAGGACAGCCAAAGCTATAGTCTGAGCCCCTGGTCTTGGGGTTTGTTCATATGAAACTTAACCCCACCGGGGATATAGGTCAAGCCTACTTAAAATTAGGCCTAAGAGTCACCCCCAAGAGAACCTCTTTTGTTGCTCAGATGTGGCCGCTCTCTCCAGCCAACACAACAAGCAAACTCACCACCCTCCCCTTGTCTACGTGGGACATGACTCCCAGGAGTGTGGCCCTTCCTGGCAACATGGGACAGAAATCCCAGAATGAGCTGAGACTCAGCATCAAGGGATTGAGAAAAACTTCTCGACCAAAAGGCGGAAGAGCAAAATGAGACAAAATAAAGTGTCAATGGCTGAGAGACGCCAAATAGAGCCGAGAGGTTATCCTGGAGGTTATTCTTATGCATTAAATAGATATCACCTTGTTAGTCAAGATGTAATCAGAGGCTGGCGGGAACTGCCTGAAAATGTAGAGCTGTGTTCTAGTAGCCATGTTTCTTGATGATGATTGTATAATGATATAGCTTTCACAATGTGACTGTGTGATTGTGAAAACCTTGTGTCTGATGCTCCTTTCTTCTACCTTGTCAACAGACAGTTTGAACATACGGAATAAAAATAAATAATAGGGGGAACAAATGTCAAAATAAATTTACATTTATTTGAAATGCTAGTGATCAATGAAAGGGCGGGATAAGGGGTATGGTATGTATGAATTTTTTTTCTGTTGTCTTTTTATTTCTTTTCTGAATTGATGCAAATGCTCTAAGAAATTATCATGATGATGAATATGCAACTATGTGATGATTTTGTGAATTACTGATTATATATGTAGAATGGAATGATCAAAACTTAAGAATGTGTTTGTTCAACCCCAAAGAGAGGTATGGAAAGATCAAAGTGATGGTGGAGTTATACAGAGAAGGTAGGATTTAACAAATGAATATGAAAGCTGAATCATTACACTGATACCTTTTAGTCTCCAGTATTTTAGAACAGCTAGAAGTAAAAACCTAAAATTGTGAAACTGTAACCCATGTCAAACTCTGAAATATGTTCTACAACTAATTGTGGTGCTGTGCTTTGAAATTTATAACTTTTTTGTATGTGTGATTTTTCACAAATAAAGGGGAAAAAGTCAATTGTGATAAGAAAATACTTACGCCTTCTAGCCTCCTATATTCTGGAGCAGCTAGAAGGAAAAATATGAGAGGATTATATGGTAGCCCATGACAAACTCTGGGGTCTGTTCTGTAACCACTTGTTGAAGAGTGCTTTGAAAATTATTTCTCTTTTATTTCTTTGCTTTGTATATATGTTATACTATACAATTAAAAAAAAGTTGGAAAAAAAAGAATATGTTTGGTGTTTTTTGATATTTAAAAAAATTAATTAAAAAATTAAAAAAAAAAAAAAGAATGGCTCTTAAAAAGGCAGATAATAACCAGCATTGGCAAAGATGTGGAGAAACGGGAATCCTCATACACTGCTGGTGGGGATGTAAAACTGGGCAGTGAAGGAGTTCTGAGGTCAGACAGAGTTACCATCGCCAGCAATCCCTCTCCCAAGAGACCCGAAAACACGCTAGGTCCACCCAAAAGCTTCTGCATGAATGTTCGCAGCAGCGTTATTCGCCACTGCAAAAGGCAGAGACAACCCACATGCCCATCAACTGGTGAATGCACAAATAATATGTGGAACAGCCACAGAACAGAATACAATTTGGCAATGAAAAGAAATGGAGTTCTACTTTTGTGACCATAGTGAAGGTAAAATCAGAGGCTTGTAATACAGAATACAGGGGACTTAGAGATACATGGAAGCTAGAGACGGGTGAATGGTTAGCTAATGAGGTTGAACTCCAATGTAAGGGAATAATAGAGGTGAAGGCGGTTTGCTAGCGGGTCTACACGCAGTATAACCACACTGAAGGGGAACAGCATTGAAAGAGGTTGCATAGACCTATCGGTCCCACTGATTCACACTAGAAATATAAATAAGCTCTTGCAAGAATTACTTCAAAGATAGCTTATGTAGGTAGTGGAGAATTAGACTACATATAGGCATGCCTAAGAGTTACTCCTGGAGGACCTCTTTTGCTGCTCAGATGTAGCCTCAGTCTCTCTAAGCCCAGCTCTGCAAGTGAAATCCTTGCCCTCCTCGTTATGTGGGACATGCCATCCAGGGGTGAAAGTCTCCCTGGTGACGTGGGAGAAGACTCCCAGGGATGAATCCAGACCTGGCACTGTGGGAACAACAATTCCATCCTGACCAAAAGGGGGGAAAGAAGTGTAACTAATAAAATATCAGTGGCAGAGAGAGAATTCAAATAGAGTCAAGAGGCTACTTTTATGCAAAAAGTAAAAAAAAAAAAAAAAAAGTTGCTTTTACGCAAACTTCAGTTACACCTTGCTACTATCATAACTTGCCAACCCTAGACCAAAACCATTCCAGCCAATCCTAAAGAACACCTAGGGCAATATGTAAGATTCCACAAGGGTTCCATGCACTAGAGTAACTTGCCAGAAACCTACAGCCTCCAGATGGGTCCCTGGTCCAGATAAGTCCTGAAACCTAGCCCAGCCTCTCCAGAACATCAGAGAGTTCCATCTCCCTACCCCATATGAGTGACAAACCCTTCTAAAAGTAAAAATTTAGAATTGTCATAGCCCAAACACCCCTGAAGAGAGGGATGGAAAGATCAAAGGTGATGGTGGAATTATACAGAGAAGATAGGATTTAACAAATGAATATGAATGCTGAATCATTATACTGATATTTCTTTCAGTCTCTAGTATCTTAGAGCAGCTAGAAGTAAAAACCTAAAATTGTGGAATTGTAACCCATACCAAAGTCTGAAATTTCTTCTACAACTAACTGTTGTGCTGTGCTTTGAAATTCATTGCTTTTTTGTATATATGTTATTTTTCACACACACACACACAAGTCGATTGTGATGATGAAAAAATATTCATTCTTTCTAGCCTTCTATGTTCTGCAGCAGCTAGAAGGAGAAATCTGAGAAGATGGTATGGTAGCCCATGACAAACTCTGAGATCTGTCCTGTAACTACTTGTTGAAGAGTGCTTTGAAAATGATTGCTTTTTTCTTTCTCTGCTTTGTATATATGTTATATTACACAATAAAAAAGCATAAAAAAACCGGAGTTCTGATCCATGCTACAACATGGATGGACCTCAAAAACATAATACTAAGTGACAGAAGCCAGACACAAAACACCACAAAGTGTACGATTCCATTTATATGAACGGTCTAGAGGAGGCAAATGCATAGGGACAGAAAGTAGGTTGATGGCTGGCAGGGGCTACGAGAGGGAGGAGAGGGTTATGGGCTGATGGCAAAAGGGTGCAGGGGTTTCTTTGCGGAGTGATGAACACGTTATATAATTGAATGTGGTGATGGTGGCACAACTGTGAAAATACTGAAAATCATTGACTTGTACACTTTAAATGGATGAATTGTATGGTATGTGAGTTATAACTCAATAAAACTTACAAAAGAAAGAAACAGAGAGAGAGAACAAGACAACAGGTGCAAAACAATCTGGGTGCAAATGCTGGCTCTACCACACTTTGAAGCTGTGTGTACTCAGGCAGGTGCCACTACTTCTCTGAGCCTCACTTTTATCACTTGTAACACGGGGTATTAACTATACTTGCCTCTGCATTTGTGAGGATTAAGCCCAATAGTGATTGCCGGGCCAAGCCGTGCTGGAACAGGGTAACTGCTCGGCAGATGGTCCCATGTTGTGGCCATACTTCCAGCACCAGATTAACTTACGTGCTCTCAAGTATAGCGGAGGCTTCCCCTTGTGTGATTTAACAGCATCCTTGTCTCATTTTATTGTCTCCATTTTATGGATGAAAATTAGCAAGCCCAGCAGACAGCAGGCAGCGCTGGCATGGCTCTCCTCCACATTTCCCATCAGAAGCTTCTTTCCTCTCTCACCCTACACTCCCTGCTTTCCTGCCCAGCTCTCTTTCACCAGCACCTTCTTACCCCCTGGTAGCCTCACCTGGTTTCGGTCTAGGGGCTTAGGCCAAGAGCTGGGGTTCCGGGCCCTGAGGGCCTGGAGAGATCCTGGGGTTATCGGGACAGACCGGGCCCCTGCACCTCTCCAGGCACTTAGCACTTCATCCCCTCCTCCCCACCGCCCCAGAGGTGGGTCTTCTCTCCTTGTTGCAGATGGGCCAACTGAGGCTGTGTGCAGTGAAGCCTTTGGCCCGAGGTGCCTGCCAGTGGTGCAGCGAGAACCTGAACCCAGGACTGTCTGAATCCAATCCACACCCTCTCACCAGCATAGCAGCCGCCAGACTGGGTCTGGGGGCCTCAGTCCCCTCACTGATGAGGGGGAGTCCCTGCTGGCACCTACCTGGATGAGAGAGGGAAGGTGGGGGCAGGGGGGTGCAAATTTCTGGTTGGCCTTTCTCTCACTTTCTTTTTTTCTTTTTTATGTGACTTTATGGATGGGATGAGCTCATGTCATGAAGAGGAGAGGGAAAAAAAAGGGAAGAAACAATGGGGGGGGGAGCAAAAGGCTCAGCATTTGTGCATTTATGCAGCACTTGCTGCATGCGAGGCTCGTGCTGTGCTTTACCCCAGCTATAGGAAAGGAAGCACCTCCAGAGACATGGAAGAAACTTTCCCAAGGCCACATGGTGAATTGAGTTGCTGGATCATGCAGCCTCAAAACTACAGAATCCAGTCCGCCTCCGGGAGCCTGCCTGAGAGGACAGCAGTCCCCCTCCCCCCAGGAAATCACCTCCCTGCATATTTACCAAGAAACCCAAAAGGACAGGATACAAAGAGATTGGAGACAATCAACTGGTTTGTCCACCTTGGTTCCCCCAAATAGCTGGCTTTGGTCCCAGAGAGAGACTGTTGGCCCCACCCTGCCACAGATATTCAGTGAGGTTTCTCTGGAATTCTCCCAGCACAGAAACCTGAGGCCCAATGGGGAGGACGCCTTTTCCCTCAGATGACCGTGACGTGACCGTGGGCACAGCCACCCCCAGTGGCTCGGCCACCGGATGGACTCCCCTGGGCAGGGGCCGGTGCCGGGGAAGGGGTGGCTGAGCCCAGGTGGCCTCCACCTGAAGGCTGTGGTGCTAGGGGGAGACAGCCTTGGTCCCCGTAGGGACACAGTAAATCCAGGGCTTTCCAACTGGGGCCTCTGGGTGGGCCTCCAGGGGTCCCCGGAACGGTGCATGAAATTGTGAGAGGGGTGAGTGTGAGTGACCACTTTCTGGAGAGAGGTCCATGGCTTTCACAGAAGCCTGGGATCCCCTAAGTAAAGTGTCTGTGTGTGTCTGTGTGTGTATGTGTGTGTGTGTGTGTGTGTGTGTGTGTGTGTGTATGAGAGAGAGAGAGAGAGAGAGAGAGAGAGAGGAGCTGATAGAGGTGTGATTTTTCCCAGCTAGGAAGAGGCAGAGGTTGGGGGCAGGGACGCAGCCAGCCCCTTTTCTAAGTCCACAAAGGGAACCCGTTGAGGTCCTGGTTAACAGCTTTTTAAGCTAAGAATTGGCTCTGTTCCCCTCTACTCACAGGAGCTCCTGAATTTCCCTGCCCTTAAAACAAAAAGCAAGCTTGGCACCTCTGGGTCTCATCCTCGCTGTTCACCTCCTTGATTTCCCTGCTCAAGCCACCTTAGTCTCTCTCTGTCCTTAGAACTTGCGCCTCTCTCTCCAGCCTCAGGGCCTTTGCATTAGCTTCTTTACATGGCTGACTATTTCTTGTCTTCAGATCTCAGCTCAGACGTCACCTCCTCAGAAAAGCCCCCCCTGACCACCCCTCCATCTCTGAAATCACTCTCCGCCACACTGTCCTCTTTGACATCTTTTGCACGTTTTCTTCTCTGGAATGATCGTGTATCTCCTCCACTGGAGGAGGTCTCCTCCACCTCCCCTGGGGGCAGTGGCCCTATCTGTCTTGTCCTTGCAGGATCCCCTGAGCTTAGCCCAGGGCCTCACACATTGTAACTGTTGAGTAAACCGGGGTTGAATGGCTCACCTTCCAGACAATCCCCTCTGTGCCGGATGGAGAACTGATTTTGAGTTCATCATCATCATCGCTGCCCCTTATCAAGCACCCACTGGGTGGCAGGCCATTTGATGCTACAAGGAGGGACCGATGTCCCCACTTGCAGATGGAGTATCATGTCACTGGAATTATGAATGCAGAGCAGAGACTGGTTAGAGTGACATGAGAGGCCCACTGCAGATTGCCAGAGCTAAGAAAGAGCCTTGAACCATCTAATCCCCTGATTTAATAAATGGGGAAACTGAGGCCCAGGGGAGAAAAGGGACTTGACCAGGATCATACAGCCCAGGGCAGGACTAGGAAGGGCAGCCGGATTATACCATGTTTGCTGGGGTACTTTATGGACCTACTGTGTGTTTAAGGACAAGGGAGAGGGAACATGATGTGGTCTGACAGCATTAGGGGCCAGCTTGCCCCTTCAGGAATCCCTGGCAGGCCGTAGCATCATAATGAAAAAAAAACACTAATAATAGCCATTTACTGAACAGCTTCTATGTGCCCAGCTCTTTATATACAATTATTTTACAAAATACTGCAAGGTAGAGGTTCCTTTCCACTCACAGACGTGGAAGCTAAGGCCCACAAAGGTGAACTGATTTGCTGGATTATGCAACCTCAAAGCTGCAGAATGCAGACTTGAACCCCCAAATTGTCAACAAGTAGCACTGGAGGTGGTGACAGACTATCTGCCACACAGAGGTTGCCCTGAAGGCAGAATCCCAAAGCACCCGCTCAAGGGGCTTCAAATTTCCCAACAGCGTTCAAATGGGGCTGCTCCTTTAATCCTTGAAAACGCCCCTAAAAATGTTAGGGAGGCAAGTCCCGACCCCTACCCGGGCCGGTGTCCGACACACACTTTGGGAACGGGCAGGAGGCTGGGGGTGCAGGGGGGTGCCGAGTGGCCGGGGCACACAGCTTGTCGCTCCCGTCCCAGCGCGGACAGCGCCGCCTGCCGGGCCCCTCGGGAACTGCAGGCGCTCCGCGTGCCGGCCCGGGGACATTGGGGCGCGCAGCCGGAAGCCTGGGGTGCGGGAATCACTGGAAACCCATCAACCAACGGACGGAACCAGACGGGAGGCGTTCCTCCTCCATTTCCCCATAATCCCCGGCAAATAATGCTAACGGGAGCAACACTGAACAATTAGTAAGCTCCTGCCTGTGTCACGGACTCTCAGTGAATTGGGAACTATCAACCATCCTCATTGTGCAGACGGGGAAACTGAGGCTCAGAGAAGTTAAGTGTTTTGTCCAAGGCCACAAAACTAACAGGACTCCAATGCTCGATGACATCGCTGCACCACACATCATGTAAGTATATCCTTGTAAATACATCCTAAGACAGAATCTATGCTTCAGATGCTTTTCTAATTGCTCTAGACAAACTGGCATTTAAGCCTCATAATAGCTCCATGAGGTGGGCGCAAGCAAGACCCCTAAGATGCTGATAAGGAAACTGAGGCTCTGGGAGGTGAAGTGAGTTTCCATTTCCTTGTCTATAGCGCAGGTATAGGTATATTATAATGGGCTTAAAAATTGCTCAGTGAGGTTTAATTTAATGAATCGAGTGAATAAGCGAGTGAACCTTTGTCAAACTTTTGGGCTAATTCAGGTTTCTGTTCAGTATCAGATCAACCCGGGTCTCTCCACCGGTGGGAGCGCCCTGGCAGGGAAGCGTGAGGGAGACAGGCCCACCGTTAGCTGCACAGAAGTGGATGCGGCTGAGGGGAGATGTGGAGTCATTCGCAAAACCTTGGCACCCCGACTCCTGGCTGGTCTGATTGTATTAGGTCAGAGACGCGAAGAAAAGATGGTTTCTAAAGGAAGAGACATTACTCTCTTAATTTGTTGGCAGAATTTTGTATTTCTAGGAAACCCAAAGGGGAATTATATAAAGCACAATTAGAGCTTAGAAAGTAGCATTCCTACTCTCAGATATATTAGGAAATGTAATGAAAATGGAGACCATATTCACAGACACAGTGAAAAGCTTGGTTGAGGCTTCCGCGCCTTGGCCATGCCAGAGAGAGCCTTCCAGACTGCACAACTGATTGGATTATACACAAAACCCGTTGGACGATGTTCTGTAGCTTTCAGGGTCAAGTGGAAATCCCTCGGGAGCACGATGTGCTTCTTAGTTCCTCTGTAAGCGACCTACACACGTGCAGCCTGCAGGCCCGCCCCACCGAGTCATCTGCTCTGTGCAGGCCACCAGGTCCTGCCTTGCCTTTTCCTTTTGCTTTAGCAGCAGAGCAGCACCCCACCCCCCAACTCCCTCTCTTCCACTGAGGCTCAGTGCAAACCCTGACTCCCTAAGCATGAACCCAGGCCAGTGAGAAGGTGCAAATAACCACGAGTCACAGGAGACCACAGTGGTCAGTGGGGACTGAGGCGGCGTGGAGAATGTGTCACTTCTCCCACCCCATCCCCCCATCTAGCCAAGGGAGCCGTTGTCTCTCAGCTCTCGACAGGGTGCCTGCTTTTACAAAAGAAGCTGGAAATTGAATTTTTTATGTGAAATTTCCCAATTTTTAAATGTGGCAACTGGTTCTATTTTTTTAAAATCACGCAGGCTAGAAGACAGGTTCGTGGCTGGATTTGGCATAAGGGTCCCCAGTTGTAAGCTCTGTTCCAGGAAAACCAAGAGTCAAGGACCAAAAGAGCACAAAGATGTGATTCCAAAATAGAGATTTGTTTATTAAGGATTATTAAGTTTCTGCATAAAAATCACCAATTGTTCCTCATAGGGTTTTCAACACACATCAATTCTCTGGGGTTGCTTTGTTTGCCCCAGTAATTTTTAAAAAGACAGCTCTTTTTTTAGTGCCAGGAAGGACAGTTAAGGCAGCGAGGTGCTTTCTTGGGTCTCGGCAGCTGGGGGACTCGTCCTCTCCCCCTCGACAGAATACAAGTGGTAGGAAGTTTCTTAGGTGGGAAAAGCTGTCCCTGAAGAAAATAAATAGGCAGAAGAATGCAAACACAGCCATCTGTGGTCAGTTATTTGTGCCAGCTTTAAAATGAACGGCCCGTGGTCATCGGAGCCTTGCTGGTTGGTTTCAGCTATGAGAGAAAAAAAAAACTGTCTGGCAAAGGACAGTAAGAAAAGGCAGGATCTAAGAGTGCTGAGCTGGGCCGCACAGGCCACCCGGGAACACACACTGGTCACGCTGGCTCGTTTTTTCGGTTTCTGTTGTTGCTTGATCCCAGAAAAGGTGCCCTACGTCATTTCCAATCAAATGGGTCACGGGCTGAACATACCCGAAGCGTCACTGCGTCAGATCCCTGCAAGGAATCGTGCTTCTTTTTTAAATTCCCCCAGAGTCATGCTCTGTGTGTGGGGAAAAGAAAACCAAACCAACGAACAAAAACCACACACAAAAACAAAACCCTAGGACTTGATTATTAGAAACATTAATCAGTTATTACCACACTGAAATGAAGGCAGGAAGCCCTTCTGTGCTGCTTTAGATCTGGAGGAGATCCGGAAGTAGGGCCGCTGTTTATTGCTCCACCAGGAGAGGCTGAGAAATGACTTTTCAGACCCGAGGCCGGGCCCGCGGCGCCTACACCTTGTAGCTGAGCTCGGCGTTCAGCCGGGTGTACATCTCGTAGATGACGTCGATGGTGGCCGTGTAGTTGACCAGGAAGAGGCGGACCTTCTCCAGGCACTCCTCCTCCGTCACGTTCTGCCCCTTGGACAGCGCCTTCAGGAAGTCGGACTTGTAGGGGGCGGCGTAGAGCGCGGCCTTGGGGCGGGGAGTGGGGTGGGCCAGGCGTCAGCGAGGGCGGGACAACCCGAGGGGCGGGGGCGGGGGCGGGACAACCCGAGGGGCGGGAGCGGGGGCGGGACAACCCGAGGGGCGGGGGGGGGGGGCGGGGGCGGGGTTGGTGCTGCCGGTGCATGGGGAGGGAAAGGGAGAGGGAGCTGTGTTTTCCCTTCCACCCTCAGGAAGGACGGCAGGACAGACCCCCAGCTTTGGGGACAGACAGACCTGGGGGCAGCTTGTGCCACTAACTAGCTGTTAGCCTTGAGCAAGTTACGTAGCCTCTCTGAGCCTCAGTTTCCTCATCTGTAAAATGGGGATAATAGTGGAACCCACCCAATCGCATGGTTTTAGTGAGGACTGAAGGAGGTTGTACAGAACGCTCAGCACAGCACCTTGCGTATGGCAGGTGCTTGGGTGGGCAAACTGCTTCCCTCTGGGTTCCCTGCGCTGGAAAAGGTGAACTGCTTCTCCAGAAAACTCCCTTTCTGTGCAGGAGAGACAACTACCAATCTGTGCTGTGGCCTCTTTTGGGGGGGTCCCTACGTCTCAGGGCTGCCTGACCCTTGCAAAGTGCAGAGATCAGAAATTCCCAGAATTCAGGGCTGGAAGGAAAAAGATGCAACGGGATAAAAAACTCAGGTTAAGTTTTTCTTTTTTTTTTTTGATAGCGTGGAGTTAAGTATAAATAATGTCATCATCAGCAATAAGAAGAGTAATCACTTTGGTTTTCTGAGTGTAACAATGTGCCGAGCACTTCATACACATTATTTCTCAATTGTCACAGGCAGCCTTCGAGGCAGGGCCTATTTTATACCCATTCCAAAGGGGAGGCCACGAGGCTCAGGGAGGTAGATTCCCAGCCTGCAATATCTTCCTGTGTGACCTTGAGTGAGATACTTAACATCTCTGAGCGTCGGTTTTCTCATCTGTGATGTGGGGATAAGAACATGCCCCTCTTGGGGTTCTTGGCAAAGATTACATGTCCTGCCTGGGCAGGGCCGGGCACAAAGGACATGCTACTTCTGAGCTGGTTGTGGGGCGAGGGCTTCGCGGGGGGGGGGGGGGGGCACTGCGCGCAGGAAGGGCGGCCCTGTGATGGCCCGGAGGTGGCGGTGTTCCCCCCACATGACCAGCCTCTCCTGCCTGGACCTAGCGTGGCTCCCGACCCAGCTGGCCTGCGGGCCGTGCTGCGGGGCACAGACAGGCTCTCAGAGCCCGGTTCTCTCGGGACAAAGACGGGCAGGCAGTGGGTGCTGGAGGAGAAAGGGTGGCTGTGACAGGCTGGGCAAGCTCAGGCCGGGGCGGGGTGAGGGTCAGCGAGAAGCCGAGCGGCCACATATGGCTGCAGGACCTTCGACGCTTGTCCAGGCTCCCCAAGTGGCTTCAACGAGGCAGGCTGGTGCTGGGCCCCCAGGAGCCCTGGCCACGTCACCTCAACACAAGTCACCATGAGCCCACGGGCCACTGTCCTTCGGCAGACACCCCAGGGGGACGGGGGCTTCCCTTGGCCTCCCTGCCCCAGGTGGAAACCCAGGCTGAGCTCCAAGTGCTGGCTGGCCCGAGGTCCTGGGCAGGCTTTGCTCGGCTCCCCACAAGGCGTCACCCCCGAAAGCCAGGGGCACCCCTTCCTCGGCCCCGCAGGCAGACGCAGGCCGGCTGCGGTCCATCTGGGCCTCCCGGGGGCAGGCCAGCTCACCTGGAAGATCTTCTGCACGATCCAGCCGTGGTACTTCTTGAGGGCCATCTCGTAGGCCTTGGTGGCGTTGACGCGGATGAGGTTGGGGTGGTTCTCGTCGCGCTCCCCATCGCAGATGCTCTGCAGGAAAACCTGGATGAAGCGCAGGCCCCTGGGCCCCGGACGGGCGAGAGAGAGGACGGTTCAGTGGGACCTCGAAGGCGCCCTGCCTCTCCCAGCCACCAGCACGCCTCTGCCCCTGCCAGACCTGGGCATGGTCTGAGGTCAGCACCGACTGGGTGCCCGGAATATGCCACCACACAGGGAAGGCAGTTGCCCTACTGTGTGATCCTGACGCTCTACTTGGTCGTGGCTGCTCAATTCGACACCTCCCTGTCTCCCAGGCACAGTCTCTATACAAGGCATCTGGGACAGGACACACGTGCTTCCCGCCGCTGCCGGGCTGTCAGGCTCACAGGGGCTGGGGCTGGGACTGCCGGTCCATCTCCCAACCACAGGCCCTCCCCCGGGCCCCGCCCATGAGAGGTGGCCACTGGAGAGCCATGAGGGAGGCCAAGCCCTGGCCGTCACCGGGGATGCGCTGGGCAGCACTCCCAGCTCTACCCTGGCGCCCCGGGGCGCTTCCTGCACCTGCCCCCCTGCGTGAGGCCACCCGACGTCCCACTGCCCGGGTCACAGTCTGCGTCCTCCAATGGCCCTTAGAGCCCTTCCTGAAGGAATAGGACAATGCGTGGAGAGAAGGGTGCGGTTTACAGCAGGGCCACCACGCCGAAAACCTCATCAGCACCAGCCCTTTGACCACCACCTTTCCTCTTCCCTCACCCCATTAAGCAGAGGTTGGCACAATCAGACCCGTTTTCCAGAGGAGGAAACTGTGGCTCGGTCACTGGCCCGAGGGCAGAGGCTGGGAGTTGGATCCAGCTTGTCTAACCCTCCTGCTGGCTCCCTGCCTGGCCATCCCTCAGTGTCCCCCTGGAGCCCCTGGATGAGCTGCCCTGCCTCTGCCTGGGGGCAGGGGGCTCAAGCACAGGGGCCCGAGGACAGAAGGATCTCTAAGCTGGTCTCTAATCTGACTACTCGTGAAGTGAGGGGAAGTCCTGATGCTTAGATCAGAGCTCACTCGTCAGAGATCAGCTTGGGACGTGGAACCAAGTACGAAGCTGGACCCCCGACCCTGTCTCAGCCAGCTGTCTCCCCCAGCTCGCCTCGTATCTGGAGCTCCGGCTGGACCAGACCCCGGTGGAGCTGCAAGTGTGCGGTGCCTCCGTGCCCTCCTGCCTCTGCAAGGCCTTGTGCCCTGTGTGCCTGACACTCCTGCACAGTTGCCGAGACTCTGCTTGGCTACCTGTCCTTCAGGAAGCCTTCTCTAAGCTCCCTCTGTGCCAGGCCCTGACACCCTGCTGCCTGCAGCCATCCTCTGGCCTGACTCCTTTCCCAGAGGAGTGGTGCCCCGTGCAACGTGCATTCCATGCTCAGCACACAGCATGTGCTCAAAAAGTGCTTGGCCTGTTGGCATCTGTCACCCATGTCCAATCTGGATACGAACAGTTGAACTGATCTGAACATCACCACCTGCCTGGACTTGGCCCTCCTGAGAAAGCCCCAGGACCTGCCAGCTGGATGCCGGATGGGTCTGGGGACATGCCTCCTTTCAGCCTGTGGGTTTTTCCCTGACAGACAAAGGTGGGCAGCACAAGGGAATTCCTAAAACATGCTGTGGGGGTGGTAATTTTATTTTTATTATTATTATTATTTTTGCCTGGGCAGGCACTGGGAATTGAACTCGGGTCTCCAGCAAGGCAGGCAAGAACTCTGCCACTGAGCTACCATGGCCCACCCTGTGGGGGTGTTAACTACAGCCCACCCATCCCCTGATGCCCACAAGCCTCATCCTCAGGGAAGCCAGTTCTCCCTGCTCCATTCCACCAAAACAGTATTTTGCACATGTGCGTGTGTGTACATGTGGCATATCTGCACGTGGCATGTGTCCATGTGCACACGTGGCGTGTGTATGTAGTGTGTGGTATGTATATGTGTGCAGGCATGTGTGCTATACATAGGCACGTATGCATGTGGTGTGTGTAGGAATGTGGGGGGAAGGGTATGTGTGTACATGTGGAGTGCATGGGTGTGTGTGGTGGGTGTGTAGTGTGTGGCATGTACGAGTGTGCCTACATGTGTGTATGGTATGTGTTTACACGTAGCCTCTGTGGGAGTTTGCGTGGTAAGGTGTGAATGTGCACAGAGTGTGTGCATGGGTGTTGTGTTGTGCGCACACGGAGTGTGAGCATATGCATGTGTGCATGGATGTGCATGGCCAGGGTTGGAGGGACGGGGGGTGGTGAGGGGATGAGCTTCCCTCCTGGCCCCCAGCCCACAGGAGGGCAACACCGGGGACACCTGTGGGACAGGGGACATGTGGTTTCACCACGGCTGTCAGGGGCTGTGTCGTCTGCAGAGTGAAAGGAGAATCCTGCAGCTGGTAAAGGGCAGTGTGAGCATCTCTCTGAGCCTCAGTGGCCGCATCTGTCAGATGGGAACAATTACGTGGCACAGGTGTTTGCTGGGAGGACAGCATGGCGGTTGCAGGTGGCATGAACTCCGAATAAGACAGTCTGAGTTCAAATTTCAGCTCGGGCGGCCCCACCGCCCCCCAAACCCGCAGGATGCCTTTGTGTAAGGTAAAGCGCTCCCTTTTGGTGGGGGTGGAGGCACAGGGGTGGCATATGGGAACTCTACCTTCTGCATGAGTTTTCTGTAAACCTATGACTGCTCTGAAAATTAAAAAAGAAAAGGGGGGGGTCGGGTGTCCCTTCCTCAAGATGCTGCATCACTGCCAAGAAAACGGCCTGAGTACAGACGCGCTGCGGGCACAGCATCACTCCGATGGGTTCCCATGTGCAGTGCCCAACCTGCACAGCTGTGCTTGGCCCCTCAGCCCCAGCTCCGCTCCTGTGACCTGGGTGTGTGACACAGCCTCTAGAAGGCCCAGTGGCCTCTTCTGTGGATTGGGGATAATCACAGTGGCTGCAGTGTGGTCAGGTATATAGCGTTAACACAATGCCTGGGACAGACGACATGCTCCATAAACATCTTTTATGCCTTGGATGGGATTGGAATGAGGAAGCGTCACCAACAGGCAGGCCTTGGCTGCTGGGACACTTTTTCTCAGTCATTAATGAGCATCACGCAGGAAAGGGCGTCTGGTCTGCAATAGGTGCAACAGAAATGGCAGCGGCCTTCCTTCCCAGCCAGAGTGGATGCCGCGGGCAGTGGCTGGGTTCAGACCACCCTCCCCCGCTGTATAGGGCCCCCAGGTCAAATAGCTGGGACCCCCCCACCACACGAGCCCATCACCTTTTCAGCCACATCAGCGCCAGCGTGGCCCCCACTTTGGGCCACTCTGCTCCATACATTTCTTTCTCCACCTCCAGGATGTTCTGTAAGGTCCGGAACTTGGCTGGGTTGGTGTCATACACAGCCTTGATTTTCTGAAAGGGAGCACACGGGGTTGTCTCCTTGGCAAGGCTGGTGGACACGGTGGGAAGTGCTCTGCCAGGCCCCGTCCCTCTCCTGGCACCAGGACTGGCAGGGATAGGAACGGCCGGAGGCCTTGTTAGGGTCAACACCAGCACATGGTCTGCTGAGCACCCACCCCGAGTTGGGACGTGCAGGGCACCCTGTGAGCTGTTCGTTTGAGCTGCACAGTAACCCTGGATGCTGCTCAGTTTACAGGTGAAACAACTGAGGCTCAGACTGGGGAAGGGATGTGCCCCAGTTCACATAGCTCGTACAGGTAGGAGCTGGGATTCTGGCATGTTCTCCAGCCACCACTGACTTGGCCACAGATGCCAGATATGTGACACTTCACTATTGCAGACAAGTGGAAATAAGCCTTTAGGATTCCAAGGTAGCCAGGAACCAAGGCTCCTGGGTTGGCAGGCAGGCCTGCCTCTGAATCTACCTGCTGTGTGATGTGAAGAGGGAGGGGGCACAGGCAGCCTGAGAGGGGCTGCTGGACTGAAGAAATGAGATGGTGCAGTGCAGCCCAAGCCCCAGGCCAGCCCCAAAGTGGATCCCCCCAGGGAGGGGGTCTGTGGCTGGGCAGCTCCCAGGATCGGAGAGGGGAGCAGCCAGACTGATGCTACATGTGGAATTTGGATTTCATTTCTCATTTGATGGAAAGCAGAAAACAAACAACCTGGTAGGTTCTTCAGGTCAACCCTTCGGACTGTGGCCCCAACCAGGCCGCGACTACATGGCAAGGACTTGGAGGGGGACCGAGAAGCCCGAGCTCCGCGGGGGTGAGCGTGGGACCCAGCCTGTCCCCTCCCCTGTCCTGGGGTTGAGACGCTCATGGCACGGAGCAGGTGCTGCCGACCCCTGGCGCATTGAGATACTGGATGCAAGAACTGGGGCCGTGGCTGCGGGGGCCAAATACGTACCGTGATGTTGCCACTGATGTCTGCCTTGATGGGGGTGAACACTGGGGACCCGAGGCAATCTGGGGACAGAACGAGAAGAGAGATTTAGATTCCCAACAGGGCCTCCAAAGGCCACAGAGGCTGGGGGATGTGAGGGGCAGCCACTTGATCGGTGTGTTTGGGGGAAGGCAGTGCTGTAAGCTGGTGGAATATTATTCAGCCACAAAAAGGAAAGAAGTCCTGATGCATGCTACAATGTGGATGGATCCTAAAAACATGATGCGAGCTGAAAGAAGCCATACGCAAAAGGGCAAATACTGTAGGATTCCACTTACTTGAAATATCTAGAGTGTGCAAATTCATGGAGACAGAGGTAGATCAGAGATTACCAAGGGCTAGGGGGAGAAAGAATGGGATGCTATTGCTTCATGGGTACCATCTATATTTTAGCTGATGAAAAAGTTTTAGTAATGGAAGGTGGTGATGGCAGTACAACATAGTGACAGTAATTAATGTCACTGACTTGTGCACTTGAAAATGGTGAAAAGGGCAAATTTTATGTTATATATATATATATATATATATAAATATATATATATATATACACACACACACACACATTACCATAATAAAAAAAAATGCAACTGGAACACCTAACCACTAGCTCCATCTGTGCACAGCACCCCTGATACTAGAGCAGAAGGGCCCAAAGGAAGTTTCTGCATGATGGAAATGTTCTCTCTGTCTCCACCATCTGATCCGGAGGCTCCACTGAGCATCCGAAATGTGCCCAGTGTGATGGGAGGAACTGATTGTGTCACTTGATCGAATTTTCATTCTTTTAGAAGCCCGAGGAGGCTGGTGGCTACTGCACTGGACGTTGCCACCCCAACGTGTCTTGCAGAAGCTACGGCCTGAGAGCTCCGTGGCCAACGAGGGGGTGTTGCTAATTAACCGGCTGGCCTCCAGCAGGTGAGGCAACTTCTGGGGCAGGAGAAGAGGGGCCGGATTTACCGATGACCCTGGGACAGGCTCCTTCCTGTGTCGTTCCCCAGCGGATAAAGGAGAGACGAGCTGATGCCGTGGTTCTGGGCCCTTTACGCAAGAACGTGCGAGGGACAAAAGGCAGACCCAGGCGGGCGGGGGCAGGGCAGGGAAGAGAGTCCGCCAGCCGCGCTTTGGAGATGAAGAAGGAAAATGTCTCCCAGGCTGCTTCATGAAGCAGGAAGCCAGGAGAGAAAGCTAGCAGATGACGCCGTGTTCGCCCTGTGCCCTTCCAGATGAGAGGAACCCTGACCGTGTTCACCACGTGCCTTCTCACTTGAGAGAGAAACCCTGAACTTCATCGGCCTTCTTGAACCAAGGTATCTTTCCCTGGATGCCTTAGATTGGACATTTCTATAGACTTGCTTTAATTGGGACATTTTCTCAGCCTTGGAACCGTAAACTAGCAACTTATTAAATTCCCCTTTTTAAAAGCCATTCTGTTTCTGGTATATTGCATTCCGGCAGCTAGCAAACTAGAACAAGGAATCACTGTAAAATTCTGTAAACTTTGCTGGATGTTTGAACAATTTCGTAATAAGATATCAGGGAAAATAATGTCAGGTGTTTTTTTTTCTGCTCACAAAAGGCACATTCCTTTTACTTTTCCTCCATGTCCTTTCAGGGCTCGGGCAGTCACAGTTACACGTGTGACACCTTGCTTACCACCGTTCTCCCAGACCAAACTCATGCTCCAGGAGGGAGGGGCCGGGCTGCCTGGCTCCCTGCAGGGCCCCCAGCACCCAGCAGGGCAGGTGAACGGATTGTGGGAAGCAGGGACGCTCTGGGTGTGCTCCCTGCTGGCCTTTTTTCCCTCCATACTCTCTCATCATCCAATCAACCCAATGAGCTGTGTTAAGCATCCATCCAACCAGGACGGGAGAGGACAGGCAAAAGGGCTCGGACCTGGGTGCGAATCCAGGATGGGAATCTCTAGCAGTTCTCCTTGGCGGGGGGTCCTGTGAGGGGGAGGTGGGGCACCTGGCAAGCTCCCAGTGCTGTGTGTTCAGCACAGCTAGTGATGGGTGTCACCACCACAGGCTAATCCTCGACAAAGGTCTTCAGTGGCCTCAGTCTCTCTAAGCCCAACTCTGCAGGTAAAACCAGTGCCCTCCCCCCTACGTGGGACATGACATCCAGGGGTCAAAGTCTCCTGGCAGTGTGGGAGATGACTCCCAGGGATGAATTCAGACCTGGCACTGTGGGATTGACAATTCCATCCTGACCAAAAGGGGGAAAGAAGTGTAACGGGATAAGGTATCAGTGGCTGAGAGAGTTCAAATAAAGTCAAGAGGCTACTCTGGAGGTCACTCTTACGCAAGCTTCAGTTAGACATTGCTACCTGTCGTAACCTGCCAACCCCCAACCAGGACCATTCCAGCCAATCCCAAAGAACACCTAGGGCAATATGCAAGATTCCACAAGGGTTCCATGCACTAGGGTAACTTTCCTGAAACCTACAACCTCCAGATGGGTCCCTGGTCCAGATAAGTCCTGAAACCTAGCCCAGCCTCTCTAGAACATCAGATAGTTCTGTCTCCCTACCCCATATTAGTGACAGACCCTTCCAATATAAAAAATTTGGAATTGCCATAGCCCAAACAACCCCAATGAGAGGTATGGAAAGATCAAAGGTGATGGTGGAATTATACATAGAAGATAGAATTTAACAAATGAATATGAATGCTGAATCATTAAATTGATACCTCTTCTAGTCTCCAGTATTTTAGAGCAGCTAGAAGTAAAAATCTAAAATTGTGAAATTGTAACCCATGGCAAAGTCTGAAATATCTTCTACAACTAATTGTGGTGCTGTGTTGGAAATTCATAGCTTTTTTGTATATATCTTAATGTTCACGAAAAAGAAGGGAAAAAAGTCGATTATGATGATAAAAAAAAGTGTATTTAAGCCCGCTAGCCTCCTATACTCTGGAGCAGCTGGAAGGAAAAATATGAGAGGATCATATGGTAGCCCATGACTAACTCTGGGATCTGTCCTGTGACCACTTTCTGAAGTGTGCGTTGAAAACCACTGCTTTTTCCCTTCTTTGCTTTGTACATATGTTGTACTGTACAATAGAAAAAAGTTTAAAAGAAAAGGTCTCCAGGGGGGAAGCTGTGGAACCAGGGCTTGGTGACAGATAATCATCTCTGTGGGTGATTTACAAGGACTCGGTCATTCCTTCTGCATTTTCAAGATGCAGAAAAAGGTTATGGGGCTTCTTTGGCTCTGAAATGGCTTTTGTGTGGCTCTGGGGGGCCCCGCCCTGGTGGCAGGAGAAAGGCTTTTTGTTTCGTGTTCCCCACGCTGTGCCCGTGGGTCACGAGGCTGTGAGGTCAGCAGCGGCCCACAGCGGTGCTATTGTGAGTCGTGGCCACCCAGGGCCAGAGGTTCTGCAGGGGAAGGGGGGATCCAGCGTGGACTCGGCGAGCTGGGAGCGGAGCAGGAGCAGAGAGGAGCGGCAAGGCAGGGGCCTGGAGACCAAAGCCAGGGCCTGCTTCCATGCCGCAGGCAGAAGCGGTCACCGCCAGGAAAGCCACCTCTGTGTCCATCTCCGTGTGCCCCTGAATGTCCACGTGGTGGTCGGGTGGGGACAGTCAGGACATGGGTGGCTGTGATTAGTGGAGAAGTGGTGGAGTCTCTGGGGTCGGACAGCCCTGGGTTCGAATCTCCGTTCCGCTGCTCAGTGGGTGGTGTAACTGTGGGCAAGGGGCTGAACTGCTCAGCCCCAGATGCAGTGGGGCTGAAGCCTGATTCAATGTCACCCATGGAAAGCTTTGGGCTTTTATCTGTCTTTGGTGCAGTCTACAGACAATAGCCCCAGAGAGGCTAAATGACTTGCCCAGGGTCACACAGCAAGGACCAAGAACTCAGACCCAATTACGAAGTCAGAGTTGGTTTCGCTACACCCTCCCTCTTTTCTAGAATGTTTCCATCTGTTCGTGTGAATTTCATGAAAATGACAAGAAAGCCAGAAGATGATTTTAATCTCCACGCACACAGAAGCCTTTCTAATAGTTTAAATTCAAGCTTGCCCTGCTCCAGACAGAGCTCAGCATGTTTCCAGCAGATTATCCAGTCTGGCCTTTCCTATGGAATGCAGCCCTGCCCTTAATCCCTTTCTTGTTTTACCAGTTTTACAGTCAGCCCAGATATTTTTTTGTTATTATCATCAGCAAACAGGCCCTTCTTTAAAATGCCACCTTGAATCTGATTGCCAGGGGTAATCAGATGGTGGGGGCTTGGAGGGTTTTATAATTCATCATCTTACCTCTGGGAGAAAGGAACCTGTCCTCAAAAACAGAGAAAAATCAGATACAATCCCAGCATCCTACTTCGCAGAAACAACTTAAATGGGCAGAGATTACTAAACAAAATAAAGCCTTTGTTACTTGGAACACCTGGCAGTGGGTGTCTTCTGCTTGGGAAAGTTTTTGTTGAGCATGACACACGACCCAGAGGGCATAGGAAAAAGACCAGTAAATCTCTACTGAAGGACACAGAAACTTCCTATACAGGACACAGGGCTAATCTCACCACCAATCAACATCAAATAATATTTGATGTAGCAAATACCCCGCACAAAAAGGCTAATTATCTCTAATATTAAAGAGTAAAGAGCTATTACAAATTAGTAAGAAAAAAAGAACTCTTTTTTTTCTTTTAAAAAAGGGCAATTAATTCACACAAAAAAAGAAAAGATGCTTTATCTTGATAATAAAAAGATAGAATGCTCACCTGCTATGCGGGAAAAACCCAAGTTCGATTCCAAGCCCATGTACCACCACCATCCCCCGGATAACTAAATAAAGTAAAATACAATCAAAACAGTGAAATTCCTCCAGCTATCCCATTTTCTGAGTGCACCAACCTTCTCTATTTCAACCATTCTGGATGCTACTCATCAAAATGTTACACGAACGTCACAACTTTACACAGCAAGCCATCCACGATTTTCTACTTGGGGCCATCATCAAAATTGTTACTTATGACAAAGGTGGGACTCAGTAATGCCGCGGGCCCCTCAACCCTTCGCTAAATGGTCCTAGGTGGACAAGTTTTCAGAGTTTTAGGACAGCTTTGTGTAACTTTTTAAAAAACTTGTCTTGATGGTTGACGGTCACTTCTTCCTGTTTTCCCTGCAGGGCTTTGATTCTGCTAGAGATTTGGAAAACAGCCAACTGTGTCCACATGGGAGGAGGTGGGTGGGCTCCAAAATGGAATTTGGTGCCTACGTGCCCTCTGTGGCCATTTTGGCCAGGCAGGGGCCATCTAACAGCTTCCTGCCTGGGCCTCTGCCGCGGCTCGGGTAGAGGAGACTGCCCCAGAAAGAGGGATTCCCCAGGAGCCACCAGCCACCATATGCTGTGCAGAATTAAACTCATTTCCTCTTTTTTCTGGCCGCAGTAGAGCTGGGAAGCACCTGCCGTTAGGCTCTCAGCAGGACCACAGCACATATTGGGAAAATTTCCTCTAAGCCACCCTTCCCTGCCTCCTCTGCAGACAGCCCTCAACCGGAGCGGGCAGCAGACCCCACGTCGAGGGGACCAAACCGCCCCGCCCTGGCCCACCCTCTCATTTCATTTCAGGAACACTTTTCATTTGAGAACAAACACAGAACAAACAAACAAAGAGACCCAGTCTGTTTTTAAGATGCGCCGGTTTAATTTCAGCCTGTGCGATTTGGAACAGACCATTTAATCCAACCCAGAAATACTTATTTCCAAAAAGTAAGAGGATGGGGCAGCGTGATGCGCGCTGCCTGGGTGGAGAGGCTACTATTTCAAATCCATTTTTTCTTTTCCATAACCGGATAATAAAGTTCAGCTGCTAAAAACATGGGGCGGATGAACTTTATAGGTCCTGGGTTACAACGATCATAATGGGAGGCACTGAAATTACAACTGATGAGATGAAATCATTTATTAATCCTTAACCCTGCGGGGAGCGGGGAGTCAGGGCTCAGCTTGCAGTAAGTCCTGTGTGGAAGCCTCGGGGCCCTCAGAATGCCCCCTTCCTAAAACTCTAACCGCCACCATCTAAAGAGGAAAGAGAGAATACTGAAAAACCATTCAAAATGTTGCTTTAAAAAAACCGCCCCCGTGACATGCCAGCTGTTTCTGCTTGACCCCGGTTGCTCTCTTTGGCAAAAATCAGCTTTGAATTGGGAACGAGGTCGGGAAGTTTTTCTCTTCCTTGTCAGTCTGTTAATCTCTCTGAGCTTCAGCTTCCCCACGTGAGAGATGAGGCTGACAAGGGCCCCACCTCATAAGGCTGCCATGTGGCTGAAGTGAGGTTGTACAGACAAAGGGTTTACATAATTCCTGGCGCATAGTAGGTGCCCAGGAAAAAGCAGGTATGGTCATTGTAGGTTTCTCATTACAAATTATGTCATCATCTTCATCTTCCCCCACAGGTCAGGCTTTTCTTTAGAGAGGGAAATCCAGAAAATCATGATCCCAATGATTAGGAAAGCAAAAGGAAGGAGGGGGGCGGGGAGGGTATGGGGGAGTGGAAGGGAAGGAGGGACAGAGAGACAGATTGATGGATTGGGGTAGAATTAGCAGAAATCCCCCGGTCATAAAATAATGACTTCAAAAGTATCCTGGACCACTGAGAGAGCCATCACAGAAGGGGTGAAGTAAGGCTCTCATGGAGGGAGGGTAACGACGCAATGGCGTGGGGGGCCTGGTGGGTGGGTGGGGTACCTCCTGACAGGCAGGGTGGACAGGAGAAGTTTCCACAGGACCCTGGAAGAGGGCTGATGAGCTGTAATGACTTCAAAAAGCCCAGACACAGTTACCATGTAACAATAAAAAAGCCCTGATAGAAGTAACACTGTAAGAATGTAATAAAAGGAGCTCACATCCTCCCAGGCCATTTAGACACAGAGACAATAACCCATAAGCCTAGAATCCCGCATCTCCATCCCAAGCAGCTCCAGCAGCAGACTGAAGTAAGAATGTAGTCATGCCAGCCCCAGAGGGGCCGCCCAGCCGGACGGGGCAGGCAAGGGGCATTTCTGCCCTGCAGGCCCCTGCCTGACAGGGTCCCTGGCCCCCTCTGTCACACGGCCAGACTTGCGTTAAAGCCCGGCTGAGCCACCTTCTAGCTGCGTGACCTGGCCGCATCCCTTCAGCTCTCTGAATCTCAGTCTCCTCTTCTGTAAGACGGTGCCTGTTCCAATCCATGAGGTCTCATTCCAACTCTCGGCGTATGACAGCCACTCAGAATCCGAGGGACGTAGGCTGTGACCAGGGTCCTGCATCCATCCGTTCTCTTTCGGCTCTGCATCACACTCTGCCAGGCCTGTTGCTGGGTTCGGGGAGGGCCCGAGTCCTGTCCCCAGCCCTGTCCTCCAGGCCGCCCCGTCCAGACGAGAAGCAGGAATAGCAGGCTTAGGCCAGCCGGCAAGGGACACGGCAGCAATCTGGGTCTCTGCCCTCTGTCCTTCAATTCTATCCTGTCCAGCAGCAGGCCAGCCTTAGCCCCTGACCCCAGGGCTGGGTTTTTCTGAACACAGAAAGAGAATCTAGTTACCATCACAGGGGACAGAGCAGGCGGATGCTGGCCCTCAATGCTATAAACGACAGTGTAAGGGTAATTCTTGTACTAGCCAAGCGGCTGGCCTCAAGCCCTGGCAGTCTGTCACCAAGACCCAGAGTGGCTTCTTTTTGGCAGATCCCTGTTTCCCAAGGGCTGTGCGGCTTCTAAAGGTTGGAGGCCATTTGTCATAAACATGAGAAAGTGAGGAACTCCCCAAATCACTTTGCGAGAGCATCTCCGTGGACCCTCCCAGGAAATCCTGCTTTACAGTTCGGTCTACAGGCTCAGAGAGGGGATGTCACTTGTCCATGGACACACAGCTTTAGCACATGCTCAGGCTGGCTCAGCTTGACACCAAGCTGACATTTCCCTCTCTACTTTGTCCATGGTGTTTGGAGTGTGGGCTTCGGCAGCATCAGACACACATCAGAGTGACTTGTCCCATTGGAGCCCAACTCACCAGGAGCCCATGCAGGCTATCAGGATAAGACATGGCGGGGGGGGGGGGGGGTGGCCAGAGCAGCCGTCTCCCCAGGTAGTAATCAGGTCCTGCTCAGATCAGCTGAGACCATAAGGGTGCCACACCCCTAGGGCACCTGGCACACAGCGGGTGCTCCCAAATGATAGTGAGTCTTTGCTTATTCCAAGTGCACCTCCAAGGGAGGGCAGTTGTGTGCAGGCAGTGTCAAAGCTGTGAAAACCACTGCAGAGATGCGGTGAGTGTTCCCTTCCCAGACGGTGCCGGCTCACAGCAGCCTCCAGCACAAAGGCTTGCTGCAGTGGGGCGAACTCTTCGAGATGGGGAGCTCCTTACTCATAGGCCAACGGGTGCTTCAAGTCACCCCCCCATACACCCAGGGCACCTGAAGTGGGTAGACTGGTTCCCTGGCATTTAGCCTGCAGTCCCAACTAAAGCAGCTTTCCCATGGGATGGTTTCCACGCCCTGGCCATTCTAGTTTGCATTCAAATCAACAGGAGCTGTGGGCCCTGCTTGGCAGGGGTGGCTCATCGCCCGGCACGCACGCCTCAGAGGAGACCTGCTTATCAGGTCTGCGGCTGCCACCCCTTTGTGCCAGCGGAGCCACTGGATTCCTCAGCCACCAAGCAGGCCTGCCCCACTGAGTTTCCTCCTCTACAGGCACAACGAGTCCAGCGGCCCAGGCTTTAACCTGGCTGGACTGGTCACTCGCTTGCTGTGCACCCCTGGGCACGGTGCCTAGTCCCTCTGGTCTCGGGGTCCAGGCTCAAACGGGAAACCAGCACCACGACTGATTGATAATGTCTGCCTTAGGTATCTGATGTAAGACAGGTTGTGCATTTTAATTCAAATTTAGAAAGAATCCAAAAGAATGGGAATGGAATCAAAGCATTTGCTTGACAAATATTTGAGGGCCCACTAAGGGCTGAGCAAAGAAATAACTCAGGAGTCACAGAAAATGAGAGTAGCACGTGATCGGTTTCATGGCACTCTAAAGGGGAGCAGGGAAGACTTCCTGAACAAGGTGACTGCTAAGCCCACTCCTTGAGGAGAAGAGAAACCCAGCCAGGCAGAAGGAAGGTGGGGTGGTGGAAGAGGAGTAGAGAGCACCAGGCGGAGGGTGATAGGGGTAACACTCGGGCTGCGAGTGATGGCACAGTACCATTTGTGGGGCTGCCAGCCCATCAGAAAGCACATAGCACAGATTTCAAGGTAGGATCACTGTGAGCCACAGAGGGTTCTAGGCAGGAAGTGGGAAGACTAAAATGACAGCTAAGCACCTCCCCCCAGCTGTAAATGCTCTAGAGCAGCTACAGGATTGACCTAAAAAATGAAAAAGCAGGGCCTCTCTGAAGTAGACTTGCAAACTGATCAGTCAGAGGTGAGCTCCGATTACTGGGTCAAGGTAGAGGAGGAAGATGGACAGAGGGCTGGGCTCTAAGGAGCTGTAGTAAAACCTGTGCACTCAAGAGATTCAGCCAGAGATATGGAGGAAGGGCTAGCCTAAGAGGATGTGCTCTGAATCGGGCAAGGAGGTGGCTGACCCGCAGCCCAAACCCACTGAAGCAGAAAGACCCAGCATCTGTCACAAACAGCAGGCTGAGAAAGGTTTAAGAGCTGTGGCTGCTTTCATATGTTAAAGAGCTTTCACACCTTTTGACCCAAGAATTTCACTTCTAAAAACTGAAAATAGGGTGGGCCAGCGTGGCTCAGCAGCCCAGAGTTCTCGCCTGCCATGCTGTAGACCTGGGTTCGATTTCCGGTGCCTGCCCATGCCAAAAAAAAAAAAAAAAGGAAAATAACCACAGGAGTGTGCAAAGAAACAGAAACAAGGATGTTATTTGCAATAGAGCCAAAAAATGAGACGGTGACTGTCCAACAGTAGGGGATTGGTTAAATAAATTATGGCCACCTTCAGACAATAGAATTCTAAGCAACTATGAAAAATGATGATTGACGTGGAAAGCTGGTCATGCTATACTGACTAGAAAAATAAACTCATACTTTTTTTTAACAGATTCTTTTTGTTCAGTTTTCCTCCAATGAACAGATCTTCCTTGCAGAATTAAATACTTCTTAAATAAAAACAGCTTTCAACCCTTTGCCATATATTTTTTGCATTTTTTTCCATTTTTAAAAATTTAATTTTTTTTTACTTTTAAAAAACTATATAATATAACATATATGTAAAGCAAAGAAAGACAAAAGCAATAGTTTTCAAAGCACTCTTCAACGAGTAGTTACAGGACACATCCCAGAGTTTGTCACGGGCTACCATACCAATCCTCTCAGGTTTTTCCTTCTAGCTACTCCAGAACATTGGAAGCCAGAAGGAATAAATATTTTTTTATCATCACAATCGACTTTTTTTTCCCTTTTTTTGTGAAAAATAACATATATACCAAAAAGGCAATACATTTCAAAGCACATTGCAACAATTAGTTGTAGAACAGATTTCAGAGTTTGGTATGGATTACAATTCCCCAATTTTAGGTTTTTACTTCTAGCTGCTCTAAGATACTGGAGACTAAAAGAAACATCAATTTAATGATTCAGCAATCATACTCGTTTGTTAAACTTCTCTGTATTACTCCACTGTCACCTTTGAACTTTCTTTCACTCTCTAGGAGTGTTTGGGCTATGCCCATTCTAATTTTTTCATGTTGGAAGGGGCTGTCAATAATAAGGGGAAGGGAAATGGGACTGTCTGATGTTCTGGAGAGGCTGGGCTAGGTTTCAGGACTGATCTGGACCAGGGGCCCATGTGGAGGTTGTAGGTTTCGGAAAAGTTCCCCTAGTGCATGGAACCTTTGTAGAATCTTATATAACACTCTCAGTGTTCTTTAGGATTGGCTGGAATGGTTTTGGTTGGGGTTCCCTTTGCCATATATATATATAAATTTTTTTTTTGCCATATTTTTATCCAGAGTGGTGGTTCTCAACTGGGAGTGATGTTGCCTCCTGGAGATAGTTTTGGTGTCACAGCTAGGGAGGGAGGCGGGGGTGCTACCCAAATGGAGTGAAGGGGGCCAGGCACGCTGCTGCACAGCCTACAGTGCACAGGACGCCCCCCCACCCCCACCCCTATGCCAAACAGCGATCCAGGTCCAAATGTCAAAGCACTGAGAGGGGTTTGGGAGGGAACTGACACTGCAAACCTTTCAGATTTTCGGCACCCGTCACCTGAGACCAGCTCCACTCAACACGCCCCCACAGCAGCCAGATGCCAGATGGAGTGCAGCGCCGTCATCCCCCAAGCCCCGGAGACGCCTCATAAAACCCGAGTCTTACACCCACGGAGACCTCTCCCTGCAGAGCAGCAGGGCTGTTCAGAAGGGGTTAGCACCTTGTTTTAGAGTGCTAAGAATGACCCTCGCTGGTGAACAGTGATGGGCTGTGGGGCAGAGTGTCCTGTGGTAGTTAATCCTTTGTGGGGCACCCCCCCAATCATCTGCATAAATGGTGCATCTGTCAACAGATGTGACACCCCATAGCACAGGGTAGTAGCAGAGACAAGGGTCCTTTGAGACCAGGGGAAAGTGGGGAGGAGATGCTCTCCAGCCCTACACCAGAGCACAGCTGGCTCCAGCTGCCGCTTCCCCCTTCCCTCTAAACTGAACTGACAAGATAAGGGAGGAAAACGCTACAGAGATGAACCAGGGTTCTCTAGCTTGCTGCTGCTGCATTTGGGCCCGGATAATTCTCTGTGGTTGTTGTTGGTGGTGGTGGGGTGCTGTCCTGTGCCCTGGGAGAAGTTTAGCACCCTCTCTGGCATCCACCTGCAACATACCAGTAGCAACGCCAACCCTGCACCCAAGTCAAGACAATCAAAAATGCCTCCAGACTTTCCCGGATTCCAGTGAGGGGCAAATCACCCCCAATTAAGAACCACCGGCTAAGATTCCGAATCCTTGTCCAGGGCAAGCTGGCTCTGACCTGCAAATATTCATAGAACCAAAGAAAGAGCACAGAAACAATTCTGTCGCCAAGATAAGCAAGTCCTCAATGCTGAAAGCCGTTTGGCTCCCAAGCCCCTGCTGGGAGATTCAGTATTATCTCACCACTGTGATACTAAGAAAGTTTTGCACATTCAACAAGTATTGAGTGAGCACCTGCCATGCGCCAAGCATCATTCTGAGCACTGGGGACACAGTAGCAGACATAAAAGTCCAAGCCCCTGCTCTCAGGTTGCTTACCCGAGGTCTGAGAATAGGGCAACCTGTACACTGTAGGATATGCAGAAAATCGCACTTACTCAGATGCTGATTCACCCATCACCTAGTGTATGAGGGACCCCAAACTGGATCCGGGTGCTTATATAATAACCACTCCCCCCACAGCTAAGACCTCCATCCTTTGCACACCCATCTCAGTTACTCTTTGCAGCTAGCCTAGGAGGTCAGCATCCCATTTTACAGATGGGGACACTGAGGTTCAGGGGCGCAGGAGGAGAGTTGGGACACGACTTCTTGTAATCACAATCAACCCAGAGCTCAGGGCACAGCGGGTCCTGATCACCCAGCAGGAGCAAAGCAAATAACCCTCCTGGGGTGCCAAATCAATTCAATCTGAGTCAGTCTTAAGGTCCTGCCAGTTGGTGGGTTTCAGTGGGACTCTGTCCTGGAGGCTGGTGTCATCCCTCAGGCCACCAAGAGAACCAGCAGGGTGGGGTACTGGGTGGAAGAGAAAAAAGCAAAGAGCTCAGGTTGCACCCTTTAACCAGGACCCTGCAAAGGGCAAGGCAGGTGGCATTGTCTTCTATTTTCCATTCGGGTCTAGAGTGGCTCAAGGAGGGGAGGATGGAAGGTCTGCAACAGGCTGAGCTTTCATCTCTCCAAAGCCTCCTTGACCTTCCCGGACATGGCATATTGGGGGAGGTAGGCTTCCTGCTATAGAGCCCAAACTGAGGGAGGGATTCATGCCTGAGTGTGACCTCATCCCACAAAGCAGCTGGTTGGGACCCGAAAAGGGGACCTATAGTTTTGCAACTCCATTTCCAAGCACCCTGCCCTAGATCAGGCTTCCTTCCCTTGGAGTTTAATTATTGATTTACTTTTGGCTCTGGAATGTGAGGAAGGAAGGGGTCACAAGGTTCCATGTGGGAGGGGCTGGAGGAGATGGACTGAGGGAGATGGAAGGCTGAGGGGACACCAGCTGGTGGACGTCCGTGGGTGGGGGGGCATCTAGGAGATGAATTGGGAGGCATCTCAGGGGAACCGAGGAAAGTGGGATGTGGGGACAGGGATTTGGGGATGTCTGGGGAAGACATGGAAGATGTGACCCTTTCCGGGAAGAGAGAAATTTGGGGGTGGCGGAGTATGGGGAGTTTGGGGTGCTGGGAGAAAAGGAGGATTTAAGGTGCCTGGTGAAATAGGACTGGGGGTGTCCAGGTGAGGGAGGATTTGGGGGTGCTCGGGGGGGGGGACTCAGGGGCTTCCGGGGACGCTCGGGGCGATGAGAACGCGGGGCGCCCCGAGGCAGGGCTGCGCGCAGGCTCCCCGGCACCCAGCACCCCAGCCCCGGCTCACCGAAGAAGGGCGGCAGGTGGGACACCGCCTCCAGGAAGGGCCCCGTCTCGATCTGCTTGTCCGCGGGCAGCGGCTTCAGGAGGTGCTCCGCCAGCAGCGCCATTTCGGGGTCGAGGCCCGCGGTGATGCCCCAGCCGGCGCCGCGGGGGTCCACGCCGCCTCGCGGGTCACCGCCGCCGCCGTCAGCGCCGGGGCCGTCACCGCCTCCCCCTCCCTCCGCAGGCTCCGGGGATGCCAGCGTCGCCACTTCCGCCCGCGATGCGCCCGCGTCGCCGAGCGCCCAGCGCCGCCCGCAGGCCGAGCGCCTAAGCGGCTCGCCGCGCCGCCACGCCCCCGCCCGCCCGCGCCCAATCCGCACGCGCCGCCACTCCCGCTCGCCCAATCCGCGCCCGCCGCCTCGGGCCTCCGGGTGGCCATTGGCCGGGGGGCGGGGCCGGCCGCTGGGCGCGGAAGCGCGCGGACTCCAGGTGAGCTGCTCCCCAGGTGATCCTTCTCCAGGTGTACCGCCCCGCCGCCCCCGGCTTTGCCCCCACACCTGGCGAGCCGGCTCGGGCCAGGTCACAGCTCACGACCCACCCACCTGGCCAGGGTGCAACCCAACCCAGCCACCTTTCTTTCCAAATTCAGCGTCTGTGTTTGGGTCACGGTTCTCTTTAGCCACAAGCAGAGGAAACTCTGGGTTCTTCACCTTCAATGACCTTAAACCTGTTGGGCGCTGCTCGGGTTATCAGCTAACTCGGCCACTGCTCACCTGTCCTCCTGTGAGTCCATACGGCTAATGTTAATCATCTACTGTTACCTGTTATATCGAGTCCAGCTTAAAATCCAACACGACCATCCCTGAATGAGGCTTTGTTTCCCAAAACCTAACTCCCCCCCAACAGCTCCTCACAACCTCGATCACAGTTCACCTTAGCAGCAACCTACCTAGAAGCTCGTGTCCTAAAATTCAGTGCCCACCTTATCCAAATATCCAACATGAGTTGGGAGCCTTTCATTCCTTCCAGAATAAATATTCATTCCACATCCCTCTGCTAGGCATCAATTGATAAGGTGATAAAAATCTTGCCCTTGTGGAGTTGACAATCTAGTTGGGGAGACAAACAATAAACAAGAAAATAAGAAAAGTTCAGACACTGATAAATATAAATGAAAAAACTAAAGCAGAGTAAAGTGACAGGATGACAGAGGGCTGCTAGTTGAAAAAGGATGTAGGGGGGTCTCCTCCTCTCTGAAGAGGAGACATTTGAGCTGAGACCTGAAGGAGAAGTAGGAGACAGGCCAGTTAAACCTTGGGGGGAGGGGAGCATGTGCAGAAGACTTTTGGTGGCTAAGAGTTTGGTGTGGGCAAGGAACCAGGGTTTCAGGGAAGCAGATGGGAGTGGAGCAAGTGAGGGTGGGAGATGAGTGGAGTAGGACTTGAGCCCAGGAAGTTATCAGGGGCTGGAGTGTGTTGGATCAGGTGGAGATGATAAAAGTTTGGTTTTTATTCTAAAGGCAATGGGAAATCACTAGTGCCAGAAAAATATCGGTTGAACCTTATTAAATGTTTTCAGTTTCAGGGGAAGATTAGAGAAGAAGTGTTCCAAGCTAAAGTGATGGCCCAACTAAAATGAGGAAGTGAGAGGAGCTGGGGGAGACGACGCCATCATCACCTCTTGCTCATAACCCAGACCCTGACGTGCCCCATCAAGTCAGATCTCCCATGGATAGTAGCCCAAGCCATCAGCTGTACTGCATTCCCACCCCACCCAACCTCACTGCCTTGGGCATTCTAAGATACCATCTTCTCAAAGCCTCACCTGCCCTCCTAGCACACGGCCCAGTACCAAAACTCCACCCATCTTTCAGACTCCTCTGGGAGATCACAGCCCACATGGGACCTCTGGCATCAGGCAACACCCTGGTTTCTCAACTTGCTCCATCACATCCAAACCACCCAGAGACTGCCGCTGATACAAGAAATTCGAGTCTACAAGAATCATCTTGTCATACAACTTAGGCTTGATGTGCTAAATATGTCATTGCTCTGAGTTAATGGAGTATCTTGAAAGTTTGTCCATCCATCCATCCATTCATCTACCCACCCACCCACCCATCCACCCATCCATCCATCCACTCACCCATCTGTCCATCCAAATATCTATCCATTTATCCACCAAAAAAAGTTTTAAGTGCCTGCTCTGGGATGGGTTCTTGCCTTCCCATAGCTTATGACAGGGGTTGGGCTGGCATCAGGGACCAGACTAGTATTGTAAACAGAGCTGGTGGGTTGGGCGGTACATAAAAAGAGTGGTGGAGACTTTTGAAGAACTGGGGGGTCACAAGACCCATCTAAACACCTGGCTAGTGATTGCAGGGTTGCCAGCTTTCAGATTTGTCAGGAGAAAACAGAAAGCTAGATTTGTAGGTAAAATCTTTTGAGTTTTAGGTGTTGGCAAAACCAATTCAAATATTTAAAAAAAAAACAAACCACTAGAGCATTTATTTCTTTTTCTTTTGACACAATCTCTAACTTAGAGAAAAGTTACAGGTACAGTAAAGAGAACTATTTCAGCACAAATTGCTGACATAGTACCCCACCACCCTGATGACTATTATGTGTATTTCTTCCAAAGAATGACATTCTCCATAACCACGATACAACCAGTAAAATCGGGAAATTCTCTGTAACCACAATAGCCAGTATAGGACAATGAACAGATACGCTTCTGTGATCAAACATTTAGCTCCCATTCATTTTGCCAATTGTCCCAATAATATTCTTTATAGTAAAAGCATCCAGTTTAGGGTCACATGCTGCATTTAGTTGTCCTGTCTCCTGAATCTCCCCCCAAATAGAAGGGCCTCTCACTCTTTTTTTTTTTTTTTTACTCTCATGACCTGGACACTTTGGAAGAGGACAGGCCAGTTATTTTGTTGAATGTCCTTCAATTTCAATTTGTCTGATGTTTCCTTATGATTAAATTAACTTTGGTCGCCTGAATAAGGTGATGTCTGCCAAGCTTTTCAAATGGTGAGTTACTCTTCTCCTCTTGGAAATTTAATACTTCTTAGGGAAGTACTTTGAGATTTAGGGAAATATTCTATCCATCATTAAACTTTCCATTCATTTATTTACATATGTATGAATCTGGGATTCCACAAGATACAGCCCATTACTGTTATTATTTCTTTGGGTGCTCAAATTATCCCAGGATGTCCTTTTGACATGTCCACATCATTCCTTAAGTACTTCTTTAATCTCCAGCACAAGGTAGTCAAGGCTTGTTTTGTACTTTCCCTGTTCTTAGGCCTGAAATCATCTATTTTCCCAGAGAGCTCAGGCTCCTTTTAGTGGAGTATGGCGTTTAAAAACCAAGATCTGGGTGCTAGTTTGCTTCCTGTGATTGGGGTGTTACTGCCCTCTTAGGGGGCAGACTTCCACACACGCACACATTTATATCTGTATTTGTTCCTATAATCATCTATTTATATTGAAAAGCATGAGTTCACCCTGATAGCTCCAATTCCATTCTCACTCTACAAGTTTAATTCTCATTTTTCCTTTCTCCTATTTATTACACCCTTTTCTAAAAGTGAGAGACCTCATTCTCATTGTCCTCAATATATTTACTTGTCTGATCAATAACTAATATGTAACAATTTCCCACTGACCTCTCTCCAGCTGGGATGCACTTTATACCCCACTCAAGCTTCGTCACCCCGGGCCAGGCTGCCTTTCCAGGAGTATGCCCTCCTCATTTGCCTGAGGACACCCTCTTCATTTGCATGAGCTCTGACCACTGGCTCTGGGTCACCCCCTATCCCATGCAGAAGTCTTCCTCATCTGTTTACACTCTGCCACCCCTGTATGGGCCACCATGCCGACTCCCTTTGCAGATGCTTACGTTGCTTAGATCCGCCTAATGGATTCTGGATTGAATTGTTTGGGAGAAGGAGGGAAGGGCAGAAGGGAAGGGAAAAACCACAAAAACCCTTTGCAAGCCAGCGTCACTATCCAGGCTACCAGTTCCTACCTTTAGGTTACGGACATACATGCATTCAACAGACATTGTTTACTCTGAACCAAAGAGGGCAGAGAATTAAGTCAACAATAAATAAAGTGTGTGGGGGTGTGTGGGGGTGGAAGGATGCTGTCAGACACAGGGGAGCCACCTTATCTTTTTCGGGCCACCACATCTGGCCCATGAGTTGCAAACTCACTGATTCCAGCTCTCAAATCATTCTGCAGGACCAGTTTGGCTGGTGGAGCTAATTCTAGGGATTGGAAGTGACTCCGTGGGGGTGAGGTGCTCACCCTGCAAAGTTTCTTCATTTTCCTGAATCAGGTCCAGCCAGTGTTAATAGCATCCTCTAAAAGTGAATCATCAAACCGTGGTTTCTCAGCCTGTCCCTCCCCAACCACATCCGTTGGGATGGGGGGAGAGGGCCAAGTTCATGAGCTTGCGACATCTCACCCTTATAGACTCAGCCTCCCCTCATGCAGCCTAGTAATATTAATAACAGCAAACACTTACTGAGTGCGTATTATATCCAAAGCCCAACAGCTCTACTTTCTTGCTGTGTGGTCGCTGGGAAGACCCCTTACTGTAGATAGACAACAAAGACTGAGATGGTATCATTTAGGAATGCCTAGAGTGTACAATGATGCTGACTAAATGTACAAATTAAAAACATGCTTTTGCATGAGGAAGAACAAAGAAATGTCATTACTGCAGGGTGTTGAAAATAGATGGTAATTCATATTTTAAAATTTTAACTTACGTGTGAGACTAAAGCAAAAAATGTTTGTTTGCTACAAAATTTATATTTTGTTTAGTGCATTTCCTACTATAACTTATGCGGACAGCTTGATTGAACACCATAAGTACATGGAACCTTGAGTAGGGCGTGAGATTTTGTTGGTTTGTTCAGAGTGATACCCCAATAAACCCCAGAGTGATTTGAACAGTGAATAAAAAAGTACTTGCAAAGTCCCCTTCGGGGAATGATGAGAAAGGGGGAAAATTCAACTTTCCCAAGTTGAGTTCTTGATATTCTCACAAGCGGTGTGGACAAGCAAAGCAATAGGCTGAGCCCCCAATCTTGGGGTTTGTTCATATGAAACTTAACCCCACAAAGGATAGGTCAAGTCTACTTAACAGTAGGCCTAAGAGTCACCCCCAAGAGAACCTTTTTTGTTGCTCAGATGTGGCCTCTCTCTCCAGCCAACACAACAAGCAAACTCTGCCCTCCCCCTGTCTATGTGGGACATGACTCCCAGGGGTGTGGACCTTCCTGGCCATGTGGGACAGAAATAAAGAATGAGCTGATATCTACTCAGAGGACTTAAGGGCAAAGACACAAACAGACATTTGCACACCAATGTTTATAGCAGCATTATTTACAATTGCAAAGAGATGGAAACTGCCAAAATGTCCATCAACAGACGAGTGGCTAAACAAACTGTGGTATATACATACGATGGAATATTATGCAGCTTTAAGACAGAATAAACTTATGAAGCATGTAATAACATGGATGGACCTAGAGAACATTATGCTGAGTGAAACTAGCCAAAAACGAAAGGACAAATACTGTATGGTCCCACTGATGTGAACCGACATTAGAGAATAAACTTGGAATATGTCATTGGTAACAGAGTCCAGCAGGAGTTAGAAACAGGGTAAGATAATGGGTAATTGGAGCTGAAGGGATACAGACTGTGCAACAGGACTAGATACAAAAACTCAAAAATGGACAGCACAATAATACCTAATTGTAAAGTAATCATGTTAAAACACTGAATGAAGCTGCATCTGAGCTATAGTCTTTTTTGTTTGTTTGTTTGTGTCTTTTTTTATTATTATTATTTTTATTTTTTTCTCTATATTAACATTCTATATCTTTTTCTGTTGTTTTGCTAGTTCTTTTCCTAAATCGATGCAAATGTACTAAGAAATGATGATCATGTATCTATGTGATGATGTTAAGAATTACTGATTGCATATGTAGAATGGAATGATTTCTAAATGTTGTGTTAATTTCTTTTTTTTCTTTAATTAAAAAAAAAAAAAAGAATGAGCTGAGACTCAGCATCAAGGGATTGAGAAAACCTTCTTGACCAAAAGGGGGAAGAGTGAAATGAGACAAAATAAAGTGTCAATGGCTGAGAGATTCCAAACAGAGTCGAGAGGTTATCCTGGAGGTTATTCTTACGCATTAAGTAGATATCACCTTGTTAGTCAAGATGTAATGGAGAGGCTGGAGGGAACTGCCTGAAAATGTAGAGCTGTGTTCCAGTAGCCATGTTTCTTGAGGATGATTGTATAATGATATAGCTTTCACAATGTGACTGTGTGGTTGTGAAAACCTTGTGTCTGATGCTTCTTTTATCTACCTTATCAACAGATGAGTAAAACATATGGAATAAAAATAAATAATAGGAGGAACAAATGTTAAAATAAATTTAGATTGAAATACTAGTGATTAATGAAAGGGAGGGGTAAGAGGTATGGTATGTAAGAATTTTTTTCTGTGGTCTTTTAATTTCTTTTTCTGAATTGATGCAAATGTTCTAAGAAATGATCATGATGATGAATAATGCAACTATGGGATGATATTGTGAATTACTGATTATATATGTAGAACAGAATGATCATAAGTTAAGAATCTTTGTGTTTACTTGTTGTTATATATTTTTTAACAATTAAAAATTAATAAAAAGGAAAAAAAGATCCCTTGCTATAGGTTTCCTGGGGGTGCTGTAATAAACCACCATAAACGTGGAGGCTTAAAATTGGCAGAAATGTGTTTTCTCACGGTTCTGGAGGCCAGAAGTTAAAAAATCAGTGAGATTTTGGGAGATCCCTCCCAAGGCTCCCACGGAGACTCTGTTGCTTGCCTCTTCCTGCTTCTGGTGGCTGCTGACATTCCTTGGCTTGTGGCGGCGTGGCCCATCTATGCCTTGGTGGCTGCACTGCCTTCCCTCCTGTCCTCAAGCCCACCCGTCTCTTATAAGGATACATGTGATTGTGTTCAGGGTCCATCTGGAAAATTCAGGATTGCCTCCACATCTCAAGAGCCTTAGCTTAATCACACCTGCAAAGACCCTTTTTCCAAATAAGGTAACAGTCACAGGTTTCAGTGATTGGGACCTGGTATCTTTGGGGGCCACGATTCAGTCCACTTCACCTCCCATCTCTGAGCCTTGGTTTCTGAATCCATAAAATGGGGATGGTAAGTGACTATGGTAACTCCATCTCGGGGCTGGTGTGAGCCCTCAGGGGGTAACTGGAAGGGAGGCAGTTGGCACTTTAGCAGCTGTCAGCCCTCCATGAATGGGGCAGTTACTATGGAGCAGGGTTTTTTTTTTTTAGTTATTTCTCCCAGGTCCTGGCAATCATGGGGGTAATTGATTCCAGCGATGTCACCTCTTCCAGTGCCAGGTTTTCAACAGGATTAAGCATGCCAGATGGACGCTGTGGAGCCAAATCCTCTGGGTATTAGAGCCGCCGGGTCAACCCACCCTGCCATTCCACAGAGTCCGCCTGCTGCTTCACCATAATTCACGCCAAGCCGGCGCCCGCCGGCAGGCTCGAGGTGCTGCCATCCCAGAAAACAGCACGGCTCATGGGCATCAGGTATTTGAGCGTTTCTTCCAGCTTCTGGAAGTGAAGAGTATCTCGGTCATTTAAATAGCACAGAGCAGAGAAGAGTGAGGAAATGCACCTCATTCTGGTGCCCACCCAGCGGTCTCGGGGGTCAGGAGAGCACAGCGTTTGGCATTTCACCTGTGAAAAATGCTCTCAGGACCCCATATAAACCCTATTATTAACCCTTGCATTAATTTGGTACATATGTCTTGTTACAATTCACACACACAAAAAAACCCAGCACTTTTATAATTGTACTATATAGCTAGACTTCATCATTTACAATAGGGTTTACTTTATTGTACAGTCCTGTGTTTGTTTTTAGTTTTTATGCTATTAACAAATATACAACCTAAAATGCCCCCCATTTTAACCACAGTCAAATACATGATTCAGTATTATTAATTGCACTCACAATATTGGGCTACCATCACCACCACCTGTCCCCAAAACTCTTCCATCAGCCCAATAGATACTCTGTACAATTTAAGCATTAACTTCCCATCCTCTACCCCTACCTCAGCCCCTAGTGGCATATAATCTGGTTTCTAACCCTATGAATTTGCTTATCCTAAGTATTTCGTATCAGTGAGTTCGTGCAGTGTTGGTTCTTTTGTGTCTGGCTTATTTCACACACATGGTGCCTTCGGGCTTCCTCCATGTTATCACATGTATTAGAGATCCATTCCTTTTTTTATAGCTGGGTGATGTTTCACTATGCGCGTGTGCCACGCTTATTTATTCATTCATCAGTTGCTTCTGTATGTTGGCAATTGTGAGCACTGGTGTGTTGACATCTGAGTCCCTGTTTTCCAGTTCTTTTAGGGTATATATACCTAGTACTGGGATTGGCAAGGCATAGCCGGATTGGCAGGTCCTACGGTAATTCTATGCCAAACTATCTTCCACAGAAACTATGCCATTTTACATCCCCACTAGCAGTGGGTGAGTGTTTTTATTCTTCCACATCTATTTTTTATTTTTTTTGGTAGTAGCCATTTGAGTGGGTGTGAAGTGGTGTCACTGTGGTTTTGATTTCATTTCCCTAATGACTCCTGATGGCATGGTTTCATGTGCTTCTTGGCCATTTGTTTTTTCTTTGGAGAGATGTCTGTTCAAGTCTTTTGCCCATTTTTTAAAATTGTGTTGTTTCTTTTGTTGTTGTTGAATTAAAGGATTTCTTTATATAGGGATATTAAAAAAAAAAGCTCTCAGGAAGCCTGATGGTGGCACTGATCTGAGACACTGAGACAATGTCAGGACATAGCTGCCATTGCCATTCAAAGGGAGATATATAAAACTGGAAGGCCGAGCTCTGTCGTTCGATTCAGTGGCATGCTTAACTTCTGAGCGCCTGCCTCACACCAGGCTTTGCTAAGCAGTAAGTTCAAAGATGGCACTCCCTCGAGGAGTGCATCGGCCCAGGTAGTGGGGCAGAAATGAGTTATGTACAGATGCTGAGCATTCAGAAATGAGGACAAAGGTGAGCAAATAAGAGCCCAGACTAGAGTCTGACAGACAGATTTGGGATCAAACTCTTTCTTTACTCCTTGTGACCCTGAGCAAGTGATGGCATCTCTCTCTGGGCCTCAGTTTCCTCATCTGTGAAATGGGTACCATCACGGTATTTCCTTCAAGGTGTGGAGGAGAATATTCAACAAGGTGGCCTCCTTAAAGATCTACCTAGGACAGCAGCAAGCATTAGACATAGGTCACAGGAGAATGCTGAAGGTGTTGAAGATTACAGAAATGATCTCCCCGGCTCTCAGTAGCTCTGTGTGAAAGCAGAGGATTGAGTAAAGCAGAAAATGTCCAGGCCAACCTGTTAGAGGACCTGGGTTCTGGTCCTGGTTCTGCTGTTGACTTGTTTGAAGACCCTGGTTCCCTCTTTGGGCCTCAGTTTTCTCATGTGTTAAATGGGCAGGTCTGGCAAGATGATTTCTGAGGACTTTCAACCTTCTAATTCCAAAGGTGGCTTTTCTCCCGGCCAGTACCGCGAGCATTTTATTCTTCTGATGGGGGTGGGGGTGGGCAGTGGAGGAAGGTCTGAGAGACAGGACTGAACGGTGAGGCTGTTCTCAGGGATGAAAGGCTCCTGGGATGCAGCATAGAAGTCTGGGAACACCGCAGGCACTTGCTCAAGAGGGATTGCCCCTAATTATAAGGAACCAGCTCCGGTACATTGCCAGGTTCTCTGCAGACCTTTGGCAGGGGTGTGGCCCTCGGAAAGGATGGGCGGACTTTAACCTCTAGCTCATTCCCTCATTCCTCCAGCTGCTGCACGTGACAACTGTTAGAGTAGTGCCCATTGGTCATAGTTTCATTCATTCATTCACTAAATATTTATTAAGCACCTACTGTAGGCCATTTACACAGTGGAAGAGACAGAAAGGTCCCTGCTCTAATGGGATTTCCAGTAGAGTATGTGTATGTGTGGCATTAATATTTAAAAATATATATTTAAGGCTGCTATGAATGCTCTGGGGGGGAAATACATGTGTGTCTTGAGGCTGCATGATCCGACCTAGTTGAAGGGATCAGAGAGGGGTTCCTAGAGGAAGGGGCATTTAACCTGAGACCTAGAGGTTGAGTAGGAGTTCGCAGAGGGGAATAACCTTCCAAGAAGAGGGAACAGTATAGTGGAAACTTTGGAGGTCGGGGTTAAAAAGAAGGCCAGCGGGGCTGGTTAGACCATGCAGGGGCCTATGAGCTTGCTCACAGCGTGGTTTTTTGTGCTTGGGGAAATGGGAGCCATAGAAGGGTGCTGAGCAGAGTGACAGGAGCTGCTGCAGCATTGCCCATCAGTAGTCTGAGACTTAGTATCTTAGGAAGCGAAGGCTCCCTGCTCATCAGGAATGGACCAGGGGGTGCCATGTCCATTGAAGCCATAGAAAAATAGGGTTGGCTTGCTGCCCTGTCTTGGTGGCATGTACCCATATCTGACAGCCCAACGGAATGGAGCTGCTTGGACTTTGGGATCCTGACTCACTAAACAGGCCATGGAGAGTCCTCTGTCCCCAAACCTCAATCCCATTTGCAAAGTGGGATTACGATAACCCATACCTCCTAGAGAAGCTGGAGGCCAAAGGGAGGTCTCACAGGCACAGATCAATACATGCTAAGCAATTACTGGCCGACTCTCTTCTTTGCAGCTTTGGTAAGTGGTTCAAGAATTACACTCTGAACACATGGTGCTTGGGGAAAGTCTATTCATGGGGAGGCTTGCTGGTGACTGAAAAACCTTCAGCAATAAGATCCTTTAGTTTGTCTCCTAAAAAGAGACCCCAAGCCAGGGGGGAATGGAGGTGTCCATCACCACCAGGGACCAGATTCTTCCCCCTTCCTGATCTGCTAAGGCCACGCAGCTCCTCCCAGTGTGGCTGCAGAGGTGCCGCGGGCTCCTGCAGATGCGACAACGCCCGGCAACTCCCTGCCCCTAGAAGTCATCTTCTTAGGGGAAAATGAGGCAGAAGTCCACCGTCTGCCCAGTCACCAACAAGGAGCGTGGGTCCAACCACAATTGGCTTAGACTAATCCGGATTCACCCCCAAACCATGTAGAGAGGGGTAGATACCCCATCCCAATGGTTGTTCAGCTTGAGCAAGGACATTGGGGGAACAGCTATTTGGTCACTGATGAGGGATGAGTGAATAAGTTAACATTTCCCAGCTCTTTCCTCTAGCACAGAAGGAAATAAACCCAGCCCTACTGAAGCAGGTGCCTACGTAGGAAATGATCAGTATGAAGGCAATTATAATACCAGTGAGTGTCATCCCTCAAGTTCTAATAAGGGGCCGAGCACTGCGTTAAGGCAGCTGTTAATAATAGTCACAAACCAGTACGAGTATCCCCATTTTTAACAGTTGAGAAAACTGAAGCTCAGAGATACGAAATAATTGTAGCTGGTCAGAGGCTTCATCCTTCACACCATGCTCTCCTTGAAAGATAATATAAATAGTGCTTTAGTTTGCTTTGGCTGCTCCAGCAAATACCATGCAATGGGGCGGCTTCAACAAAGGGGATTGAACGGCTCATGGTTTTGAGGTTAAGAGAAAGTCCAAACCAAGACATCATCAAGGCGATGCTTTCCTCCTGAAGACGGTGGCAACCTGGGTCTGGCTGCTGGTGATCCTTGGACCTGGGCTTCTCTGTCACTTGGCACATGGCGGCCTCTCCTGACCACTCCCTCCTCTTCTGGGTTCTGTGGACCTTCGGCTTCTTGCTTCCCACAGCTCTCTGTCTTTCTGAGTTTCGTTCTGCTCATACAGGATCCTGGTAATAGCACTCTCCTGGTGCGCGCCTTCCATGCGGGAACCCGAGTTCGATTCCCAGATCATGAACCCACCCCCTCCCACCAAAAACAGAAGACCCAGCCTGACTGAGTGGGGCCACACCCGAACTGAAGTAACCTCATCCAAAGGTCCTACTGACAATGGACTCACACCCACAGCGATGGATTAAACTTAAGAACATGCTTTTCTGGGGTCTATGGATACAAACCACCACAAATACCAAAAAGAAAAAGAAAAAGAAAGGTCAGTGCTGTTCCATCAGAGAAATATATTCCACCAGATGGAAGCAGACTGAGCTACTTGAGGGTTCTGAATAGAAGGTTCTGGAGCAGAAATCCATTTTCCAGCCTCCTCTGCACACAGGAGAAAAAGGCCTGTTAGAACAAGCTCTGATGAGCTCTCCCGATTTACAGAATGGAATCTGATGGGAGGTTGCATACCTGCAGGGCACCAGGGGCAGGCAAATTTCCTCAGGGGGACGCCCTCCACTGTGCTGCTTCTTATTAAAACACCAATACGGGCTGGTGTGATGGAGGCTCAGTGGCAGAGCTCTCGCCTGCCATGCTGGAGACCCGGGTGCCTGCCCATACAAAAAAACCAACCAAACAAACAAACAAAACTAATATGTGCTCATTTCAGAAAACACGTAAGTCAAAAGAAGAATCACAAATTAACCCGTAATTCAATACCTGCCAATGTAATAAGGCAAGAAAAATAAGTAAAAGCCATCCTCATTGGAAAGGAAGAAATAAAAGTGCCTCTTTTTCAGGCCACATAATTATTTATATGGAAAATACCAACGAATTGGAAGCAAAACTTCTAGAACTAATGAGTGTGTTTAGCAAGGTCTCAGAATAGAAGCTCTCTATAAAAAAATCAATTGTCTTTCTATATAATTGCAATGAACACTTGGAGTTTCTCCCTAAGCACTGGAAGTATTAGGCTGGGGAGGGGGTTGAGGTTTTGTTTTTTTTGGGGGGGGTAGTGCATGGTTCAGAATCAAACCTGGGTCTCCTGCATGGTAGGTTAGCATTCTACCACTGAGGGGGTGAGTTTTTTTTTTCTTTAGGTGACATAATCCTTTCTTACCACTTCCTTTATTGTCATGAAAATTTTGAAAAAAACCTTTCAATTAAAAAAATCAGCATCGTCCCATATTCAGAGATTTCTACCTAAGACACCCCTAAAACATGTCCTTGAAATCATCAAGATTTCTTTTGTAAATATTTTAATAACATCTCACAATTTCATGTATGACATATTATCATATCTTTACAACAGAATGAGGCAGATTACTAGGGCATTTTACAGGAGAAAAAAAAAACAGTAATTTTTACTTTATTTTAGAAGCTATTACTTCCTTCAATGTGAATCTGTCCTGGCACATAGTGGGTGATCAGTAAATATTTGTTGGATGAATGCCATTTAAGATATGATTGGATTTATGAGTTTGCAATTTTGCGCAGTTTTTCAAAATATTTGATTCTCTTTTGGCTCCCTCCAGTGCAGTCTTTTTGAGTAAAAGGATGGAAATCTATTTGCAGTGATTTATACAAGTAGATGTTTATTTGGAAAAAGTGAGTTAGAATTGGCCCCTTGAGCTGTTATCCACCCCTAAAATTATATAAATTATATATGTGATATATAAAATTATGTGATATCTTAACAAATTAATTGACTACATATTTCACTTTAAGCATAAAAAAATAATATTACAATGAAAAACTTATTTTAGGAGTTTTTTTTGGGAAAAAAGCCTTTAAGTCATTAAATTAAAACTTTAAACCAGGACAATAATAACATCATGGCTTTAGAATAAAATCTGGCATGTGAAATCTCTGTAGCAGGATCAGCCACACTCTTTAGTATTTGCTGAATGATACAAGCAATTATGAAAGGGAAAATAAAGCCATTAGTAATTGTATTGCTGCTGAGATTAATAATACTACCTTTTACAATAGCTAAAATATTACAACAAAAATACACATGAGAGCGCTCTAATCAGTCAAACGGAGAGGCATAAACATTTCTTACTAGGAATCAGACTTTCAAAATTTAAGTAAAAAACAGTACTATGGTTTTATAGATAGAAAAATTAAGGCCCAAAGAAACTGTGATTTATATGCTCCATTTGTAGATTAAGTAAATTGGGTATCAACATTTTTAAAAAGTTTGTACAGCAGTGAGGGGGGTGAGTTTTGACAGAGGCATGAGACCAGACCCTGGAATCAGACTGACCTGGGTTCAAATCCTGACTTAGCAGTCTATACGGCCAAGTGAGAACCCCCACTGGGAACAGAGGCTGAAAGCAATGGAGCCCAGGAGCAGGGACAACAGATGCCAGCCACATGACTTCCCAGCTAACAGAGGGGTTCCGGAAGGTAACACCCTATCTTTAGTGAATGTAACCTCTTATTGGTGGCTTTGTACATTTTCTCAGTCTTAGAACTGTAAACTTGTAACTTATTAAATTCCCTTTTTCTTTTTTCTTTTTGCATGGGCACGCACCAGAAATTGAACCTGGGTCTCTGGCATAGCAAGCGAGAATTCTGCCACTGAGCCACCATCGCACCACCCTAAATTCCCTTTTTAAAAGCCATTCAGGGCAGGCCATGGTGGCTCAGTGGCAGAGTTCTCACCTGCCATGCTGGAGACCCAGGTTTGATTCCTGGTGCCTGCCCATGCAGAAGGGAAAGAAAAAGAAAAAGCTGTTCAATTTCTGGTATGTTGCATTCAGGCAGTTTAACAAACTAATACAGGCCCCACTGTGTTGTGACTGAGCTGATCACAGCAGGTGGTTGCCTCTGTCCACTGGTGACATAATATGGTAGAGTGATCCTGAACTTGGCCAAGTGGGTACAGACCAATGCAGAGGCCAACCTTGGGGGAATCTTGTGCATGGGGCAGGGTACACAGCAAGTAAATGTCTGTGGGGTAGAGGAAATGTGAAAGAAATCCCCCCCAAGCCCCCCTGCCATGCCCCAAGCACTCTGTTCTGTTCATACCTTTACTGACTCCCCCAAGGACAACGCTAGAAGGTAGAACTCTCAACGATGAGGAAGATGAGGCACAGAGAGAGGAAGCAACCTGCCTGGACCCCCCAGCCAGCATGGTGTGCGTTGGCATTCTGACTGCAGAGACCATGCTCTTAAAACAGCGTCCAGGAAAGACAGAAATGAATAGAGGAATGGAAGAATGAAAGAAGGAAGTGAGGAAAAGAATGGAAAAATGAAAGAAAAGATGGAACAAATGCAAGAGTGGATATTTACTTTATTATCTTTTTAATGGAATGTTCGATGCATAAAAACTTGTAACTCATGTAATGAATGAACACTGAGAACCAACCACCAGTCTAAGACTACAATAGAAAATTATCAATAATTTGCATCTACTTAACGTTAGTGGTTCTCACCTTGGATGCATATTGAAGGCAACTGGGGAGCTTTGAAAAACAGGCTATCCAGGCCCCACCCTCAGAGAGTCAGATGTAATTTGTCTGGGGACTGGGATTTGAAGCGCTGCACAGCTGATTCTCATGTACTGCCCGGTTGGAGGAGCACTGGCTTATATTATCCTCCCCTATCCTAGCCCCCTGATTTCCTGCCACCCCAGGTAACCACTATCCTGAATTTTGTATGCTGAGTGGATTATTTTCCTCGCCCTTCCCTACTTCAAGAACCGACGAAGTTTGCTATTGATCTCCCTCCTACCACGAGGGGGCGCTAGAAAAAAGTACAGTCTCCTTTTTCTCCTTAGAGCGTTCAGTATTGCGCTGGAGGAAACTTGGTCCTCGCGGCGCGCCGTCTCCCGGCCCGTTGCCGGGACAACCAGCGGGGAAACGGTCGGCTTCAGTGCTAAGAGTTTCCGCCCGGCCTCTGGCATCTGCTCAGCCTGATCTGGCCTTGCGGGATCTAGCGGGCCTGGGGCTCCTCGGAAACTCCCAGGCGCGGAGAAACGTGAGTCTGGAGGCTGAGTTCTTTCGGGAGCCGGCGTTGGGGCTGGTACTCAGAGGCTCTGGCCGCGGTCGGCCGGGCGCTGGCGGAAAAGGGAGCGAGGACCCAGGGATACCGCCGCAGGGAGCCTGGAAACCTGGGCTCCGGTCCTCACTGTGGTACTAACGAGACATGGGGTCGAGGCCTCCCGGCCGTTTGCTCGATGTGGATGTTGAGGCTCAGAGAGGGAAACGGCTTTCTCGGGGAGCTGGATCTTAAATTTAGTGCAAAGATTTATCCACTGGCTTTTTTAAAAGGCAAGGGGAAAAAAGCATGTCAGGCCAGCCAAAGTCTCAAAACAGAGGTCGCAGGCCTGTAGGCCGAATTGGACGCATAGATGTAGATTATTTGTCTGCAGCTTCTGAAGGACTTTGAGTTTGAGACTCTTGGCGCGGTGCCAGACCCATGTGCTTATTCAAGAGACCTTCCTCAAGCACTACCATAGCCAGGGACTGTGTAGATTTTGTACCTGAGGACAGCTGTGGGCTGGGGGAAGGTTGTCCTGGCTACAGTGAGACTGCTTGCTTTTTTAGTCTAGCTGTGTCCCCAGATTGCCCCGCAACCCCTGACAAGTCACTTCCTCTCTCTCAGAGGAAGTTTCTTCAACTGTAAGATAAGGGATCTGCCCTCCGTGGGGGCCCAGAAGACTTCTAGGTGTGACTCCTTGCCTGGCCTCTCGCCTGCGGCTGCTAGAACCAGGGCATATTTGTCCCAACAGGGAGCCTTTTGCAGTAGACAGACCCGGGGCTCTGGACTCAGACCTATCTGAATTAGAATCCCAGGTCTTTTATTTCCTCTCCTTTCTGGCTGTGTGAGCCTTGGCAAGGTGCTTCACCTCTTTGAACTTGTTTCCTCATCTGCCAAATAATGGGGTGGTGGTAAGAATGAGAAGGGTTATACATGTGACAGATGCTGGGTACATACAAATGTTCCTTAAATTACTGTCCCTGTTAGTTTATGAAGAGTACAGAAGTCCCCAATATGCCAAATCTAGCATTGCTGGGACTGGTCCCCTGTCTCTGTCCTCAGTGCCTCTGATAACACCTGGCCCACATCTGGGTACATCCTGGTTTTATTAAATCAGTGATTTGCAGCCCGGGTGGCAGATCATTTTTAAAATGCCAATGCCTAGGCCCCATTCTAAGATTTTCTGAGAAGGTGAGGCCTAGGTATGGGTATTTTTAAAGACTCCACGGAGTAATTCCAATATACAGACAGGGGTGAAGACCACTGAGTAAAAGGATGCCAGCCTTGTACAGGTTCCTGGGGTTTGCAGTTGGAGCATATTCTTACCGTTGCTGTTCTCAGATGGCACTGCCCACGCTGCCCTCCTACTGGTGCAGCCGGAGGCTTCTGGATCAGCAGTTAGCACGCCAGCGAGAGCAGGAGGCCCGGCTTCGGCAGCAGTGGGATCAGAATAGTCGCTACTTCAGGATGTCTGACATCTGCAGCTCTAAACAGGCAGAATGGAGCTCTAAGTCCTCTTACCAGCGGAGGTAATTGCGCGGTGACTGCCAGCTGGGTGGAAGTGGGGGGCCACTCTGGCTGGTCATAGGACGTGGTGGAAGGACATGTGGCTTGACTACATATTTTCTTGAGGGGTTTGCTGAACAGCATAGATTACCTGCATAGTGGTGATTTTTTTTTTCCAACTGGAAATTAAAGAAAAAATCATATGTAAAGTTACACATTAAAAAAAAGATAAAACAATATAGAAGTATATGAAGTGGCGCCTAGAAGTCTCTTTGTAATACCGCCTCCCCAGAGAGAACAGTTGGGTACATATCCTCCCATACTTTTTCCCATTTGTGTTTGTGTATAAATAGACCCCCCACACACACACATCCATCCATTGTTATAGAAATACATGTTAGTCCAAAGCATAGGCTTTGGATTCAGACAGATCTGTATAGAAATCCTGACTGTGTCACTTACTATATGAATAAGGCTCAGTTTCCCAAGCAGTAAAGTAGGCTAAAATGGAACCTTCTTTAGGATTTATGCTATGATTAATATAAAACTATCCATATAAAGATACATGTATAGCTTAGTCCTTGGCTTGTGGTAATTGCTCAAAAAATATTACCTATACGTTATCACATGCATAACAGTATTTGTTTATGGATACAAAATTCTGTTTTGCATCCTGTCCTATAATCTGCTCTCTCCACTTTGGTTGGGTGGCACCTATCTGTGTCACCACGGTATGTCCACCTTTGGTCTTTCGCAGAGCCTCTGCTGTAGTCTGAGTGGTTTATTGTGGGATCCTTCTCACCCAGCATGCATGCTTATCAGCGGGAGAAGTTGAAGGAGGAGAAAAGGAGGAGTCTGGAGGCCAGACGTGAGAGGCTCAGGCAGCTTCTGCTTGAGGAGCAGAACCTGCTGGCCAAAGAACTGGAGGACCTGAGCACAGACCTACGGGAAAGAAGAATCCGGGAGCGGCATGGGAATCTGAAATCAGCCCGAGAAGAGCAAAGGAAACTGGTAACGTCCCATAGACCTTCAGAAGGTTCAAGAGCAGGAGCATCCCCGGCCTGTCAGTGTTGTATACGTGGGATCACCCCTGGGCACTCTGATCTGATGGTGGTCGATGCCAGAGACAGCTGGGAAAAGTGCTAACTCTAAGTCTTTGTTCAGGTAGTGTGTTTTGCACACACAAGTCATTACATCCGAGTCCTTTTACTTTATTCCAGTTCTGTGGTTCCACAAAGGTCTGAGCATGGTATATTTTATCTTCCAAAGTAGTCGTTTGGAACAGTGAGCTCCAACGTGTGTTTTTAAGCCTGCTATACCTTTTGAAATCTCCTAGATACAACCTGTGTGTGGCATCAGATTTTTGCCCCCTCCGTTGCCATCATGAGAGTCGTTTCTTCTTTCGGTGCTCTTGTTTCTGCTCTGGCAGTCTAGATCCCATAGCTGGGGCTGCAAGGCAGGCAGCAAGTGAAGGTTGGGTACAATGAGGTTGTAGTGTGGAGGCGCCGTTAGCCTGGCTGTCTGAGCTGACTCCCATTGCGGGTTGTCTGAAGAGTGAGTAGATTTGGAAAATGACATCAGGCCTCCTTTGTATTTTCTTGACAGATTGCTGAGCAGCTTCTGTATGACCACTGGAAAAAGAACAACCCCAAACTTCGAGAGGTAAAAACTAAGGAGATCCTTCACTGATTTGCCTAAGTAGATGAACTCATGTTTGCAGCCTTTTTAAAAACTTGCATCTTTTGCTGGGTTGAGGCAAAGGAGGGAACTGCTTAACTATGAGACGAGCCTGTGCAGAACAGCTGGAGTGGACTGGAGCAACAGTTCATTCACTTGTTTAACAAACATTTACTAAGCATCCACTGCCCGGTCCACCACATGGGACGTGCAGATTAGATGTGGTACCTGTGTTTGCAGTCCTGAAGGGAGACTGTGGGCAGTGGAGAGACAGTGGTCAGATGGTTACAGTGCAGGGTCCTGGCTAAGATGGCATCATTCAGCCAAGAGGGAATATAAGGAAATTGGGCTAGAAGGAAAGAACTCCGTCACTCATAGCATTGATTTATTTCAGTCCACTTTTCAAACTTTATATAGTTTGGTATCATTAATTTATGCACTTGCAGTAACATTTAGAAATTGCCAGTCACTGAATAATAGAATAGCTAGGTGCTTTTGAGTATTATTATTATACAGATGGCTCTAAAATGGGCATTTGTTGACTTAGGTGGCCCTCCAAAACTGTTTACTCACAGACAGGTTTATTCAAAACATTCAAGTTAGAAATTGAGAAAGAAACTTTTAAAACCCATATAAACAATTTCCCCAAAAAAAGCTTTTTGATAGAGTATTTCCATTCTATTTCTGAACCCAAAGATTCTCTGAACTTAAACCTCTTATTATTAACCCTGTAGTGCATTGTTTGATACAGGGAAGCACATGTTTTTACAGCTATTGCTTTGCAAAGGGAATTTTGGGGACTTGGGCAGGGGTTGAGTCTGCTTCTCCCCCAGGTGACTTCAGGTGCCCTGTGGCCCGCATGGTCTTAGACCAACCACAGTGGCCTTCTGAAATTGTATTTCCTTTTCAGTGTCTGCTGACTGTCTCTGTCCAACCCAAAGGGGACTGGGAGGACAGAGTCTGTTACTTTGTTCCAGCTCTGGAGAATGGTTCAGAAGCACCTGATCATTTGGTTTTCCAACTTACTTGCATTCAGACCATGCTGTGCTTTGCTCACTGTTCTGAAGTGGGTACCTGGGCCACTTTGAGTTCTTTCAAAGAAATGTCATAGTCATGTACCAGCTGTGGCCCAGAAGATAGTACATCAGCCCCATGATGAATATCAGATGCACCCGTGAGGAAAATAATATTCTCCCCCTTCTCGTCCTCAGATTGAATTGGACCTTCACAAGAAGCATGTTATAAGCTCTTGGGAAATGCAGAAAGAAGAAAAAAAACAGGTGTGGTATATGGTTCTCAAAATAGTCCTATGTGCTACAATATGAGAGGCTCCATCTCTTTTGTTTCCTGTTTTCAGTATTAATAACTCTACGCAAAGAATAGAGGGTTTCTAAGTTTACTTAACACATGTTAGTGTTTGCTCTGGCACATTATAGAGTCCTCTGAGATCATCCTCAGGGACAGAGAAAGACCAGGTGATCAGGGCAGGTAGGCCTGTCTTGGGGGTTCTAAATGGAATTGGCTTTAAGGGCATTTTTGTTGTTGGCAGAGTCCCTTTTTAAATCTCTTTTGATGTAATCTGCATCATAAACTCTCAATTTGGGTTTACAGTGGCATCTCTGGGAATAAAAGTCCACACCTCCCCCCAAGCCCATTGTTTTGCCTCTGGGTTCATTTTGGAAAGCCTTTTGTTGGAGTTTGGCAGGGAAAGGAAATATGATATCAAGCCTCACATTCTTCTGAGCTAGGGACTGTTCTGAGCAGTGCCAAGGATTTGTCTTTGAGAGAGGTTTCCCTCCCATCTCATAGCGAGGGAACTGAGCTGAGGAAGATGCATCCGCGTCCAGGGTCACAGCTAAGAGGGGACTTGAGGCAGGGGCCAACTCTGGCGCAGATGCCTTGTAATGAGGAACTGGGCTCTGTGGCTGCTGAGCAGGTAGCCAGGAAGCAGGCCTTTGCTGGCTGTGCAGTACACATACTGATCTCCCAGGTTCATTTGCCCCCATGTAGCAAGAATCCACCAACAAGGAAGAGAAAAAACGATATGAAAATGAATATGAAACAGCCCGCAGGGAAGCGATGGAACGGATGAAAGCAGAAGAAGAGAGGAGGCAATTAGAGGCTAAACTACAGGCTGAGGCGCTGCTTCAGCAGATGGAGGAGCTGAAGCTGAAGGAGATAGAGGTAAGTGCAGGCGGCACCTGGGTTAGGTACCTTCCCGTGGCCTTTCTTGTAGCTGCTTATTATCAGATGAAAATTTCAAAAGCTCATCTAAAAAGAGGTCATATCGGGGAAGGTGGCTTTCAGAAATGTACCAACTGGGTTTTCCCTTCTCTCACATGTAGTCCAATCCCGTGGTTTTTTTTCATTCCTCTAGGTGTGCACCCAGATTTTAGGACATCAATGACATGGAGACTATAGAGGTTTTCTTTGGCACATTTATAGACCATCTGTCTGAGAGCCTCCTTAGAACTTGGATTTCCCAGGGTCCTTGGTGGACATGAATTAGTCCAGTGTCCTTAGTGTACGTTTCTCCATTGGTAGCAAGTCTTAGATCTCAAAACTGAGGGTTTTAGCCCAGGAGTCTGCGCATAGTTTCACTGTAGAGCTGGATCCTCCCATTCAGGCGAGGCGAGGCTTTGTGCTGATTTCACCCTCTCATTCCCCAGGTCTGAATGACTCAGTGAATGGAAACTTAGTGCCTGCTACTTAGACTAGTGCCATGTGCTGGGCTGGGTGCTAGAGATGCAGTCTTCACAGCAGGGACGTTGTCAGGCAGGGAGACTGACATGAGGTTAACATAAAGCATAGCTGAGCACAGGGTCCTGTGGAAGCATGGAGCATGGGGCTCAGGAAAGGCTTTGCAGGAAACGCTGGCTAGCTGATAAGGGACAGGTGAGCAGGATCAGCTGGGCAGAGGGGCTCCGAGCCCCAGAGGTGGGAGAGGATCACGATCACCAAGGTGGTCAGGCCCAGCCCTTGTTGCTTAGTGTGTGCTGAAAATGGAGATGAGGAATGAAGGAAAATCTGATTTCCATGGTCTTAGTCAGATTTATTGTCCTTGTAACCACAGGCAACCAAACTGAAGAAGGAGCAGGAGAATCTGTTAAAGCAACGGTGGGAGCTGGAGAGGTTGGAGGAAGAGAGGAAGCAGATGGCAGCCTTCCGGCAGAAGGCAGAGCTGGGGTGTGTGCAGGAAGGCCTGCTGCCCCCACCCCCCAGGCCCTTCCCAGGCAGGGGCCTGTCACTGCTTTCTCAGATATGCATCAGTATCCTTAAAACCATAAAGGATACAGCCTGGCACAGGTAGTCTAACCTCCATTTGATCCTTGATAAGACACTGAAGGCAGTCCATATTTTGCTCATTTTTAGGCGCTTTTTGAGACATCAGTATAATGTGCAACTCAATAGACGTACACAGCAGATTCAAGAGGAACTGGTAAGTGTGAAGATGCAGCCTTGCAATTCTTTCACCCTCTCGAAAAAAAATGTTTTTCATTGCACAGTATGTGAATGCACCCTGCTAGGAATTAAAACAGAAAGTGAGGTGTGCAATAACAAGATACACACATGGAAAAATAATGAAATGTGACCCTGCCATACAGCATACAAAAACAAAACAAAAAAACAGAAAGTGAGATTCCCCCTTGACCAGCTCTTGTGACCTCTGCCCCTCCCATACAGAGTCCGTTTTGGCACTCACATACATAGAGAGATTGTTTTCCGTGATTTTTAAAATATAATTAAAGTTGTATTCTGCAGTGTGTTTACTTAACAGTATATCTTAAGCTGTTTTTTAAGGTCAGTATATTTATGTTGAACTTATTCTGTCAAGTACTTTGGCGCGGTCTCCCAGTAAGATCCTGGGTAGGACAGAGAGAGTGGGCGGGCAAATGCGAGCTTCCCTCCTGTCCCTGTCTGCAGCCACTGGGGACAGCCCGATGTTCCCATCATGCAGCTGTCCCCCTGAGTACATCTTTCCTATCTCAGGAAATGACCAAGCCCCTGGCTGGTAGCAGTGCTAGGCTGTGGTTGCAGAAAGGCTCCCTCCACCCCCAAGGGAGCGGGCCCTTACCCGCTGTGCTTCTGTCCTGCTTCCTCCAGGAGGCAGACAAGCGGATCCTGCAGGCACTCCTCGAGAAGGAGGATGAGAACCAGCGCATCCACCTGGCCAAGCGGGAGCAGGCCCTGGCCGATGTGGCGTGGATGAAGCAGGTTATCGAGGAGCAGCTGCAGGTGGAAAGGGAGCGGGAGGCAGAGCTGCAAATGTTGCTGAGGTGAGAGGCAGCAACTGTCTGGGCAGAACTCTCCTGGCCTCTGCTCTGGTACCTTGAAATCCCTGCAAGTCAGTATGAGAATTGCCAGTTATTGAAATATCTGTCCCGGTCAATTTGTTCATGATTTGTGAAGAACACATTTTTGCTACTGGATCCAAGTTTGGGGTGGGTGGGTAGGTTTTTCCTTTTAAGTTATTTAACGTAGGAATCATATGGCATAGAGTAACTGTTCATCTAAAATCTTATAAATTATGGAGATGGAGAATGCTACTTATGTCTGTATAAATGGGTCTGGATTTTAAAAATCAAATAGGTAGATTAAAAATAATTTAATAATAGGTAACATTATTGAGCACTTACTCTGAGCCGGATGCTGTGTTAAGTGCTTTGCATATCTCATCTTATTTAATCCTGACATCCAGCCAAGTGGTAGGTATGCAGCACACGGAGACCTGAGGGCCACTCACTTGTCCCAGGCCACAGATGGGGAGCAGTGAGACCAGGAGAGTGGTGACAAGGCTTATGCACTGCCCCCCACCCCACTTCAGGGGCCTGATGATTTCCTTCTCCTCTCGGTTTAAATGGCCTGGTGGCAAGTTATTGCAAGTACTTTTTGTAAGGAGATGGGTATGGTTAATAATTAAGTTAAAGTACTTATTAATACTTTCTGTAAATGTTGTCCACAAGATTAATCTTTAAAAAGTTTGTGTGGAGAGCTTACCTGAAGGTTGGTTCCCCGGGAAGCCCATGGCTTGTGCTAATGGATGCTTTGGACCCGTATTTGTTCTTTCGTTAACTTCTTGCCATGGGTGGGGTAAGGAAACTGCTCTCATCCATCCTGTGTTTGCCCAGGGAAGAAGCCAAGGAAATGTGGGAGAAGAGAGAAGCCGAGTGGGCCCGAGAGAGGAGTGCGCGGGACAGACTGATGAGGGAGGTAATCGGAGCTGCGATGGACGTGGAAGGGTGTCAGGCTTCCCGGGCAGGAGTCTGGGTGTTCCTCATCACAGGCTCACCTGCCGCGTGTTCTGGGATCAGTCTTCTCGGTTATTTAAAAATCATTATAAAAGCAATTATGCTTTTTTAGAAATAGAATTCATAAGTTCAGAGAAGCAAAAACAAAAAAGGCCACCCAGAGCTCTACCAACCACAAAAGCTTCTATTATTTTATCTTCTCCTCCTCTTTTGTTTCTACATATAATATTTTTTTCTATTTATTTTTGTGCTCTGTTTGATTTCAAGCATTTTATCATTCAATTACAGCCTCTCTGTAAATACCATTGTAGCAGATGCATGATATATCTTCATGTGTGGGTACCATGGCTTGTTTATCCATTCACCTCGTGTGGGTATCCTGGTACTTTGCAATTTTGAGCTATTGTAAGGTACTGCAGTGAGCACCTTGGTATATAAGACTTTTTCATATTTAGGATTTTGTTTCTCAGGTTGGATAATCAGAAGTTAAGCTGATTAAAGAGCATAATTATTTTGTTTGTCAGTGTAGAAATAATGCAGTATCCCAATTACAAGGAAATCACTGGGGAAAAAAAATCATTATCCATGTATTGAAAGTTATTTTAACGTGGTTTAGAAGGAGAAATTATATTTTGTGCATATCATTTATATTATGTATTGGAATCCATGAGAAATCGGGGCTCAGTTGGTGATTTTTCACTTTTGTGGATACCAGATAATCTTTATTGTCTTTTTATTCCCCATTCTTAATTCTCTGCTTAGCTGTGGCCACTTTACAAGGCCCTTCTAGGGAGCATAAAAGTTGGCTTCAAGTGGCTTCAATAACTCCTTACTGTTCTTGGTTTCCAAGTGCTGATGGCAGTTTGGGTTGGTGGGGCATAATATTGCTCTATGGCCAAGTCAGAAACCTAGCAGGCTGCTGCTGCTTTGAGCGTAAAGCTGAATCCAAAAGGTTAGGAAAGAGGCCAGACCCTGCTTCTAACCCTCTGTGTGGCGTGTGGTTTTTTTCCAGAATCCACTGTGAGGGAGTAAGAGTCACCTCATTGCTGAGCGGTTCTGTGCTCCTGGGGAAGGGGACATCCTCCATGACGCCTACGGCCACTTTGGTGCCTGTCTGTCTCCCCAGGCAGGATGTGGTGTGTGTGCTGGGGGTGGCAGGCAGTGCCTCTTGGGCACTGGCACACGTGGTCAGTGCTGACTGGACCCTGTGCTGTTAATCTATACTTCTCTTCGTCTGTAGTATTTAGGTCTGAAGCTGAGGATTAGGCTGGATCTCAGGGTAGCTGCAGCTCATTGGAGACTGGTAGCATGGGTGTCTGTTAGAAGCAAACTAAAATCCTTCCTTTTCCTTTTTTTGCTAAGGATAGGTTCTGACAGGGAGACAACAACAAATACGAGAAAAGATTGAACAGAACCGGCGTGCACAAGAGGAGTCCCTGAAACACAGGGAACAACTCATTCGAAATCTCGAGGAGGCAAGAGAGTCAGCTCGTCGTGAGAAAGAGGAGAATGAGGAACTGAAGTTGGCGAGGAAACAAGAACTCGAGGCCCAGGTGGGGCTGAGCTCATGGGTAGGAGGCCACCTTTGGGAGCAGCAAGGAGGCTGAAAGCCCCTGACAGAAAGAACCCCACTTCCTCCAAGGCCGTGGTTCTTGTATCTTCTTTGGGCTGGAATCAGAAGCCCTTGACATTAGTACCTTGACTAGAAGTTGACGTTTGAGAGCTCAGTTCATACCTTTTCATTCCCAACTGAAACCCGGACCCACACAGTTGTAGTTTAAACTCCCCTCTAGCTCCTTCATCTCTTGTGGGAGCAAGAAGGTCAGTGCTGTCTGTCTCCTTCTCTTTATCCTGTCTGTATCTGCAAGCATGTCACTTACTGGGTCACAATTCTTTATTCAATTCAGTACCTAATATATAGCAACATTCCCCCAAACACCTGGCTGCATCCAGAGTTTTTAATAAGGTATATGTTCCCTTACATATAATCTTTTCCAGTGCTATACATTTTCTCTTGTTTTTTGGTACTTGCTCTCACTATTACTTAGCTCTGATTCTCCCAGTGGGCAGAACCGTGGAATTTTCCTCTTGACTAGAGGCAGGACTCTACCCCATGCGCCTGTCTCAGGGTGACTTTGCTTCTGGTGGCCAGGTTGCTGAACGCCAGCTTCAGGTATGGGAGGAAGACCAGCAGGAGGAGGAGGAGGAAGAGGAGGCCAGGAAGGCAGAGCAGCTCAGCAATGCCCTCCTTCAGCAGGAGGCGAAGACAATGGCTCAGCAGGGCTACCAGCCCAAGGTAGGCACCTACCAGGCAACAAGCCCCACTCTCCTGGGCCTGCTCAGCTCTGTGCTCAGCTATCCAGATTCTTCCTTGTTCTCTTTTATCCCTCTCCTTCCCAGTTAGTAGAGAACCTCAACATGGGGTCTGTTTCGGTCTTTAGTGGGACCTCAAAGAGGCTTAGAGGTGATTTTATTCTGGCATCTGCTGCTGCAGCCCAAACACTGAGTTCTTGACTGGGAAGCTGTGTGCCTGTCCACCCTGTTCAGGGACAAAGCAATAATCCAAGGAGGGCTTTGGCCGTAGCTGATGAGCATGTTAAAGAGCAGTGGTGTTAGGTCCTACCTGTTCAGATGGCTAGACCCCCAGTGAACTGTTCTGTTCCTTTCTTCCTCCTGGCACCTCTTGTTGCTCTTTCTTCTCTTTTCCTCTCCCCTCCTTCTGTGTGCATCTTTCTCTCCCTGTTTCTCTGAATCCATCTCTGAAGTGGTGCAGAGAAGCAAAGGTATAACCCTGCCCCAAGGGAGCTGATGGCTGAAGCACCAGTGAAACTGGCTGAGGGCCCAGCAGGCACCTTGCCTCTGCCCCTTCCTTTACTAAGCTGGGTGGGGGGCTACACTGGCCACAGAGCAGCTTCTCTAGAATGTATTTGTGCGCAAGAAAAAAAGGGCTGGCTCCTTCTATGGGCACAGTACTCTAGGAAACAGGGTGAAATAAAATAAGACCAGGTACTACATTTGCTGTAGTCCTTAACGTCTTAACATGCCATAGCTCTCAAAGAGGTCCAGGGAACAACATTTTCTAAACTCATTTAGAAAGAGTCAGTGAGTTTCTCAGGATCAGGGTTCCATGGTGTGCATCTGAAATGTTTCCTAGGGTTTGTACCTTTTTTAAAAAGTTGTAAAGTGTCCCATTTATGGTTTAGAGTCAAAACTTTTTCAGCTGTAAATGGAAACAGCCATTTATGCCACATATTTAGCTCATTTAAAATGGGATTAATTCCCAGTGCTCCAGAGACTGCTGATTTGACCTATCTTATGTTTTCTTACTTTTCCCAGCTGTATGGACATCCCAAAATTGCTTGGAACTGACTCCATTTGTACCATAAGCACAGGACACAAGGATGCTGAGGCCTGAGATATGCAGCCACCCAAGAGTTTTAGAATGTTCTGTTCTAGTTGGTGTTCAAGTCACTGAAAAATAGTTGGGTGACACCTGTTCAGGTACATAATTCAACGGATTGTGGGTCAGCCAGACACTGAAGTGCTGAGGATATGCAGCACCCGGTGACTGGCCCTTTCTTGCCGCTCTTGTCTGAGAACAGAGCTTGTCTGGGCACACATTTATGGTGCTGTCAAACCCTCCTATAACGTAAAGATTCTGAATCAGTACTAAGAGTGACGGATTGCATTCCATGACAGAATACCCAGTGAAGATTCTAATTCCAGCCAGGGATGTGAGGCAGTTTTAAAAAATTGCCACTTAAAATTTAATTTCAAGATTCTGTTAAAACAAGAGTGGATCTTGGTGCAGTTCATTTCGCAGTTTATTAACGAGGTGCTCCTCATGGTTGCAAAAGGATCATGTCTTTTGTATTCTGGAAGAAAAGGAATTGTCAACGAATGAGAACCCTGAGACAGTCTGACTTGGCCCATGAAAGCTTTCTGGAAAGGTAGTAAAAAATGTCCTCCTTTAGGTAACATTCAGTTTTGACAAAGCTTTGTTTATGTGGAAGTGATCCCAATATGGATGTTACCGAGCCTCGAAAGGGGGGTGACCGAGGTTGTTCGTTGGTTGGCTAACCTTTTAAAGGCAGGGCCATGACAGTTGGACTCTGGTGTCTTGGAAGGTCCCTCCCGGCCTCAGCCACACACAACCCCGGATTTATGTGCCCAGAGAAAGGGGGATTGAACCTGAAGAAACCAGATCAGATTCAGAACTATGATCGGCCAGAAACCCTCTCACTGTTTTGTCAATGTGACAGTTCTTCTAGATTAAATTTCTCCAAATAGCTACAAATTCTTTAGAAATGCTTTATTCGTCTATATTAAATTTTAAACACACACTAAGAGTGTTATTGAAGAAAAAGACACTCAAAATAAAATGTATATCTGTTATTTCATTTTTTAAACATTTCCACTGATGCTTGTTTGCCGTGATGGTTGATCTTTTTAATAAGTATGCATCTTCATTTTCCAGCAAGATGGAACTCATTGGATTCCAATACCACATTTTTTAGAAGGGCATATTTTTAGAGCAATAATCATATTTTTAAGTTGTATATTTTCCCATACTCTTCCTCTGAGGTTTTCATTATTTTGTATACAAGATTCCATCTCAGTAAATTTTCATATGCATTACTGCCAATCACGGGGCATTGTTCCATGGTTATTAAGAGCCATAGTTTATTAAAACTCTGGTTTAAGGGCTGTATTACTTTTCACTTCCATTGGGTTATAAAAAAAAATTAGCTACTGACTGCATCCTTAATCTGTTTTTCATTTTCCTGTCTTGAACTTCTTTGAATATGATGCCGAGAGCCACTTTTACTATTACACTCATATATTCCCGATTTTAGATGTTCGTTAATTGTGAAATAAAGTTCTGGTTGACTGCATTGCTCCCAGGCTTTGTTACTGGTGCTTTTACTAATTGCTGCAAAGTGGATTGTCTAGAGTGATTTTTTTTAATTGATATATATTCACATACCATGTAATCATCCAAAATGTACTATCAGTGACTCGCAATATCATCAGATACCTGTGCATTTATTATCACAATTGATTTTTTCTTTTTTTGTGAAATATAACATATATACAAAAAAGCAATAAACTTCAAAGTGCACTGCAACAATAAGTTGTAGAAAGGTTTCAGAGTTTGATATGGGTTACAAGTCCACATTTTTAGTTTTTTACTACTAGCTGCTCCAAGACACTAGAGATTAAAATAAATAATGTAATAATTCAGCAATTATAATCATTTGTTAAACCTTATCTTCTCTGTATAACTCCACCATCACCTTTGATCTTTCTCCCACTCTTTAGGGGTATTTGAGCTATGTCCATTCCATCTTTTTCATGTTTGTATTAGTTAGGGTTCTCTAGAGAAACAGAATCAACAGAAAATATTCGTAAACATAAAATTTATAAAAGTGTAACCGTGGGAATGTAGAGTCCAAAACCTGTAGGGCAGGCTGTGAAGCTGACAATTCCGATGCAGGGCCTGGATGAAGTCCACAGGAGAGGCTCGCCGGCCAAAGCAAGAAGAAAGCCTATCTCTTCTGAATCCTTAAAAAGCTTCCAGTGATTAGATTAAGTATCACTCTTTAAAGAAGACACTCCCCTTGGCTGATTACAAATGGAATCAGCTGTGGATATAGCCAACATGATCATGATTTAATTCTATGAAATGTCCTCATAGCAAAATACAGACCAGCACTTGCCCAACCAGACAAACAGGTACCACCACCTGGCCAAGTTGACGCGTGAACCTGACCATAACAGTCCACCCCTTGTCAACTTGGCAGCTATACTCGTCACCTTAAACCATACCTAATTTCTAAATAGAAAACAATAAAAGACATTTTTTTTCTCACCTAACAACACTCAACTGTCTTGCATATAACCAGAAACATATTAAATCTCTCCAGAATATGGTTCAAGTCCTTGGGTAATATTTATTCTTAAACTTGATATCTTACAACTTAAATAGTATAACATGAACAAAACAGCATTACACTCCTCCTTTCTGTAACTTGTCATGTGGTCATAGTTCATATTTATCACTACCTTCTTCCACTACCCATTCCATGTTCCTTTTACCCTCAGCAAGCACTTCAGCTGGCCGTGGTTCTTTGCCTGGTGGTATGATCCAAACGTTCATTCCTGAAGTTTTAGAGCCATTGGTAGTACTGCCTGGATTGGGTTGTTGCAGTTTTCCGTTGATTTTAATCACAGGGCATGGTAGTACTAAAAGATGCCCTAGGGGATCACCTGTATTCCAGAAAAACTGTTCTTTACCTCCATTGTATAGAAGCCATCCTGTTTCCTCCTGATAGTCAGGATCAATCACCCCAGCCAGTAGTGTAACCCCTTCTTGGCTTGTTGATCCAAGGGCATGAGTAGCCCAAAGTGACCAGGCGGCAGTCTTAGATTCCAGTTCAATGGAATCATTGTTTCTCCTGGTAGAAGCACACCCCTTTTTGGAACTAAAACCTGTAGACCAGCAGAGCTCAGGGTCACAAGGACAGGAAGCAAAAATTTTCCTTGGATCACTAGGGGTAATAGTGACTGGTGCCATTTCCACTTCCACTCCTTGGTTCCTGGACCCATGGATCCTGGCTATGGGAGAAACAGCACCATACAGTAGACACTAATTCAGAGCATGCACAGCTTCCCGGAGAACATTACTCTAGCCCTTCAAGGTATTGCCACCTAGTTGGCACCGTAATTGAGTTTTCAAAATGCCCTTCCATTATTCTATCAATCCAGCTGCTTCTGGATGACAGGGAACATGGTAAGACCAGAGAATTCCATGAGCATGTGCCCTTTCCCGTGCTTCATTTGCTGTGAAGTGTGTTCCTTGATCAGAAGCAATGCTGTGTGGAATACCATGACGATGGATATGGTATTCTATAAGACCACAGATGGTAGTTTTGGCAGAAGCATTGCATGTAGGGAAAACAAACCCATATCCAGAGTCTGTGTCTATTCCAGTTAGAACGAATCACTGCACCTTCCATGAAGGGAGTGGTCCAGTGCAATCATCCTGCAACCATGTAGCCAGCTGGTCACCTTAGGGAATGGTGCCATATCAGGGGCTGAGTGTGGATCTTTGCTGCTGGAAGATTGGGCACTCAGCAGCGGTCAGCCTTGGTGAGTGGAAGTCCATGTTGCTGAGCCCATGCACAACCTCCATTCCTACCACCATGACCACTTTGTTCATGAGCCCACTGGGCAATGGCAGGAGTTGCTGGGGAAAGAGGCTGACTGGTATCCACAGATTGGGTCATCTTATCCACTTGATTATTAAAACCTTCCTCTGCTGAAGTCACCCTCTGGTGTGCATTCACATGGGACACAAATATCTTTATGTGTTAGCACACTCAAAAAGGTCTATTTACATACTTTTTCCCCAGACCTCTTTGTCGCTGATTTTCCAATTACGGTCTTTCCAAGTCTCTGACCATCCAGCCAAACCATTAGCAACAGCGCATGAGTCAGTATACACACGCACCTCTGGCCAGCTTTCCTTCCAAGCAAAATGAACAACCAGGTGCACTGCTCGAAGTTCTGCCCACTGGGAGGATTTCCCCTCACCATTGTCCTTCAAGGACACCCCAGAAAGAGGTAGTGCTGCAGCTGTCCACTTTCAGGTGGTACCTGCATATCGTGCTGAACCATCTGTAAACCAGGTCCGTGTTTTCTCTTCCTCCGTCAATTCACTGTAAGGAACTCCCCAAAAGACCACAGCTCTGGTCTGGGAAAGAGAAGGTAATGTGGCAGGAGTGACGACCATGAGCACTTGGGCCACTTCCTCATGTTACTTGTGCTTTCAGGACCTGCTCTGGCCCCTGTCACGTATATACCATTTCTGTTTTATGATAGAGTGCTGCTGTGCACACCCAATTTTATGGCTTGGCGGGTCAGACAACACCCAGTGCATGATAGGCAACTCAGGTCTCATGGTAACTTGGTGGCCCAAGGCTAACCATTCGGTCTCTAAAAGGCCCAGTAGCAGGCGAAAAGCTGTTTCTCAAGAGACTAGTTATCTGCAGCAGATGGTAAGACTTAGTTCCAAAATCCTAAAGGTCTGCATTGTGATTCTCCTTTAGGGGCCTGCCAAAGGCTCCAAATAGCATCTCTATTTGCCACTGACACTTCCAGCACCACTGGATCTGCAGGATCATATGGCCCAAGTGGCAGAGCAGCTTGTACAGAAGCCTGGACCTGTTGCAGAGCCTCCTCTTGTTCAGGTCCCCACTCAAAATTAGCAGCTTTTCTGGTCACTTGATAAATGTGCTGGAGTAGCACACCCAAATGAGGAATATGTTGTCGCCAAAATCCAAAGAGACCAACTAGGTGCTGTGCCTCTTTTTTCATTGTAGGAGAAGCCAGATGTAGCAACTTATCCTTCACCTTAGAAGGGATATCTCAACATACCCCACACCACTGGACTCCTAGAAATTTCACTGTGGTGGAAGGCCCCTATATTTTTGTTAGATTTATCTCCCATCCTCTGACATGCAAATGCCTTACCACTAAGTCTTGAGTAGTTGCTCCTTCTTGCTCACTAGGTCCAATCAACATGATATCATCAATATAATGGACCAGTGTGATGTCTTGTGGGAGGGAGAAGCAATCAAGTTCCCTGTGGACAAGATTATGAAATAGAGCTGGAGAGTTTATATATCTGAGGTAGGACAGTGAAAGTATATTGCTAACCTTGCTGGCTGAAAGCAAAGTGTTTCTGTGGTCCTTACTTACAGCTATCAAGAAAGAGCATTTGCCAGATCAATAGGTACATACCAGGTACCAGGGTATGTACTGATTTGCTCAGAAAATGATACCACATCCAGAACAGCAGCTGCAATTGGAGTTACCACCTGGTTGAGTCTACGATAATCTACTGTTGTGCTGGTTTGAAAGAATGTATGTCCCCTTGAAAAGCCATGTTTTAATCTAAATTCCATTTCATAAAGGCAGAATAATCCCTATTCAATACTGTATGTTTGAAACTGCAATCAGATCATCTCCCTGGAGATGTGATTTAATCAAGAGTGGCTGTTAAGCTGGATTAGGTGATGACATGCCTCCACCTGTTTGGGTGGGTCTTGATAAGTTTCTGGAGTCCTATAAAAGAGGAAACATTTTGGAGAATGAAAGATTCAACGAGAGAAGAGCAGAATGACACAGCTACGAGATGCAGAGTCCACCAGCCAGCGACCTTTGGAGATGAAGAAGGAACATGCCTCCCGGGGAGCTTCATGAAACAGGAGGCCAGGAGAAGAAGCTAGCAGATGATGCCGTGCTCACCATGTGCCCTTCCAGATGAGAGAGGAAACCTGACCATGTTCACACGTGCCTTTCCAGACGAGAGAGAAACTCTGACTGTGTTCACCATGTGCCTTCTCACTTGAGAGAGAAACCCTGAATTTCATCGGCCTTCTAGAACCAAGGTATCTTTCCCTGGATGCCTTGATTGGACATTTCTATAGACTTGTTTTAATTGGGACATTTTCTCAGCCCTCGAACTGTAAACTTGCAATTTATTAAATTCCCCTATTAAACTCTATTATCATTTTATTTCTTTTTCTGTTGTCTTTTTATTTCTTTTTCTAAATCGATGCAAATGTACTAAGAAATGATGAATATGCAACTATGTGATGATTTTAAGAATTACTGATTGTATATGTAGAATGGAATGATATCTAAATGTTTTGTTTGTTAATTTTTTTTAATTAATAAAAAAAAGTTAAAAAAATTCCCCTATTAAAAAGCCATTCCATTTCTGGTATATTGCATTCCTGCAGCTAGCAAACTAGAACAGATTTTGGTACCAGAGAGTGGGGTGCTGTTGCTGTAGTTAGCAAAAACCAAACATGCTGGAAAGGCTTTTTAAATGGATAAGGGGAAGAATCTGAAAGAACTGTGAGAACCTTGATGAAGAAGGCCTAGAATGCTTTGAAGAGACAGTTGGTAGAAAGGTGGACTCTAAAGATACCTCTGATGAGGCCTTAGACAGACAGAAATGAGGCACGTGTTATTGCAAACTGGGAGGAAGGCAATCCTTGTTTAAAATGGCAGATAGTCTGGCAAAATTGACTAGTGGCTTTGGCTGGAAGGCAGATTTTAAAAGCCTATGAACTTGGAAATTTAGCAGAAGAGATCTCCAAATTAAATGTCGAAAGTGCAGCCTGGTTTCTCCCCACAGCTTATCGTGAAATGCGACAGGAGAGAGATAAGCTGAGAACTGAACTCTTGGGTACAAAGAAACCAGAAGTTGATGTTCTGGAAAATTATGGGCTTCCAGGAAGGGAGACCCCAGAGAATAGTGCTCCATGTGAGGATGGAACGAATCAGCCTTTTCAGAGAAAGCCAGGATCGGACATGGAGTTATCCAGGAAGGATGTGTGGAAACTCCTTATGTCTGATGGGCATGATCCAAGGCTACTGCATAGAAAGCCAGTAAGAGTGCTGTGGGACCTGTATAAACAGAGCCACTGCCAGTCTGGACTGAGGGGTTCAGAGAAGGGACATAATGGAGGAAAAATAACTTTAGAGGCAAAACCATGGAGGATGAGGTATGAAGTCAAGAAACCTTGGGCCAGGAGAGTGCCCATGCAAGCCCGTGGAGAGGGTGAGTTTGCCCCAAAGGCAGAGGATGGGCTTTCCACCTTGTTGCAGTGGAAGAGTCATGCTGCCTCAGGCCTTGGAGAGAGTGAAGCATGTTTACTGGGGTTTGGGAAGAGCCTGGCTGCCACCACATGGAGGGGTTGAACATGTGCCCCAGAGATGGCAGAGAGCCAGGGTGCAGCCCAGATGCTTGGAGAAGGTGGAGCTGAGAAAAAGGTGGTCTCTGCAATGTCCCCCAAGGTTGCACTGAAGAGAGGCAGACCTCTGTGAAGGCCTTTGGAATGGATGGGACTGCTGCTTTCAGAAGCCCTTAGGAAAAATGACTCTCAGACTTTGAAATCTAATGGACTTTGCCCTGCAGGTTTTCGAAACTGCTTGGGTCCAGTGACCTGTGTTCCTTCCTCCCTATGGAAATGCACACGTGTACCCCACGACTGTTCCTCCTTTATAAGTTGGCAGCAAATGACTCATCTTTGGTTTTTACAGGTCCAAAGCCAGAGGATAATTTTGCCTTAGAAAGATCATGCCCATAACTAACTTTGATAGGAGTTTGTACGTTTCTAACTTTGTATTTCATGTATATTGCTACTGAAATGGTTTAAGGTTCTCTGATATTGTTATGGAATGAATGTATTTTGTATATGGGGTAAACATGTCTTTTTTAGGGTCCAGAGGGTGGAGTGTGCTGGTTTGAAAGGATATATGTCCCCCAGAAAAGTCATGTTTTAATCTAAATCCCATTTCATAAAGGCAGAATAATCCCTATTCAATACTGTATGTTTGAAACTGTAATCAGATCATCTCCCTGGAGATGTGATTTAATCAAGAGTGGTTGTTAAGATGGATTAGGTGATGACATACCTCCACCCATTTGGATGGGTCTTGATAAATTTCTGGAGTCCTATAAAAGAGGAAACATTTTGGAGAATGAGGAGATTCAGAGAGTGCAGAGCAGAACAACATAGCCACGACAAGCAGAGTCCACCAGCTAGCGACCTTTGGAGATGAAGAAGGAACATGCCTCCCAGGTTGCTTCATGAAACAGGAAGCCAGGAGAGGAAGGTAGCAGATGACGCTGTGCTCGCCATGTAACCTTCCAGATGAGAGAGAAACTCTGACTGTGTTCACCATGTGCCTTCTCACTTGAGAGAGAAACCCTGAATTTCATCAGCCTTCTTGAACCAAGGTATCTTTCCCTGGATGCCTTGATTGGACATTTCTATAGACTTGTTTTAATTGGGACATTTTCTCAGCCTTAGAACTGTAAACTAGCAACTTATTAAATTCCCATTTTTAAAATCCATTCCGTTTCTGGTATATTGTATTCCTGCAGCTAGCAAACTAGAACAACTGTCATCCTCCAAGGTCCATCTGTTTTCTGCACAGGCCAACGAGGAGAGTTGAATGGGGATGTGGTGGGAATCACCATCCCTGCATCCTTCAAGTCCTTAAGAGTGGCAGTAATCTCTGCAATCCCTCCAAGAATCTGATATTGCTTCTGATTTACTATTTTGCTAGGTAGGGGCAACTCTATGGCTTCCACTTGGCCTTTCCCACCATAATAGTCCTCACTGCACGAGTTAGAGAGCCAATGTGGGGATTCTGCCAGTTGCTCAGTATGTCTATTCCAATTATACATTCTGGAACTAGGGAAATAACTACAGAATGAGTATGGGGGCCCACTGAACCCACTGTGAGATGGACCTGAGCTAAAACTCCATTGATCACCTGACTTCCATAAGCCCCCACTCTGACTGGTGCACCAGAGTGACATTTTGGGTCTCCTGGAATTAACGTCACTTCTGAATCAGTGTCTAATAACCCCCCAAATATCTGATCATTTCCTTTTCCCCAATGTACAGTTACTCTGGTAAAAAGCTGTTAGTCTCCTTGGGGAAGGCCTGGAGGAAGATTAACAGTATAAATTTGTGGCAGTGTAACAGGGTTCTCCCCCAAAGGGACCTGGCCTCCCCTTCTTTCAAGGGGCTCTGGGTCTTTAAACTGTCTCAAGTCTGGAAATTGATTAAGGGGCTGTGACTCTGTGTTTTTGTAATTCAAGTTAGACTTCTGTTCACTTGACCTAGAACTCCTTTGTTTATACAGCTCCAACAAGAATTTAGTAGACTGCCCTTCTATTGTATTTCTAGGTACCCCATGATTTACTAGCCAATGCCACGAATCTCTGCGAGTCAAAAAGCAGAGATCCTTTTGACTTCTGCTTTGAGTTTGCTGTCTATTATAATAGCCATGTCCATCCTGTCTTTGGCGATTAAGTGCTACCACTTGGTTTCTGCCAACCCAGGATCCCATCATCCTCATTGTGTTTAAGGATTCCAGTTCAGTGACAGCAGTTCCTACAGTAATATCTGGCCTACAGAGAAGTGCAACTACAGAGCTCTTCAGGGATGATGGCACTAGTCTCACAAATTTATTTCTCACTGTTCTGGTAAAAGGTGCATCCTCTGGACATTCCTGGGGTGTAAGAGCAGGCTTTGCATGATAAATCCACTCTAATATTCCAATCTCTCTAAGCCTCTGTATCCCCTCATCTATATTACACCAGGGCAGTTCTGGCTTCTGGCATTTCAACCTCAGGTAATGTCAGCCACCTTTTGATCCATGTTTCAGCCAACTATCCAAACAAACTGTTAATACCCCTTCTAACCCCTTGAGCTATAACACTGAATGCAGAATCTCGGCTTAGTGGACCCACATCAATAAATTCAACTTGATCAGCCTTATATTCCTTCCACCATTATCCCACACCCTTAAAATCCATTGCCACACATATTCCCCTGATTTCTGTCTATATAAATTGGAAAACTCACACAATTCTTTTGGAGTATAACGTACCTCCTCAGGTGTGATACTTTGTACCTCACCTTTAGGGGCCTGTTGGGACTTTAGTCTAGTTATAGGTCTGGAAGAAATGAGGGGTGGTGGTGGTGGGTCATGAAAAGAATTAGAAGTATCTTCCAAGCCATTTGCTTCAGGGCACTCATTTGCAGTTTCATTTGGTGAAACAGGATTAATCACTCTAGGGCTAATCCCTTTAGGTGGAAGTTGGGTGGCCAACCCCTCAAGGCAGGCTGGAGGTGGGGCAGCTATGTCCTCAGGACAGACCATTACAGGGTTATCTAGAGAAGAGTCAGCATGACCTATGCTTTCAACCTCTCCACTGATATTATCAATCCACTTGTCACCATCCCATTTCTCATGGTCCCACTCCTTTCCAATCAATACCCTCACTTTAACGGCAGACACCACGCCAAGACTGAGATTTCAGTCTATGTTGTGAAGTTGCTCCTCTAACAATAAGACTCAGTCTGATTTTCAGAGATCTCAAGTCTATGGCTACAGGAAATAAGATTTTCCTTCAGGACACTCACAGAAACATTTACACATGTCAGACAGCATTTAAGCTTCTCATTTGAAGCCTTACAACCATCCCTCTCACTCATTAATGTATGCAGTGTATCTAACAACAACCAGCCAACATCTCTATACATCTTATTTCCACAAAACTCCGTAAAGGTGTCAAAAACATTATCCCCCAGAGCCTGGCTTCGTACAAGCAAAGCATTAGAAGAATCGAATGGTGATATATTTTTTTTTTTTTATTAATTAAAAAAAGAATTAACAAAACAATTAGAAATCATTCCAATCTACATGTACAATCAGTAATTCTTAATAACATCACATAGTTGCATATTCATCATTTCTTAGTACATTTGCATCGATTTAGAAAAAGAAATAAAAAGACAACAGAATAAGAATTAAAACAATAATAGAAAGAAAAAAAAACAAAAAAAACAAAAACAAAAAACCTATACCTCACATGCAGCTTCATTCAGTGTTTTAACATAATTGCATTACAATTGGGTAGTATTGTGCTGTCCATTTCTGAGTTTTTATATCCAGTCCCGTTGTACAGTCTGTATCCCTTCATCTCCAATTATCCCTTCTCTTTTTTTTTTTTTTTTTAATTAACGGAGAAAAAGAAATTAACCCAACATTTAGAGATCATACCATTCTACACATGCAATCATTAATTCTTAACATCATCACATAGATGCATGATCATCATTTCTTAGTACATTTGCATTGGTTTAGAAGAACTAGCAACATAACCGAAAAAGATATAGAATGTTAATATAGAGAAAAAAATAAAAGTAATAATAGTAAAATCAAAACAAAACTAAACTAAACTAAACAAAAACCTATAGCTCAGATGCAGCTTCATTCAGTGTTTTAACATGATTACTTTACAATTAGGTATTATTGTGCTGTCCATTTTTGAGTTTTTGTATCTAGTCCTGTTGCACAGTCTGTATCCCTTCAGCTTCAATTACCCATTGTCTTACCCTGTTTCTAACTCCTGCTGAACTCTGTTACCAATGACATATTTCAAGTTTATTCTCGAATGTCCGTTCACATCAGTGGGACCATACAGTATTTGTCCTTTAGTTTTTGACTGGATTCACTCAGCATAATATTCTCTAGGTCCATCCATGTTATTACATGGTTCATAAGTTTATCTTGTCTTAAAGCTGCATAATATTCCATCGTATGTATATACCACAGTTTGTTTAGCCACTCTTCTGTTGATGGAGATTTTGGCTGTTTCCATCTCTTTGTAATTGTAAATAATGCTGCTATAAACATTGGTGTGCAAATGTCCGTTTGTGTCTTTGCCCTTAAGTCCTTTGAGTAGATATCTAGCAATGGTATTGCTGGGTCGTATGGCAATTCTATATTCAGCTTTTTGAGGAACCGCCAAACTGCCTTCCACAGCGGTTGCACCCTTTGACATTCCCACCAACAGTGGATAAGTGTGCCTCTTTCTCCGCATCCTCTCCAGCACTTGTCATTTTCTGTTTTGTTGATAATGGCCATTCTGGTGGGTGTGAGATGATATCTCATTGTGGTTTTGATTTGCATTTCTCTAATGGCCAGGGACATTGAGCATCTCTTCATGTGCCTCTTGGCCATCCGTATTTCCTCTTCTGAGAGGTGTCTGTTCAAGTCTTTTTCCCATTTTGTAATTGGGTTGGCTGTCTTTTTGTTGTTGAGATGAACAATCTCTTTATAAATTCTGGATACTAGACCTTTATCTGATATATCATTTCCAAATATTGTCTCCCATTGTGAAGGCTGTCTTTCTACTTTCTTGATGAAGTTCTTTGATGCACAAAAGTGTTTAAGTTTGAGGAGTTCCCATTTATTTATTTCCTTCTTCAGTGCTCTTGCTTTAGGTTTAAGGTCCATAAAACCGCCTCCAGTTGTAAGATCCATAAGATATCTCCCAACATTTTCCTCTAACTGTTTTATGGTCTTAGACCTAATGTTTAGATCTTTGATCCATTTTGAGTTAACTTTTGTATAGGGTGTGAGAGATGGGTCTTCTTTCATTCTTTTGCATATGGATATCCAGTTCTCTAGGCACCATTTATTGAAGAGACTGCTCTGTCCCAGGTGAGTTGGCTTGACTGCCTTATCAAAGATCAAATGTCCATAGATGAGAGGGTCTATATCTGAGCACTCTATTTGATTCCATTGGTCGATATATCTATCTTTATGCCAATACCATGCTGTTTTGACCACTGTGGCTTCATAATATGCCTTAAAGTCAGGCAGCGCAAGACCTCCAGCTTCGTTTTTTTTCCTCAAGATGTTTTTAGCAATTCGGGGCACCCTGCCCTTCCAGATAAATTTGCTTATTGGTTTTTCTATTTCTGAAAAATAAGTTGTTGGGATTTTGATTGGTATTGCATTGAATCGGTAAATCAATTTAGGTAGGATTGACATCTTAACTATATTTAGTCTTCCAATCCATGAACACGGTATGCCCTTCCATCTATTTAGGTCTTCTGTGATTTCTTTTAGCAGTTTTTTGTAGTTTTCTTTATATAGGTTTTTTGTCTCTTTAGTTAAATTTATTCCTAGGTATTTTATTCTTTTAGTTGCAATTGTAAATGGGATTCGTTTCTTGATTTCCCCCTCAGCTTGTTCATTACTAGTGTATAGAAATGCTACAGATTTTTGAATGTTGATCTTGTAACCTGCTACTTTGCTGTACTCATTTATTAGCTCTAGTAGTTTTGTTGTGGATTTTTCCGGGTTTTCGACGTATAGTATCATATCGTCTGCAAACAGTGATAGTTTTACTTCTTCCTTTCCAATTTTGATGCCTTGTATTTCTTTTTCTTGTCTAATTGCTCTGGCTAGAACCTCCAACACAATGTTGAATAATAGTGGTGATAGTGGACATCCTTGTCTTGTTCCTGATCTTAGGGGGAAAGTTTTCAATTTTTCCCCATTGAGGATGATATTAGCTGTGGGTTTTTCATATATTCCCTTTATCATTTTAAGGAAGTTCCCTTGTATTCCTATCTTTTGAAGTGTTTTCAACAGGAAAGGATGTTGAATCTTGTCGAATGCCTTCTCTGCATCAATTGAGATGATCATGTGATTTTTCTGCTTTGATTTGTTGATATGGTGTATTACGTTAATTGATTTTCTTATGTTGAACCATCCTTGCATACCTGGGATGAATCCTACTTGGTCATGATGTATAATTCTTTTAATGTGTTGTTGGATACGATTTGCTAGAATTTTATTGAGGATTTTTGCATCTGTATTCATTAGAGAGATTGGTCTGCAGTTTTCTTTTTTTGTAATATCTTTGCCTGGTTTTGGTATGAGGGTGATGTTGGCTTCATAGAATGAATTAGGTAGTTTTCCCTCCACTTCGATTTTTTTGAAGAGTTTGAAGAGAATTGGTACTAATTCTTTCTGGAACGTTTGGTAGAATTCACATGTGAAGCCATCTGGTCCTGGACTTTTCTTTTTAGGAAGCTTTTGAATGACTAATTCAATTTCTTTACTTGTGATTGGTTTGTTGAGGTCATCTATGTCTTCTTGAGTCAAAGTTGGTTGTTCATGTCTTTCCAGGAACCCGTCCATTTCCTCTAAATTGTTGTATTTATTAGCGTAAAGTTGTTCATAGTATCCTGTTATTACCTCCTTTATTTCTGTGAGGTCAGTAGTTATGTCTCCTCTTCCATTTCTGATCTTATTTATTTGCATCCTCTCTCTTCTTCTTTTTGTCAATCTTGCTAAGGGCCCATCAATCTTATTGATTTTCTCATAGAACCAACTTCTGGCCTTATTGATTTTCTCTATTGTTTTCATGTTTTCAATTTCATTTATTTCAGCTCTAATCTTTGTTATTTCTTTCCTTTTGCTTGCTTTGGGGTTAGCTTGCTGTTCTTTCTCCAGTTCTTCCAAATGGATAGTTAATTCCTGAATTTTTGCCTTTTCTTCTTTTCTGATATAGGCATTTAGAGCAATAAATTTCCCTCTTAGCACTGCCTTTGCTGCGTCCCATAAGTTTTGATATGTTGTGTTTTCATTTTCATTCGCCTCGAGGTATTTGCTAATTTCTCTTGCAATTTCTTCTTTGACCCAGTCGTTGTTTAGGAGTGTGTTGTTGAGCCTCCACGTATTTGTGAATTTTCTGGCACTCTGCCTGTTATTGATTTCCAACATCATTCCTTTATGGTCCGAGAAAGTGTTGTGTAAGATTTCAATCTTTTTAAATTTGTTGAGACTTGCTTTGTGACCCAGCATATGGTCTATCTTTGAGAATGATCCATGAGCACTTGAGAAAAAGGTGTATCCTGCTGTTGTGGGATGTAATGTCCTATAAATGTCTATTAAGTCTAGTTCATTTATAGTAATATTCAGATTCTCTATTTCTTTGTTGATCCTCTGTCTAGATGTTCTGTCCCTTGATGAGAGTGGTGAGTTGAAGTCTCCAACTATTATGGTATATGAGTCTATTTCCCTTTTCAGTGTTTGCAGTATATTCCTCACGTATTTTGGGGCATTCTGATTCGGTGCGTAAATATTTATGATTGTTATGTGTTCTTGTTTAATTGTTCCTTTTATTAGTATATAGTGTCCTTCTTTGTCTCTTTTAACTGTTTTACATTTGAAGTCTAATTTGTTGGATATTAGTATAGCCACTCCTGCTCTTTTCTGGTTGTTATTTGCATGAAATATCTTTTCCCAACCTTTCACTTTCAACCTATGTTTATCTTTGGGTCTAAGATGTGTTTCCTGTAGACAGCATATCGAAGGATCCTGTTTTTTAATCCATTCTGCCAATCTATGTCTTTTGATTGGGGAATTCAGTCCATTGACATTTAGTGTTATTACTGTTTGGATAATATTTTCCTCTAACATTTTGCCTTTTGTATTATATATATCATATCTGATTTTCCTTCTTTCTACACTCTTTTCCATATCTCTCTCTTCTGTCTTTTTGTATCTGACTCTAGTGCTCCCTTTAGTATTTCTTGCAGAGCTGGTCTCTTGGTCACAAATTCTTTCAGTGACTTTCTGTCTGAGAATGTTTTAATTTCTCCCTCATTTTTGAAGGATAATTTTGCTGGATATAGGAGTCTTGGTTGGCAGTTTTTCTCTTTTAGTATTTTAAATATATCATCCCACTGTCTTCTAGCTTCTATGGTTTCTGCTGAGAAATCTACACAAAGTCTTATTGGGTTTCCCTTGTATGTAATGGATTGTTTTTCTCTTGCTGCTTTCAAGATCTTCTCTTTCTCTTTGACCTCTGACATTCTAACTAGTAAGTGTCTTGGAGAACGCCTATTTGGGTCTAATCTCTTTGGGGTGCGCTGCACTTCTTGGATCTGTAATTTTAGGTCTTTCATAAGAGTTGGGAAATTTTCAGTGATAATTTCTTCCATTAGTTTTTCTCCTCCTTTTCTCTTCTCTTCTCCTTCTGGGACACCCACAACACGTATATTTGTGCGGTTCATATTGTCCTTGAGTTCCCTGATACCCTGTTCAAATTTTTCCATTCTTTTCCCTATAGTTTCTGTTTCTTTTTGGAATTCAGATGTTCCATCCTCCAAATCACTAATTCTATCTTCTGTCTCTTTAAATCTATCATTGTAGCTATCCATTATTTTTTCTATGTTTGCTACTTTATCCTTCACTTCCATAAGTTCTGCGATTTGTTTTTTCAGTTTTTCTATTTCTTCTTTATGTTCAGCCCATGTCCTCTTCATGTCCTCCCTCAATTTATCGATTTCATTTTTGAAGAGGTTTTCCATTTCTGTTCGTATATTCAGCATTAGTTGTCTCAGCTCTTGTGTCTCATTTGAGCTATTGGTTTGTTCCTTTGACTGAGCCATATTCTCAACCTTTTGAGCGTGGACAGTTATCTTCTGCTGCTGGCGTCTGGGCATTTATTCAGATTTCTCTTGGTGTTGGACCCAGCAAGGTTGTAATATTTTTCTGTGAAATCTCTGGGTTCTGTTTTTCTTATCCTGCCCAGTAGGTGGCGCTCGTGGCACACGTTTGTCTGCGGGTCCCACCAGTAAAAGGTGCTGTGGGACCTTAAACTTTGGAAAACTCTCGCCGTCCTGGGGGTTCGCTAGCCGAAGCGGCCTGAGCCGGCCCGGGGTCCGAACGCAGGGAGGGTGTCCGAACGCAGGGAGGGTTGCTGGTCGCCGCAGCCAGGGAAAGAGCCCGTCTGAATTTCCCAGTCGGCCCTGGGCAACAAGCGTGGCGGGAGCGCGCCAGCGGCAGCGGCCCGCCCGAGAGAGTGCACGCCCCCCGGGAGTCACGGGGTCACCGTTCTCCGCGGCCTGGGGGTTTCCGATCCAATTCTCTCAGTTGGTCCGGGGGCTGCGCGTGGTGTGGGAGCCAGTCGCCTTGGTTTCAGGGGACCACCTCTCCAATTCTCCCAGCCGGCCCGGGAAGGGGGAAGGGAGTAACTCCGGCCGCTTGCCACCCCGCCCGGTAAGGCCCGCGCGCCTCGGCGATCTCACCCGAGCTGCCTCTCTCAGCCAGCCAGCCGTTCCAGGATCGGGTACGCTGTCTTTTTTATCTCTGTTGTGGCTTTGGGCGCTTTCTGTATCGTTTCTACTCCCCTAGTAGGTGTCCTGGAGAAGAAACTAAGATCCGCGCGTCTTACTAAGCCGCCATCTTCCAGGAAGTCCGAATGGTGATATTTTGACTATTTCTTTTGCCAGATCACTCCACGGATTGGCAGTATCATTCCGATTATGGGAATCAGAGTCCTTAGTGCCTTTGAGTTCAGTCAGAGTAGAAAACCATTCATAAAAACCCAGTTTTTAAGATTCTATTTTTTAAGAACCACTCCTGGTACCAAGTTGTATTAGTTAGGGTTCTCTGGAGAAACAGAATCAACAGGAAATATTCGTAAATATAAAATTTATAAAAGCATCTCACATAACCTTGGGAACACAGAGTCCAAAATCTGTACAGCAGGCTGTAAAGCTGATGATTCCAATGAAGGGTCTGGACGAACTCCACAGGAGAGGCTCACCAGCTGAAGCAGGAAGAGAATCTGTCTCTTCTGAATCCTCCTTAAAAGGCTTCCAATGATTAGATTAAGTATCACTCATTAGACACTCCCCTTGGCTGATTACAAATGGAATCAGCTGTGGATGTAGCTGATGTGATCATGATTTAATTCTATGAAATGTCCTCATAGCAACAGACAGGCCAGCACTTGCCCAACCAGACAAACAGGTACCCCTACCTGGCCAAGTTGGCACATGAACCTGAACATGACCATGTTGTAAGTGGCTGTAGATAATATGGAATAGGGGGATGGAATTAGTTGATGTTGTGGAGAGGCTGGCCCCTCTGCATTTCAGGAATTATCTGGCCTAGGGACCCATCTGGGGATTGTAGATTTGTGGAAAAGTTACCCTAGTGCATGGAAACTTTGTAGAATCTTATATAACCCCCTACTGTTCTTTGGGATTGGCCAGAATGGTTTTGGCTGGGGATTGGCAAACTATGATAGATAGCAGTGTCTAACTGAAGCTTACGTAAGAGTGACCTCCAGAGTACCCTCTCAACCATATTTAACTCTCTCAGCCACTGATACCTTATTTGTTACACTTCTTTTCTCCCTTTTGGTCAGGATGGCATTGTTGATCCCACAGTGCCAGGGCCCAGCTCATCCCTGGGAGTCTTCTCCCATGCCACCAGGGAGAATTTCACCCTCAGATGTCATGTCCTACATAGGGGAAAGGCAATGGTTTCATTTGCAGAGTTGGACTTAGAGAGAGTGGGGCTACATCTGCGCAACCACAGAGGTCCTCCAGAAGTAACTCTTAGGCATACCTGTAGGTAGGCTAATCTTCTCTGCTATATAAATAAGCTTCACAGGAACAAGACTCAAGATCAAGGGCTTGGTCTATTGATTTGGGTATCCCTAATGTTTGACACTATATCAGGGATTTCCCCAGTGGTAAAGTTTAATTGATATTTTTTTCTCCAATCCCTCAAGGGACTTTGTCAATCTTTTTTTTTTTTTTCCCAATATTTTTAAGTGTTTTTTGTTTTTTTGCATGGGCAGGCACCGGGAATCGAATCCAGGTCTCCGGCATGGCAGGCGAGAACTCTCCCTGCTGAGCCACTGTGGCTTTTCCCAATATTTTTATTAACACAACTTTGAACACATACAGTTCATACATGCTGTATAATCAGTGGCTCACAATATCATCACATAGTCGTATATTCATCACCGTAATCATTTTTTTGAACATTTGCATCACTCCTGAATAAGAAAGAAAAAGAAAAAAGAAAATCTCATACATCCCATACCTCTTACCTTGTCTTATTGACCCCTAGCATTTTCAGCTACCCAATTTATTTGACCCCTTATCCCCCTATTATTTATTTTTTATCCATATTTTTTTACTCATCTGTCCATACCTGGATAAAAGGAGCATCAGGCACAAGGTTTTCACAATCACACACTCACATTGTAAAAGTTATATCTTTATACAACCATCTTAAAGAATCAAAGCTAACAGAACACAGTTCAACAGTTTCAGGTACTTCCCGTTAGCCTCTCCAATATACCATAAACTAAAAAGGGATATCTATATAATGCATAATAATAACCTCCAGGGTAACCTCTTGACTGTTTGAAATCTCTCAGCCACCAAAACTTTATTTTGTCTCATTTCTCTCTTCCCCTTTTTGGTTAAGAAGGCTGTCTCAAACCCATGATGCTAGGTCCTGGGTCATCCCAGGACTCCTGTCCCACATTGCCAGGGAGATTTACACCCTGGCAGTCATGTCCCATGTAGAGGGGAGGGCAGTGAGTTCACCTGCTGAGTTGGCTTAGAGAGAGGCCTGTCAATACATTTTGAGATCTGTTTAATATACTCTGGTAATTATCGAGGCATTACATTAAACTGTACAGGATTAAAGACCCTCACTCTTTTTCTGGGCTCCCTGTGTTTGGATTGTTTAAATGACCTATCCAAATAGGTTGAGTTAGATTATATGCTACAGGAAAGTTAGCTTCTGGACAAAATAAACCTTTCTTCCTTTGGTCTCAAAGAGTAGGTAAAGTTCTAAAATACAGACAATGTCTTCCTTACCTTTGTATTCTGAATTACCTTAATCCCGACCTGGTCAACTTCATTCTTATCTCTAAATACGAGTTAAACATACATAAAACAGCCTCTCAAAATCCAGAAATAACAATTGCCATTCCGGACTAATTGTGACTGCTATAAGAGTTTACAATTTAGGCCCCAGTTTTCTTATAAGTATTTTCTAAATGAGACCATACAAGATTTGCTCATTTGTTTCTGGCTTATTTTATCTCACCAAATGTCCCACAGGTTCATTAACAACATTGCATCCTCACAACACTGTTCTTTTTTGTAGCAGCACAATATTTGATCATATATATACACCATCCTTTGCTGATTTACTTCTCAGTCAGTGCATCCCTCAGCAACCTTCATCCATTGGGCCTAACGTATAATGTCCAAAGTCAACTGTCCATTAGCATAGAATATATTTTAACTGACTGAATCCTTACCTCCTCCTACAAGTTTGGGTGTTTTCTGTGACTGGCCACATTAATAGCTTTTATTCATTTTCTCATAAAAGTGATGACGTCCCCCTTCTTGTTTCTGTAGGAGCTGCTTATTAGCAATCATATGCTAGTCTGAACTCCAGTACATAATTGATGGGGACAGAATACCTAGTAAGTAAGTAACTCAAATATTTATTTATTATTTTTTTTCTCTGAATTTGAATTTTATTACAGAACATGTAGATTTATACAACAGTAATGACAAAAATACAGGATTCCCATAAGCCACCCTAATAAGCACCTTACATTAAAGCAGTACAGTACAACTGATGAAAGCACATTTTGATCATTAGCCAAAGTCCATGGCTTAATTTAGGTTCACTGTGTTGTGCAGTTCCACAGATTGTTTCTAAAATGTTTATTCTATATAACTCAGTGCTGTCCATGACAATCACAACGTTGGGCAACCATCACTAACATTCATTACCAAAATGTTTCCATCATCCTAAATAGAAACTTTGGGCATTTGAAGCCTCACCCTGTCATCTGGTAGCCTACTTTCTAGATTCTGCCTCTAGGAGTTTTCTTATTCTAATCATTTCATATCAATGATACCATACAATACTTGTACTTTACTACCTGGCTTCAAGGTTCATCAGTGTTGTTACATGTATCAGAACTTCATTCCTTCTTACAGCTGAATAATATTTCATTGTGCGTGTTTTACCACATTTTTTTAACCTTAATTGGCTGACGGACTGCTTCCATCTTTTGACAATTGTTAATAACGCTGCTATGAACACTGGTGCACAAATATCTGTTCCAGTCCCGGCTTTCAACTCTTACAGGACATACCTAGAAGTAGGATTCCTGGGCAATAGGGTAATTCTATACTTAACTGTCTTCCACAACAGCTACACCACCAGCAATGAATGAGTATTCCTATTTCTCCACATCCTTGCCCAAACTTGTAATTTTCCACGTTTTTAATAGTAGACATTCTACCAGCTGTGAGATGGCATAACATTGTGGTTTTGATTTGCATATCCCTAATGGTTATGATGTTGATCACCCTTTCATGTGCTTTTGAGCCATTTGTATATCTTCTTTACAAAAATGTCTATTGAAGTCTTTTGCCCATTTTTTTAATTGGGTTGTTTGTCGTATTATCATTGAGTTGTATAAGTTTTTTTAATTCTGGATATGAAATCATTATTGGATATGTAGTTTCCAAATATTTTTTCCCATTTTGTAGGTTGTCATTTTACTTTCATGGTTAAAGTATTCTGATGCATAAAATTTTTAATTTTGATGAGGTCTCATTTTTCTCTTTCTGTTTTGTTGTTTGGGCTTTGGATGTAAAGTCTGAGAAACCATTGCCTAACACAAGGTTGAGAAGATGCTTTAATGTTTTCTTCTAGGATTTTGATAATTCTGGGTCTTATATTTAGGTCTTTGATCCACTTAAAGTTAATTTTTTGAATCTGGTGTGAGGCAAAGGCCCACTTTCAGTCTCTGCTAGTGGAAATCCAGGTCTCCCAGCACATTCGCCAAAGCAGCTATTCAGTCACAACTGATCAGTCAGCCACAGATGTGAGGGTGATTTCTGAGTTCACAATTCAGCTCCACTGGTACATGTCTGTCCTTGTGCCAGTGTCATACTATCAAATATTTATTTTTGAAGCTTGGCTGTAATCTTCCTTATCAGCATCTAAAATTATGTCACACTGGCTCTCTACCTTATTATTACGTTGAATAAATGTTTCACCTCTAAACTGGGCCAAAATATTTGTTTTCTAAACTTAGGGCTCCCACTGTCCTACTATTTTATTATAACCCCTATTCCTCTTGTGTATTTATTTATTATTTTTTTTTTGGTGAGGGGTGCAAGGTCTGGGAATAGAACCTGGGTATCCCGCATGTAAGGCAAGCATTCTACCACTGAACCACCCGTGCACCCTTCTCTCGTGCATTTTTATTAGATTCTGGTTACCCACACATTTACTGGTTTGTTGTTCTGAATACGTTTCCCTATCTGATTTACTGTAAAATTAGTGATTTACAGATTGTTCTCCAGCAGATTCTTCAACAAAGATCAATTTATTCCGTATAGATGGTGTGGCTACCACTACTAACATGAAATGATTCTTACCTTGTTCTGTATGTAAACAATGGTTTTCAGTCTTTTCTTCTCCTTATCCAGCAGGTACTTTCTCTCAGGGAGGACAAGTGGGGAGTCTGGGGGGCGTCACAGACCTGAACAAGCGAACAGGGACAGGAGTCAGGGCTGCACGCAGGCCAGCAGACACCACCCACACGGCCAGGCCCAGCCGTAACTTAGGGGACTGCAAAACCATCTGTGCAATAAATGTGCTCAGTATAAATTGATGCAAATGTTCTAAGAAATGATCATGACGATGAATATACAACTAGGTGTTGATATTGTGATTACCGATTATATATGTCGAATAGAATGACCATATTGTAAGAATGTTTGTGTTTGTATGTTGGTACATTTAATAAATAAAATAAAATAAAAATATACTCAGTATATCCATATTTATGGATATAGTGAAATTTTTTCCACGAAGTGGGTTTTTAGGTAGTCTTCAGTGTTTGCAAAATATAGAGCATCATTTTAAAGACATTAAAAGCATTGGCATTAGGAGTTGCTGAAGACCTCGAGTAGATCCAGCCATGAAGCCTTGTAGAGTTTTATTTTAGGGAGCTGATTTGATATCGTAATTATCTTCATTTTAGGGGGGCATTTAGTTTATGTTCTACTCAGTTAGAAGTTCTAAAATTCAAAAAAAAATATATATATATCCCTCAAGGGATACATGCATGTGACTTTTTTTTTTTAATGTGTAGGCACAGTTTATCTTCACTGCTATTGGTCCTTAATTCTGAGCACATGATTTTGAATTACTGTTTTCGTTTGCTGAGCTGTTGCATTATGTGAAGATACCATTACTTATTTATCCATTCTGATTTGTTTGTTTCCACTTTTTTTCTATTATAGATGGTGTTTCTGGAAACATACTTGCATGTAATTTCTAATACACACGTTCAAGATTATTAGATTACCTCAGGTATCTTGTTTCTAGAAGTAGAAACATTAAGTCCATGGAGAAAATATTTCATCATTACAGTGATACTGATAAGGATGGAAAAGTCTTTGTGTCATGATACTGCCTTTATGGTACTTTAGCACTTTTTCTCATTTTGGTGAGCTAATTCAAAATGCTACAGCTCCCCTTTGTTTAATTTTCCCTAGAGACCCAATCCTCCATTTGCAAAAAAAAAACTTTTATGGTAAAAGAACAGTGGTGGTCAGGGGCTCCCAGGTGTGGAATTACCCAGATTGTGGTAGTGTTACTCAGGCTGCTGATTTCTGGCTCCTGAGAACTGAGCATTCTGGATCTAAGTAAACACATCACTGGTTTGGGTTTACAGTTAACATATATGCTTCTTGTTCTAATCAGACTGATGCTAAAAATGGGGTTTGGGAATGGGTCCTCTGGGCATATAATTCTGTGTTGTTTGCTAAGCTGGTCAAAGAAGATAATATGAAATGCTTTGGGAATTTATTAGCTTATGAGCTACAGTTTTGCAGCTGTGAAAATGTTCAAATCTAGTCATGAGCAAGACAATGCTTTCTTCCTGAAGTCTTTCATATGGCAAGGCACATAATGGATTCTGCCAGTCTCTAATAGGTTTTGTTGCTTTCAGCTTCTTGCTTCTGTGGCTGGCTGGCTGGCTTTCTCTCTTTTTGTATTTGTTGCGTTTATGAAGGGCTTTAGTAAGAGGATTAAGACCCACCCTAGTCCATACCTTAACTGTAGTAACCTAATTCAAAGGTCCTACTTACAATAGGTTTATACCCACAAGAATGGATTAGCTTTAAGAACATGATTTTCTGGGGGCATATACAGTTTTAAACCACCACAGTTACTTTGGCCTCTGCCTGTTGTCACACAGAACCCAAGGAGATGCAGTCTTGTAGGTCCAGGCTTCTTCTCATTCCACATGTCCTCGCCAGGTGATGTGAGTCAGGCCTCTAGCGTCTGGTGCCATCTTGACATCAGGAGCTTCTGCATCTGTGTGCCCAGCCCAGTCACCTACAGCCACCATCACTTCCACATCTCCAACCATGTATCTCAAAGGTCTCTCAAACTCAGCACTATGTTGACCTCCAATATCCACTTTGCTCCTTCTCACCACCCTTACTCATGGCTACCACTGACTTCTGTCTGAAATCACCTGTCCACATCATTTTTTCTCCAATTTGTAGTCAGAGCTCTTTTACACACACCTGAAATGAAAATCTCCCTCCTTCAGTGGTCTTCCACTGCATTTAGAACCAAGACCTTCCCCAGCCTGCTACAAGAGCTCCATGAATGCACCAAGCTGCCTACTAATCCTGGAAATATAATAACGATCAGACTGGTACAAAGAGGTTCCCACAAAGACGTTTCTTACTGCATTAGTTACAATAGCAAAATCTGATAATACCAACACTAGGAGCCCAACACTAGGGAGGCTCTTTGAGTTTGGGTTGCTATGAATTCATTAAAACAAAATGGAATGCTTAATGTCTTGGAAAAATGTTCATGCTGTGTTAAAAGATGTTCAAAAGCAATATAATCTCAGTGTTAAGGAAATGAGAAATCTTTTAGTTATTCCTAAGAGTTGGGATAATGGGTATTTTTCATTTTCTTTTGGGTACTTTTCTATATTTCCCACAGAGAACATTTATAACCGTTGAAATGAGGGGAAATGTTATTTTAAAAATATAAAAGCAAATATTAGAGATAATTAACAGAGAATTAAATGATAAATCGGAACAAAAAAAGCCAGCCCCTATTCCTGAATATTGGCCCAAGTCCTGGCAGGGTAAATTAAGGCCCCATTCCCAAATAGCTGTTTGGGAAGTTTTCAGTTGGAGCCCAGTCCTATAGTGGTCTCTGGAGCCCCTCTCCAGGATTTCCATGTCTGAACAACTTGATTGGGTATTATGCTGAATGGAAAAAGCCAATCGCAAAAGGTTACAGGCTATACAATTCCATTTATATGACATTCTTGAAAGGACAAAATTATAGAGATGGAGAACAAGATTTGTGGTTGCCAGGGGACAGGGTATGACTATAAAGGGGGAACACTGAGGGAGATCTTTGGGGTGATGGAGCCGTTCTGAGTCTGTAGTGTGGTGGTGGTTACAGGAATCTATGCTTTTGATAAAATGGCAAAGAACTATACACAAGTACACATGTCCACAGAATGTCTGCATATAAAATCAGTGATATGTGCATAAGGTCTACAATTATACCAATACCAATTTCCTGATTTTTGATAATGCACTACAGCTACATGGGGTGTTGCTGTTAGAGGAAACTGGTTGAAGAGAATAGGAAATCTCTACTATTTTTGCAACTTTCCATTTGCCTATAATTATTTCAAAATTAAAGAAAAAACAATTCAGGAAAATCTCTTCATGTAGGGTAGGTTTCTTTAGATACAAAGAATACTAATTATAAAGGAAAAAGTTTGACAAATTTGATTATGTTTAAAAAAGCTTATCAAAAGGATAACTGGGTAGTTCAGTGGTAGAATTCTCACCTGTTATGTGGGAGACGTGGATTCAATTGCCAGCCCACGTACCCACCCCCCACCCCCAAAAAACAAAAACCATGTTGTGAACAAAATTCCCTATGCTATATATAATACACATCTCCCTCTATGTGTGTATACATATAGATATTGAAATACATATTTGCAGGGAGACACATTAAAAAAAAAAGCTTATTGGGTAAATTTAAACAAACTTAAAAATAGCATTTGTTAAATGCTGCCAGAATGCAATATACCAGAAATGGGTTGGCTTTTATAAAGGGAATTTATTGTTACAAGGTTACAGTTCTAAAGCCATAAAAATGTCCAAACTAAGGCATCCAGGGAAAGATACCCTGACTAGAGAAAGGCTGATGGGTCTGGAACACCTCTGTCAGCTGGGAAGGCACGTGGCTGGCTGGCGTCTGCTGATCCTTTGGTTTCTGGTTTCAATCAGCCTCCCTGGGGGAGTTTTTTTTTCTGCATCTCCAAACATCTAGGTCTCCTGTTGGCTCTGAGTTTTCTCCAAAATGTTTCCCCTTTTAAAGGCCCACCTTGAATGGGTGGAGTCTTATCTCCATCTCATCAAAAGGCCACACTCACAATTGGGCAGGTCACATCTCCATGTAATCTAATCAAAATGCTACACTCCAACAAACCATGCATTCTACTATCTCCTCCTAAAACAAAGAAGATATGACACCTAGTATTCAAAGGTAACCATGGAAACCTGTCAGTGTAAAACTTTCCTATAAAACAAGCTGGCCCACTACACAGTACACACCTGTGTGTTAACCTAACATGTACTCTTTTTTTTGGGGGGGGGGTGCATGGTCCAGGAATTGAACCCAGGTCTCCCTGCATGGAAGGTGAGCATTCTACCACTGAACTACCCGTGCACCCCTCTCTCTTTTTATTAAACTCTTCTTTTAATAAACTTTACTACTTATGCCTAAAAAAGGTCACAACTACAACCGGGTGTGTCACATCTCCATGGAAACAATCCAATCAAAGTTTCTCACCCTAAATAATAGGTCTGACCTACAAAATTGGGTCAGGATTAAAACAGGGCTTTTCTGGGGTACCTAATAGTTTCAAACTGGCACACTGAGACATCAGAGTGAGGCAAAAGAGATGGTGCAGAATGGGAAAGGATCAGTGTTACTAAGATAAGTAACAAAATTCACGTGCAAGATTTTGTTTTCATTTTTTTTGTTTTTTTTGCATGGGCAGGCACGAGGAACCGAACCCAGGTCTCCGGCATGGCAGGCGAGAACTCTGCCACTGCGCCAGCATTGCCCACCTGGAAGATATTTTTTTGAAATGTTTTTTTATTGTGAAATATAAATGCAGAAAAAAAGCAATAGTTTTCAAAGTACATTTTAGCAAGTAGTGACAGAAGAGATTTCAAAGTTTGGTATGGGTTGCCATTCCACATTTTCAAGTTTTTTCTATAGCTGCTCCAAAACACTGGAAGCTAAAAGAAATATCGTTATAGTGATTCATCAGTCATCCTTGTTTATTAAATCCTATCTTCTCTGGTATAACTCCTCCCCCTCCTCCTAATCTATAGGGGTCATTGGGCTATGCCCATTCTAACTTTTTCACATGGAAAAGGGGTGTCAACAATACAGGATAGGGGAATGGAATTAGTTGATATTCTTGGAGAGGCTGGCCTCTCTGGGTTTCAGAACTTGTCTAGTCTTGGAATAATCTGTAGGTTATAGGTTTTAGGAAAGTACATTTAGCACATGAAACTTTCATCAGAATCTCAGTTAGAGCCCTATGTGTTCTTGAGGGTTAACAGGTGTGATGTTAGTTGGGGTGTGGCAAAAGCATGGCAATTAGTAACATCTAGCTAAAATTATGTGCAGTACATTTTAAAAGGGCCTATGAGTAACCTTCTTTATAAAAGAGCGAACCTAATAGAAAAATGGGTAAAATACGTAGGCGCTTCACAAACAAGGAAATCTAAATGGCTAATAAACATGAGAAAGCTTTTGCTCAACCACATTTTTAATCAGAGAAATGCAAATTAAAACTGCAATGAGATGCCACCACAAACCCAGGCTAATTAAAATGTCTGAATACTCCAGGGTTGACAAAGATGTGGGACAATGGGAACTCCCATCTTCTGTTGATGGGGTCATAAATGGGTACAGCCATTCTGGAAAATGGTCTGATGTCTATTAAAGTTTTGGAGATGCACATACTGTATGGCCCAGCAGTCCCACCTAGGTGTACACCCCCCAGAAATGCGGTGATGGATGCACCAAAAGACATGCACAGTGATTTCCATAAGCAGCTTTTCCAAGACCCCCAAACTAAAAATAACTCAAATGCCCATCATAAAACACTAGATAGGGTGGTGCAATGGTGGCTGAGTGGGAAAATTCTCGCTTGCCATGCCAGAGACCTGGGTTTAATCCCTGGAGCCTGTCCATGCCAAACAAACAAACAAACAAACAAACAAACCACAAAAGACACTAGATAAATAAACTGTGGAGTAGTCACAGCGAATACTACACAGCCCTGAAACTAGCTAGAGCTACAGGCACTGACCTAGGCGAATCTGACAACGTTGAGGGAAAAGAACAAAGAATACATCAGGAGAACTCCATTTACAAGCTAAAAAACAGGAACATGAAAGCTATTGTTGAGAGATGCACACACGAGGTATTCAACTAAAAGTAAGAAAATGACCAAGAGGAACATCTTGGGGAAGGAGTGGCCATAGGGACTCCTAAGGGAAAGGCTTGACCTGATGGTGGGGACACAACACAGGTGATTATAATTCTACATAGATATGATTGACACATTCCTGCATCTACATTTCATGACGGGGTGGGGTGGGGGGCAAACAGAAGTGGAGGGTGAAGAACAGAAGCTCTGGCTCACGTTGGTCCAGGTTCTGGTCCTGCCCCCCCCCCCCAACTCAGCAGCAGGGATGACCCTACTCTGGGCTCTGGTCTTCATCTGTGAAGTGTGAGGAATGACAAACAGGATGCATCAGACCCGAGGTGAGGAAAATACAAAGCTCAAAAGGACCCACTACTCCTAGCCAGGAGGCCGCTCTTCCTTCAGGCCATCACCTGCCTGAGGTGGAAGAGCCCCATGCTGGTGCCATTAGACCCAGGAGGGATTTTTGTCATTTCAATGAGCTCCAAGTCAATTCAGGTTAGACCCCTTGTTCTCCATCTCTGATTCAGAGGCTCCTTTCTCCTGGGGTGGGGGAACTCTCCCCTCCTCTGGGGGTGGGGTGGGCAGGCCCAGCTGTGCCCTGAAGGGAGCCCTCCTGCCTCCAGCACCAAGGACTAGGATGCTCATTCCAGAAGGGTGGACTTGGGCTAAGTCAATGTGTCATGTGGCATCATTCAAGCTGTTGCATTGGTTAACATCCTCCACACACAGCACACATTTGTACTTGAGCAGCATTTATGGAATATCTCGAGTTGAAACAAACAGAAAAGATGAGAGATATTTGTGGCAAAAATGAAGGAATTTGAAGACAAAACACAAATGTGGCCACCCAGGCTCTATTGCTCTAAACCTCTCTGCCAGGCAGGCAGACCACCCAGCAAGCAACACCTCCCTGGGGCCAGGGCTGGGCAGAGACAAGGATCTTGGCCTTTCTCCTTAGCACTCCCAGGAAAGAGGACTCTTAGGAGCTGGAAGCCACAGAGTCTTTGCTCCCTGTCTCCCTTCCCCTGTACCTGTGACAAAGTCGCTGTCATTCTCACCCACGTCTGATCTAGAAGGCCTGTCATCCACCGCCTTCTTCACGCTAGATGGCCCAACAGAGCCTGGTGGTCAGACAAGGGCTATACCTCGACTCTTTTCACCACCATTAATGGGGCTCTAAGGCCTGAAACTTGGCTTACTCATCTGTAAACTAGGGATAGTTTTGATTCCCACTTTACACGATTGCTGTGACAACTGGAAAACTGCAAATGCACCTAGCACAGGGGTTACAAAGAGTGGGGGCTGCTATTAACTCAGGATCTCTAGTTACAAGACAAGCTTAGATTTCAAAACTCTTCTCTTTCCCTAAGGCATCCTGGAGTATCACGAGATAAGTGAGACCTGGGAGAGAGATGGACAAAGTCAAAAGTGAAGGCCAAGGTCGTGTCAGTGGTAACTATTTGGGGGTTTAAAAGGGAAGGAAAGGTGTAGAGCCAGGTCTAAGGGGAGTGGAGGGATGGAGAGAAGTTGAGACTACAAGGTGGGACAAAGGCCTGCGTGGGAAGAGAGGGAAGGAGGGAAGTGATTTCCAAGAAGCAAAGGTGTTGGGAAGGGATTTTGGAGGAAACACTGGGGTTGGAGAGAGGCTGCATTAGGGAGAAATGGAAGGCTAAGAAGTTCTGAGTGGGTTTAAACAGTTTGGGGAACTGGGAAGAGAGAGGACAGTTAGGGAAGTTGTGGGCCAAGGTAGAGGCCAGAGTGAAAAGAAGAAGCAAGGGTCAAGTCAGACCTCTCCTGACCTTGAAAACCTTTCCTTAGAGATAAAAGGAAAGAGCGTCAACCTCAGTGTCCTGCATGGTCATAAGTTTACATTTACCTGCAAAAAGGTTACAAAGAAACCTGGGGCAAGGGTAAAGCAATCTTGCCTCATTTGGCTCTAGCTTCTGGCTCAGTGGCCAGCGGCAATAGCACAGATCACCTCAATCTCCTCTGAGCAGATTTGTGGATCACTGGCTCCTGGACAACCTCACCCACCTGGTATACTGGGCAGCGGTCACTCCTTAGGTCATCACTGGGCTTTCCCCATTGTTAAGCAGCCTCTGTGCAACCCTGCGATGGAAAAATGCTACTTTCAAAGCCCTTATGAGCCAATGGATAGAGAAGCTCTGGACTGTTCTTCTAGCTGGTCACTCAACACACACTGTAGAGTCCAGTTACAGGAAACTCAAGGGGTCTCTCGAGGGCCTGTAGTCTTCGGGAAATATAGGCACTGACAGGGCTGCAAAAGCCATTTATTCATACAGTCTCACATGGCCCACCTGCCCCCCTTGTCTATCTGGAGTTTCAGGGGTCCATGTGCCACAATTAGCTTTGGGCCCTTTCTGAGCGGGCAGCATGATGACTTCATCACTGTCTGGAGGCAAACTTCTCTCTGAGGCTTCTTAGCTATGGACGTTGCTAAGGACGAGAAAACATGACTGGGCTGTTTAAGAGAAATAAAGTCATAACAATACTGAGCCTATTTTGAACATGTCGAAGGAAACTTACCCTCTTCCCTCTGGATGTAACCTCCTTGTGTGTTTTCTCATCTGTAAAACAGGAATCACAACTCCTACTTCACAGGGTTGTACTGAGGAATAAACAAGCTGTCACCGTGAAGCACTTAGCACAAGGCTCGGCAGAGAGAGAAGAGTTGATAAATGTTAGCTGAAAGGATTATGACATATTATAAAAGCATGTTTAAAAGTAGCAGGTGAGCTTGTTGTTCAAGATGTAATGGAGAGGCTGGAGGGAACTGCCTGAAAATGTGGAGCTGTGTTCCAGTAGCCATGTTTCTTGATGATGACTGTATAATGATATAGCTTTCACAATGTGACTGTGTGATTGTGAAAACCTTGTGTCTGATGCTCCTTTTATCTACCGTATCAACAGACGAGTAGAACATATGGCATAAAAATAATTAATAGGGGGAACAAATGTTAAAATAAATTTAGTTTGAAATGCTAGTGATAAATGAAAGCGAGGGGGTAAGGGGTATGGTATGTATAATCATTTTTTTTCTGTTACAGTTTTATTTCTTTTTCTGTTGTCTTTTTATTTCTCTTTCTAAATCGATGCAAATGTTCTAAGAAATGATGAATATGCAACTATGTGATGATATTAAGAATTACTGATTACATATGTAGAATGGAATGATATGTTAATATTTTCGTTTGTTTGTTGTTAATTTTTTTTAATTAATAAAAAAAAAATAGCAGGTGAGGACCCGCGTCCTGGCAGGGTCTGAAAATGATCTACGGCAGAGGTTCTGAGTGTGGTCCCTTGATCAGCAGCTTCAGCATCACCTGGGAACTTGTCAGAGATGCAGATGCTCAGGGCCCAGCCCAGAACTGCTGAACCAGAAACTCCGGGGGTGGGGGTGGTGCAGGTGCACTGCAGTTTGTGTCTCAGCGAGGCCTCCAGGATATCTGATGCAGGCTCCAGCTTGAGGAGCTGCTGGGTCCTGCATCCTCAGGAACATTCTCAAAGAGGGGCTGGATCACACAGCATAGATGCTCCTCCGCCTTCCCCAGACTTCTCCCCTGTAAGAGTCCCAAGCCACCTCTTCGGAGGACAATTTTCTGATGACTGGGCGGTGCTGATGAACCCAGATGTAAATCTATTCCACAGTTCCCAGTTGAGCCTGCACAATGGGCCTTTCTTTGCAAGTAAAAAAAGACTGGAGGCCTTCAGAGACTGAACTAGCTCTGCCCCGTTCACCTGTTACTAGAGGGCAGGGTATCTGTGCTCAGCCACATTTAGGTGAAGATTAAAAATCAAGCCAAGGAGGAACTACACAAGGAACTAATATTTTGATGTGGGATTCCTATTAGGAAAGCTGTTTGCCGAGCTCAGAGGAGGAAAGGTCCTCATCACTGTAAAGCTGCTAAGAGCCTCAAGGGAGGAAGCATATTAGAAACCGACTCCTACTAAAGATGGTGATATGGGAGAAGAACTTCGTCAGAATTTTTACTGAGTATCTGGAAACATCAGATAATGGACAAGGAGCACAGCATTACCACAAAGACATGTATACAGCCTGTTTATTGCATAACTAGCAGGCACAAATTCAAAAACGATTTTACAACGCTCAAAGGGTTGTACAGTAATTACAGGAATAGAATGTACAATAAAAATGAAAAAATAAGTATAGAATGTGTGACATGGACAAAACACACGTGAATAAAAGGCATTTCAGTTTTCCTATGCAGCATATTTGTCTTTTGTAAAAACAAGGGTTTCCTTCAACCAAGACAAGAAATAAAATTATATTACTGGAAAGCTCATGGATACTGTTGAGGACAAAAAACATGCTAGTTTCACTCTTGGTTCTGCAATTTAAATCGTTAAAGGAATTGTATAACAGCTCCTGAGTTGTGCGTTTATAGTCCCAATTTTATAAACTGCTGTATTTGATCTTTGGGCCCAATCCATTGTTCTTTGGCAAATAAGAACTATTTGCATTTCCGAGGCAGATGATTTCAGTTAAAGAACTTCAGGGGTAGAGCTGTTACCTTCTGCTCAGCAAGTGCCAGTTTCATAAAGTGCACTCTGTCCTATTAGCCTAGGAGTGGGGTAGTGTATTTGAGAACAAGGGATAAAAAAACATTACAAAGACATTATTAGTGCAAGGCTATGGATTCATGTGCAAAAGGTGGCCAGAACAACTGTTCAGACAAGGTGCAATTTGCTAGCAGGACAACAGACGTAGAATCTCACATCAGGTGAAAGAAGTGTATGGGCCATCTTAATGAGGACTTGCAGCCCCTCCTGTCACTGGGCGCCACTCCATCAGGGAGTTTCATTTGGAGTTTGGCACTGTGAATTTCAGAGCAAACTCTTCTGTGGTATTCTTACAATTAGAAATGCTTTGCTGGTCCTTGACTTTCTCTGAGGGATAAAAACAACGTCTTGTGTTGTAGGTCCTGGAGTGTTTGAGTGAAGACACCACTTCACCTACTGCAGACAATTCATCTCTCAAAAGCCCCAACAGGAGCCCATCCTCCCTGCGAGGCCAAGGGCACCAACTCAGGATTGCCGCTAGGCCTTTCCCAAGGACCCTGGAAGGCCCAAAAGAAGGGACAGGTATTTGCAAGAAAGAGGAGAGACAGCTAAGTACATGAAGCTTGCAGAAAAGGCTATCAGACAGTGCTTAAACATAAGGTAGAGGATACCTTATAGAAGGCTGTCACAATTGGAGCTTCATCTCAGCATCCAACAATACCATGGCACTTAGGGTTGTGCAGACTAACAAGTGAGACAAGTCTTTTGGAGATGAGAACTCTTTTCCCTGTGCTATTGGCAGTATAGTAACATCTGACAAAAGTGTCCACACACCAGGACTTAGTAAACACACACCATCATGGTGTTCTTTTCATGACAGCATATGGTCAGGCTAAAAGTTGTGTTTAAATCAAACAGTTCTGTGAAAATAGAGGCTAATTTAGTATGCATTTAGACAACTTGTACTTTGATTACTCTGACTTCTTCACATGTGTAAAAAGCCACTATCTATGGCTAAAAGACAGACAGCAACTTAACCCAAGGTAGGCGGCTACATCACAGGGAAGGCTCAGAGGCTAAACCAGGGGGGTCACGCCCTCAGGTAGCAGAGTCTGTGGCTGTGGCAGAGGTTACGAGGCGGTGGGACAGAGAGGTTGTGACTCAACCACACACGTTCGGTTTAAATGTTTGCATGAGTTGCCATTTAAAAACAGAGAGATGACAGACACATAAGCCCTCCAGATTCCTGGTGTCTCCAGAAAAATCAAAGCTCTAGCAACCCTGGGCCCACTTTCTCACATGGCAGTGTGGCTGGAGCTGGGGAGCTGCTGTCCCTAGTGGGCAGGCCAGGGCTCCCCAGTAGTCCCCCTTACCCCTCATGCCTTGCACCTGACTCCCTTTGCCCATCCACAGGCCTGCACTACTGCTTGGCCTCCTCTGGTCTAGGTCAGCATCTGAACCATACCCATTCAAAATTGCTGCAATAAGCAGGGACAAGAATATATTTTAACATTCATAACAAGAAAGGTCTTTTTAAGTAATTTAAAAAATAATCTTAGAATGTTCCAGAACTTAAACCTATATTTTTTTCGTAACTTTGGAACAGAACAGCTGGCAGTTAGCTAGCGTACACTTCCTAAGAAATTTCTGAAAATCGATCTCTAATTTTTAAGTAACAGTGAGGTAATGAAGGAGAAACAAACTCAGATGATTGTACAAATCTTACCTTATAACAAGTCCTTAAAGGCGATGAGAACTGGAAGCAGGTCATGTGAGAAAGTTTTTCATGGTTAAAGGCATAGCTGAGTTTTAGATGAAAGATGTAATACAATGTCAGGGAGTAATTATTTCTTCTCCCAAGAGTTCATGGCAGTGATATCTGAATGGATGGTACAAAATTAGTTCTGGCTTGTTAGACTGATGCTCCTCTTTGCTACATGTTTGAAATTTCTGGCTTACAGTGGTAAAGTAGAGAGTACTTGACTAAGCGTGATACTGTGAATGGATGGTTGCCTACCCTGAACATGGCCAAATGGGACACCATGTTGAGGACAAATACTTCATCTGACTCCATGGAGACTTCAGGATGACAGTAAAATATAAAGAAAAAGAAGGTCAAGATTAAAAATTTAAATAAAGAACATTTAACATGATAAAGCAGTTGCATGAAATAGAATGATTCACTGTTTCCTTCTGAGAGAGAGTATTACATTGTTTTTAGAAAGCGGCAAAGTCCTTTCTCTACATAAACGCTTGGAGATACCCCAAACGTAAGATTTTGTGGTACGATGGAAAATTCTCTTATTGCACAATGCTTGTTATGGAACAGAAAATGTTGATTTTTTTTTTTTTATCCAACTCTCTCAAGAAAATGTTTTACTGAAAAATCTTATTTATAGTTTCAACCAAAGTCAGAGAGTTCTGAGGGACAAAAAAGTTTAAACAGAGATGCTATGTTTTTGGATGTATATGACCATTAACTCAAGAGTCACTGAGAGCACAAAAGGAAACCAGCAAACAGGCACAAAATAAGGCAAGTGGGTTAAATTAATAGTTGAAAATTTGTTAGAAAACATGCAAAAATAATACTGAGTTCTCTTTTAAAAATTTTTAAACTGTCATTAAATGTTTTGGTAAAAACCTGAAAAGTTCTGTGTCAAATTTGAAATGGTGCTTTAAAAAGTCTAGAAAATGGAAGGGACGATCCTTGGCTATTCAGTTGTTGTTCTCTTTGGTGGTGATGGTGACCAGCTGTTTGGCAGCCTTGGCGATGTCATATGCACACTGGATGACCTGCTGCGTGACCAGCTGAATGTCCGTGGGGGAGCTGGGCCCCCCTGGGAGGGCCTTCTTACACTCTGACTGGAGACGAGAGGCACTGGAGCTCAGTAAACGAAGGGAAGACCTCACCATGTCGGACTTGGGTTTCTAGACAGAAAGACACAGCTGTTCGCCATGACATCCAAGAGCAAGGGACAAGCATTCTTTTTCTGAAAACAACTCACATTGCTCATGCACTTTTTCACCTAGGGTGCTCTGAAAACTGGGAGCCCTGCAATCTTCAGTGTAAGAGAGAATGAAATGTTCTGACTCAAACATCAAATTACAAAACATAATTTCAGTAGTATGTGCTATTTTGAGGTATTCCTTGAGAAATATTAACCCACTGGGATGAATTGTTCCAGATAAAATTTTATTCATGTTTTGCCTGTTATCACTTGACTTGTATACACTCATTTTATTAAGACCAATATTCATGCAGAATGAAAGTATTTTAAAGCCCTGTAGGGCTGTTTGCATATTTAAAACTTACTGTGCTACAAAAAAGTCAACATAATATAAAAGTCATCTAGAAATTGCTTGCAGGTGACTTACGAGGAGCTGAGCCAAGTATATAGGAAGTGACTTACTTTGGGGAATAATGCTGCCATTTCTGTAACAGCTACGTGTATCCTCTCTGAGCAGGGAATATAACTGCAAGAATATTGAAGAGGTTATTCAAAAACAGTGACAATAGATCAGAGACTGAGAGTACTCAGGGGCTAGAACAACTTCCATTTACATTTCTCTAATGAAAGGGTGGAAGCTGTGACCAGACACAGTTTTATAACCATGAAGGCCCACGGTTATAAAGCAGGTTTCCTTTCTCCTCTGCAAGTACAACAGTTCTGATACAGAAATTCCCCAGGTATGAAATGCAGGCAAAAGACACTAGCCAGGTGAAGCCACAGAGCAGTTTATATCTAAAGATATTCACATCCCTTCATGTTGGCCATTTATTCCTTATGTGTACAATCTCCTAACTGCTTAAAAGAGAAACAAAGATTTCCATGCACAAGGTCACAGAGGTTAAAAATAAAGGACTGGAAAAAAAAAAAGAATGCTGAAAATTATAATTGGAGCCTATATCTCAACAACTGATTAACCAATGGACACTTCCAAATGCCTCCCATTCAAATGCCTCTGAATTGCTGAGGAATCAAAATCTTTACTTTGTGTAGAGAAAACACAAAAGGCCTGCTTCGTATACTTGTTCGACATTTATCTACTTTTCCACGAAGCTGCCATTACTTGTTTGTAATAAAATGCAGTGCCTCTGTTCACTAACAAGCTCCGAGGAAACCAAGTGCATCAGGTGTGCCGTCTGCACCCCTTCTTCCAGGCTACCTGACTTCCACAAAGGCCGGTATACAGCATCACCACAGCCAGAGCACAAGAACAGTGACTTCATGCCATGCTCTGTTCTAGGTGTTTTACAGAACACACTCGACCTTCCCAACAGCTGCATGAGGTTGGCACTATGATCAAGCCCATTTTCAGATGAGGAAACTGAGACACAATGAGGTGAAGAATTTGTCCAAAGTCCTGCAGTGAGAGGAGAGCTGAGCTCAAGCCTAGTCGTCCAGTGCCTCGGCTACACCATACAAAGGCTGTGATGCACAAAGAGGCAACAGATTCATATCTTTCTTTATAGATAGCCTCTTTTCCATAGATGATTGATGATCTTAATTTCTTAGGTGATGTGAACTGGTAGAACACACACTTTGGTTTCATCCAGGATTCTTTTTCTTAGTACTGTGACAAGCATCATAGGAGACCAGTTTTCCCCTAACCTTGGAAGTGTTGGGTTTCCATCCTGAGTAATCTGTGCTAAAAGGTACAGTGAGACAAAAACAAACTTCTGATGGCATTCTGTGGCAGTTTTCAATATCACATTGCTACCAAGCCTGAGTTTTGTTTCTAGGAGACTGACCCATGGTTGAGGAGGGAAATGGGATATTAGAAAAGCCCTTCATTAGCATGTTAGAAAATACTACTTTAAGTACTGGAAGTTTGGATTTATACCAGAGCCCACGTGGCTGCATTTTTAATTTTTTTCCTTTCAGATACAGAACCAAATGCCTTTCAGCATTCAAGTAACATGCCTTTCCCCAGTTTTTTAAACCACAAAGTTGTCTTCAGTTTAAAGACTGTCATAGGCATCCTCTGTCTTTCATCTTTGTAGGGAATCTAATACCCAAACTATTTTAAATATTAAGAATTTCTATATTTTAATTAACCATTAAATTTAACTAAATTTAATTAAACCTTGTAATAACAAAAATGCCAATGCCTGCAGAGCTATTTAAATTGCAAATTAGGAGGGGCAACAACTCATCTGGTCACAGACACTGAAAAAGAGAAAAAGCAATGTCCACAGCAATAATTTGTGCCAGGCAGAAATGACTCTTGAACCAATATGCACATTCATATCACATTAACTTAGAATCATACTTGAGTTTTACAGGTTATGATTTTCATTTGACCCAGAAATACAATTTACCCTTTCTCCCTGCTACACAGAGAATAAATGTTTCCTAAGGACACCTCTCAAAATTTCATTCATTACAAACAAATTGAGGAAGTCCTCAACAAGCCACAAAAGAAAGCACACACAGATTAATGAGTAAGTCTTCCCCTTCTAGTAGAGGGAATTCATTTTTGCAACTTCAAATTGACATTCTTCATCAAAAAGGCTTTCATGCATGACATGTAATAAACCCTGAAATGTGTGTGTGAGAGCGCAGAGCGTGGCTGGAGGCCCAAGAGATGAGACCAGCTGCAGGAAGGACAGTGACTGTGTAGCCTGCATGGCCCAGGGAACCAGGACAAAGTTTGAATGTGTCCACATGGGTTATGGGTCCACTTACCAGGAGCATAATGCACAGATCAACAGAAGGGAAAAACAAGAGGACAAGGCCTGGGTTTAATTACTACAAGTAATGCAAGATTATAAATGAGAGAGTCTTGTATTGGATATGTAAATAACTAATTTACATATTTTAATAAAACAGTGGGTAATTTATAAAATACAATTTCTACAGAACAATTCTGGTTTTAAGCCAAAAAAATTAACTAGTGATTAAAAAAATCTCTGCATTATTCCCTCATGGTCTTAAAAAAAACAAGATCATAAAATGTTTTGAAAGGATTTATACAATTTAAAAACAAATAAACAAACAAAAGACAACTTCCCAAATTGTACCAGGCACCATATTGTGATCTTTGAAGCCAGAAATGGCCTCAGGGAAGATATTAATATTTCTGACAACTATTAAAGACAGTAATACAATGTAAGCACATTTTTTAGTTTGAAATACAAGCACAGCACTTCTGAACTAGAGGAAATGAAAAGTGAAGCACATTGTTAAATGGCGAGAGAGCACTAGAGAAGGTGCTGTTCTTGGTATCAAGGTTACTTTAAGGAGTGTCAAAAACTGTACTTTGGAAAGCTGCGAAACACTTTGCTTGATATAAGACACTGAAACCATGCACTGACAGGAAAATCAGTGATACATGAGGCATGAAAGAAATTGGACAGAAGGGAGAGCTGCGAAAGGGGGAAGAAAGATAGCTATATAATTTTTAGAAAGGGGACTGAGAAATTATGGTTTCCTCTTTTTCTCTGAGGATCCTCCAACAGTCCACACCATGAAGACTAAGTCTCATCCTCAAACACAGATGATTACTCTCTTACTAGTGGGAGATAATAATATTAGGAAAGGTCCCAACTGTGTTAAAAAAAGAAAAAGGGGAAAGGGTAGAAACAGGGGAGGTTAGCACAGTAGAGCCAGGAACACAGACTAAAAACCAAGACACTGAAGCACCTTTATATGGCAGAACAGAGGAAGGAAGAATTTACAGTAAAGTGAATAACTCTGTGCCGTGTACAAACAGAAATCCTTCACTGAAGTCCTAAAGTTTGCTGGCCTCATTAAAAAAGTGGGTGTTCTTGTTTTTCTGGCGGGGGGTGGGGGTGCATGGTCTGGGAACTGAACCTGGGTCTCCTGCATGGAAGGTGAGCATTTTGTCACTGAACTACTGGTGCACTCGGTTTTTTTTTTGGTTATTTTTGTTTTTGTTTTTTGATCAAACTCTGCTGCTTTCTCAAACCAAATGGGATGAGGTTAAACAATGTATAAATCAGGTCAGCCATGTAAAAACTTGGATGTCACCCAGAATGGTTAACAACTTACCAGAAGTTCTCAGAGTATTCACTCTCAGAGAACAAAAGGGTAAGTTAGAAAGAAAGGCAGTCCCTCTCCTACAATAAGAACCTCGCAGCAGGATATGGTTCAGTTTCTTTTCTCTCTCCAACCACAAGTAACAATATCACTATTCCAAATATTTTGCAATTCTATTTCTAGAGACATTTATTTTCAAAGTATTTCATAATAAGATGGAAAACCAAAAATCCCGTGTTAAAAAGTCCATAACATTTACAAATTTTTTAAGCTGTTGTGTAAACCTGAAGTTTCAATTACTTTAAAAGTCAGTATAATGGACAGCACAATACTACCTAATTGTAATGCAATTATGTTAAAACATTGAATGAAGCTGCATGTGAGGTATAGGTTTTTTTTTCTCTCTATTATCGTTTTAATTCTTATTCTGTTGTCTTTTTCTTTTTCTAAATCGATGCAAATGTACTAAGAAATGATGAATATGCAACTATGTGATGATATTAAGAATTACTGATTGTACATGTAGAATGGAATGATTTCTAAATGTTTTGTTAATTTTTTAAATTAATAATAAAAAAAAAAGTCAGTGTAGTAAAAAAATACCTGTTAGTAACTGAAGAAGCATCTCTTTCACAGCTTGTAGATAACAGTCTTCCAAAGTAAGATTTTCAATCCTCCTTACCTGTCATGTTTATTTTCTTGGGCTGCTCTTAAGAGCTCCTGTATGTTTTTGGTTATCTGTTCAGTCTTCCGGATGACATCTTCGGTGCTGGGGAGGTTGGGGCTTGGGGCCGCATGGGGTTCTGCTGTATCTGGTATGGAACCATCACCTTGCCACACCATGCTCCTCTGCCTTCCTTTTCTGCTCGACCTATGGACATTCAAGCGGGAAATATTATTAGATGCTCCTCTGCTTTACTAGCCTCTAAATATGCATTTGCTGAGTGCATGAAGAGGCTGTTTTTGCGGTTTCCTCTATCCTTTCTAACAGGAGACTCATCATAAGCTTCTGTTTCATAAACAGGCAGCTACAACTCACCTGGGGGCCGCTCCATTGTGCCACTGGGCTGCCAATTATTAAAATGACTCTTGTAGACAGGGTAAAGAAGGGGAAAAGGGAAGAAATAACTGAAATGGGGACAGTGTATCTTTATTAAGTATCTCCAAAGGAGCCAATTCCTTAGGGGTACAAATGAAGACTGTAACCTAATATTAACTTAAAAAAATGAAGTGACAGTGAATTTAAGCATATTACAGGTACCCAGAGACATTTATAAAATGCTAGTGGGAAGGGGAAAGGACCCCAGGCAATAATGTGAGATGAGAAGACATGTAAACCGTGGATTGATGTCTGACTATTCTAAGACAAAATAGCAGAAATAAGAGATGTGGGTGATGAACTGTTCCTTCTGAGCAATGCCTGCTGGGTCCCTGGTCTTTTACAGCCAAGTCCCAGCATGCTCTCCCTGCACATGTACCCTGTGTCATCTGGTTCCGTGTCATTGGGAGTGTTGTCATAGTCACTTTCAGGTGTGCTGTTCTGCTTCTCCAATCTGGATGCCTAAAATAAGGAAAGAGGTTAATTTTCATCAGATTAGAATACAAGGAGCCTTGTCTTGTCTCAGGAGCCTTCTCTGAGAATCAGTGCCTGTTATTCTACGTGGCCTCCATGACGCAGATCTCATTTGGGACTGGAGGTAACCCTTTATCGAAAATTTAATAAAAGGTGAATAGATGATTTGGAAATAGTTTCTTTCCATCTTTGTACCACTTTCTTCTTATCTAAGTGGCTACTCTATAAAAAGATCCTTGTGATAAATTAACACACATGTGCAAAGGAACATACCCACATTTATCTTATAAGAAACACAGAGTTTAACTATAACGTAAGGAAAGACCATTTAAAAAACAAATGTGCCAGAACTCATACAACCATAGGTCCCGGTGCTGGCGGCCACTGCCGGTCATCTAGTCTAACACCAGAGGGAAGATGAAGGACCAAAAAAGCCGGTAACTCACCCAGGCTTTCCTACTCTTGGCCCTCAATAGAAAAAAAGGACCAAGAACTCACATCACCTGCCTTTTGCTTTCTCCAATATTCCAGGCTCGAGGCTCCAAAGATCACCCCAGCTCAAAACACTTACAGCCCTCTAAGAACTGCCCTCAGAGATGTTTTTTATGAGCCACACACAAAAAAACCAGCATTATTATTTAGGAGTCACACGTTGTTTCTGAACCAAAATAGATCAAGCCAGCGTAACACCTGGCTTTAAACCACTTTTGTCTGTTTAAAACAAAACAACATAAAATAGATACAAGATTTGGTGCAACTGTGAAGATTGAAAATGAGATTTACATTCAAAAGGCAATTTCATAAGAGGAATCCTAAAAATGTTCTGAGTAAATGGCAGCACTGCTAAGTAGGGAACCTTTCAGATGTCAAAATTTCAAAGGGACCACATTCCTTTGAAGGCACTATGTTAGTTCTGGAGTGCTTAGTAAAAATTAATTTACCTCGGTTTTTATCCATAGTTGTTGAGAATTTCTTCATCTAGAACATAAATCAGTGGAAGCTCACTCAAAATATAAAATTGCAAAATAAAAATATGAGCTAATTTCAGCTCTACTACAAATTTAATCAAACATGTGACTATGGTATTTTAATGATGCTGTGATAAACTGTGGCTAAGGATATAGCTGTAACCTGATGAAGACCCTTTGCATCATCTAAAAGAATGGCTTATCTAGGTTAGTTTAAGAAAGTCTGCATAAAGTCTAATATTGGTTCATTACTGATGACGCTACTTGTCCTCTGACAAAACCTATGTGGGTAAGTATGGCAGCTACCACCAAAATGGGGAAGACTGCTTTGCACCCCACATTTTGCTTACTATCACTCCAGCCTTCCTTGTCTCCTCACCCAGGCAAATGCTCTCTTCCTTAGTCTGTGGAGCTCTTTCAAACTTCCCCAAAGTGTTCTGTTTAGTCCCAGCCACTCTAATATGTGACACTTACCTTAGCGTCCTGAAATTCAGTATGAATTTGCACTTAAATCACTCAAATTTAACTGACAGAATGATTAAAAGTGTCAGCTTGGAATCACATAGGTGTCTGCAGAATGAAATTCTGCAAGATTTACTACAACTTTTAAGATTCTTTTGTTTACATCTCCTACCAGGAAGCAGTTATGTTTTAGGTGCTGCTTTATTTGATCTGGTTTTATGAATCATCAGTGAGTAATTAATTGGCTACTAGAAATCAAGATGTAAGACGAAGGGGCAAGCACTGTATCTAGTGCAGGGAACAGTGAAACCAGGGTCTTCCAGAGATGATCTCTAAAAATAGTGACTGATACCCTTCTTACCTTTCACAGGAAATTTAAATTTAAATTTTGTTTCCTTTAGATTTTATATATACCCATACATAATATGGATCAGTGTATGTGTACAGGTGTATGTATACACATATACAAATGGACTGTAAAACACCTAGCATTTAAATGATTATACTGGAAAATTCTTCCAGAGTTACTCCAGTGGGAGAATCTGGAAAACAAAATCAAATTCAGAAAATGCCATGTTTTCATATTGTATCTTTTTTGCCCTTCTTGGCATAAATTTGGTAATGACAATTAAAATGTATTACCCCACAATGATCCAAAGTACCAAGTTTCATGTAAACATTTAGAAGAGAAACAACTCATATATTTAATACAAGCACTCATGAAATGTTTCTCAAATGTAGAAAACAATGGGTAGCAACAGCCACCCAGGAATCCAATTACTTACGCATTAAGTCCTTCATTGTCATCAACAAAAGCATACATATAGAATTTCAAATTAGCCAGCATTTAATTTTATGAAAATTATTATAAACATGCAAAGCCAAGATCTATAGGTTAAAAGTGCTGCTCTCTGAAAGCTGTTAATAGAAATGTTACCTTATAGCTGGTGCTGGTTCAGTTTAATAGTTTTTCAGTTTTCTCTGAATACAGACATGCCATAAAAATCTAAAACCATGTTGAAGTTGTCAGGAATATTCTGGATTAACTGTTGAAATGGCTTAACTGTTAATTTGTAAACACTTTGTCTCAGCAAGCAGTCCCTGAAACAATTTTCAAAACTATCAAAAAATTTAAGAAAAATTCACAGTGGACAAAAGACTTAGAAAGACTTAGTAACAAGTTTCAAATGAGGCACTTCATTACTATTTGTCTGTACCTTAGTTTAACTGAACTAGTATAATGAAAACATTATGGTCAAATTTCAGAACTTCTCAGGAGATTTTAAAAACCATATATCAAGATTCTTTTTAACAGACTACTATAGTGAAAAGAACCACAAAAGGCCTTGATGAGCTATATGTTACTAATAGTGGAAAAGAACGTTTTCCCATCATTCCTGGAGGGAATGGACAAAAGCCCAGTTTAAGTCCCACCTTGTCTGTAAAGGTGGCCTCACCCACAGCGAATCACTCTCACCTTAATGGCACTGCCCCTTCGTAAAACACTGACGCAGGGCCTATACCGTGGTCACTCCATGGCTTCACCAGCTCGCAGTCATGTACCCTTGGTGCATGACGATGCCTTCGGCGACAGGAACCAAGTCATGCAGGTCCTTGGGACTCTATAATTGACTCACTAAAAGGCTGACCATGGAGCAGGGGCTTAATAAAGTAAATCAAAAGGAGCTTACTCTTAAAAGGAGCTTACCTAACTCACATACTGCTACTGAAAACATAAATTATATACTAACAGACCGGATTTGAGGACTCATACATGTGAATGGCTTCATGCTAACAGCTGCCCATGTCTCCATGCTGTTCTATGCTACAACTCTGATGTGACATGAGAAACAGGGACTGTAAAAGCTTGGTTTGTCAAGTATGCTGCTGACATAAAATGGGTGAGAGGTGGGGAAAAAAAAAAGCATGATATTTTAGAGCTTAGGCTAGTCCAAAGATACTAGTTTTAATCTGCTAACTGTAGCTCTGAACAAAATTTGACGTATTGACTCTATTGTAATATTTAACCAGCAGCCAGCTAATTTTATGATTGTTTAAAGACAGTATGCTCAGAATAAATGATGATGGATAATTTTGAACCTTGTTAAACAGTAAGGCGCGAGGTGGAGTTAGACAAAAGGAGGCCATCTCCCTACAGTTGTGCTTGCGTGAGCACCAGCGGCGTTGAGAAACCAGGAGGGGAGTGCTGCCTCATGCAGGACCCAAGGGTGGTTAGGGGAGGGACAGACCAAAGCACAAAGCGCCCAGGAGCACTGCCGCCTCCTCCACAGAGCAGACCAATTCAGAATGTACTTAACCCTTCGGGCGCTTTCGTCCCTCGACCAGGAAAGTGTGGAGGGGAAGGAGGGCAGAGATGAAGAGGAGGTCACAAGCGCACTCCTCCCGATCTAGAAGGGGAAAGAGAAACACACTCGGGCAAACAAAAAACAAACAAAAAATCCTACAACATAACCTCGCTTCAGCACAGGTACTCCAGTAAAAGAATGATAAACCTGTGATCAGTTTATCACCTCTACTTGGGATCAGTGCTGAAATCTCTATGAAAGTTGTGCTGGCTGTCATGACAACCCAGTGATGGACTCCCAAAGACATCTAATCTCATAATGAAATGCCTCCTGTAAATTACTCTAAATTTAATAAGCCTATTTTATAAAAGATAAAACTCAGCATAATTGTCAAATTTGTCAATAATTTTTAAAATGTATAATCTAAAATGAAAATTTGTTTTTCAATTAGGACTGACTTAATTATGTATGTGATCTATCTACTCTTTATTATAGATAAAGGACTTTTACAATAATCTGACATCCTTACACCCTAAATTTTTAAAAATAAAAAAGCACAGTTTAAAAACTAACAAAAGTTCTTTTTCCTAAATTTTGTTCTCATTTACACAAAAATAAGATTCGTAATTTAGTTCAGCAGCATTCCCATCATACCAAATCAATCAACTGCCTTAGAATGCTAAGCCAAACAACCTAAAAAGAAGTCAAAATATGGACTCTCTATTACAATATAACATCACTGTAATTTTACTATAATGATGTTTGACAAAATTAAAATAGGGCTTAATGTATTAGATCATACTCTTTAATTCACATTTATGTAGAGAATTCTTTTTGAAACTCCTCAAAAAATTCAACCAAAAAAATAACTTAGACTTAAAAAAGATAAATATTACTCACATAAAACAGTTTCAAATGTAACATTCTGACAAAACATAGATTCTTATAATAAATTAGCCCAAAAGAAATATTTTGAAATATTACCAAAATAATATTTTAAATACAATACAATTCTTATTCCATCATAAAATAAGTCTGTTCGTACACTCTTACAGAATACAATCTTTGGAATATAATACTTGTAAAATCGATGCAGAATTTTTACACTTTATTTTTATGAAATGACAAAGTAACACTTTCTCCACAAAGAGGAGGAGGAAGATGCAGAAACTGGCCAAGCAGGGACACTGACCACGTGGGAGGCATCCCCACTTGCCTAGTAATACCCAGGCTTTGGACACCCGCCTGCCTGCTCAACTTCTCAGATTCTGATGGCTCCATTCAAAAGGGGCACATACCTGTCTATCTCAAAGGTGATGATGACACTTCTGCTAGTAAACTCCTCGGTTTGTTTTTGTTTTCGAGAATAGGGAAAGAAGCTTTGTAAAAAATATGCTCCAATGTTGGCTGGTTGGGAAATAAATAACGGATATGGAGGCAAGAGCAAAGTGGGGCTGAGCCAGAGCCCCAGTCCCCAACTCTGTTGGCCCTGTCTGCTTGTAGGAACACTGCAAGCATCTGTCGACATGTTAACACAGCAAACACGATGACAAATCTGTTTTGGCAAAGCAGAGAAGTGGGGATCTGCAGGTTCAGAACAGGGAATGCAGGAGTCAGGATGGAGAGAGAGTGAACAGCGGAAGCGCCAGTGGTGTTACTTACGTGTGCAGGGAAAGGTTGGAGTCTTGTCCTGCTCTCTTCAGGGTGGCTCGCTTCTCCCATTGGGAGATAAGGTTTCTGACCTGATCCCGTCTCGTACATGGACATAGGCCTACTGCCCCGGGCAGACGGACGTCGCTTTAAGGAAGAGTGGTTGGAAGTGTCTGTGTACTCAGAACCAGTTTGCACCTGATATATATTGGTTGTGGCCTGTTTCCTGAGGTTCGAATTTTCACTCTGGAGTGTTTGAAGCTGAAAGAAATGTTTGGCAGTGGGACTGTGTTTTTCTCCAGCAAGCAGAAAAAGCAAACATGAAGTAAACAAATACAACTATCAGCTTTAACAATAAGAACAGTAACAGCTAGCTGGGTTGAAAGTAACAGGCAACTATAAAGTCAAGAACTCTTTTCTAACACAAGTTCAACACAAACAAGTCACCTTAATTAAATGAAAAAGGTTAATTTCTGAATGTGGAAAAGTTGCAGTTTTGGACTTTTTAAAGACTAGAGACAAATACTTAACCACTCGATAAGCTGTCATGGTGGGACTGGGAAATGTTTGCAGGTGAGCTGGACTCTGGATTATTCTAAGGCTGTTTTGAGCAAGAACTTCAGATCATTAAAACATCACTTAAGTAACTTCCTTTTCGAATGAGCCCTAAGCAATTCGCAAACGCCAAAAATCAAGCAGACACCATGGAAGCAGCACAAAGACAACTAGAGTTGCTTTGCAAAGCAAGAGAGGCAGTGAAGTTTAGCTTATGAAAAATTAGATCAGCTACTGATTTCCAAAAAAGCCAACAAGAAAAATTATGATTGACCAATTTTTATTACATAATACTCTTGATATTCCAAACAAATTCTGCACTTTTAAAAAAATCTAGGTAACTAAATCATGGTAAGTTTGCTATATTAACACATCACGGTAAAACTGTAAATTTATAGAGCTATGTTAGCATCTTCATCTTAACGTCCCGTGGAGCATGCTTGCTTCCTTCTGGTGATTGATCATCGTTCAGCCAGGGCTGGCATATTTGGCCTTTCTCTCCTTTGGCTTTGTCATACAAAAACACGACCTTGGTAGTGTCAGCTTTAAAATGCTCTAATCTGCCTGGCACCACCCTGTTTTAGTGAGAGGCTGCCACTTGGAGACCCTGAATGCTCTTTCCATTCCTCACATGCAGGCTGCTTCATGGTGTTTGATGAATTAGAATTAAAGGATCATCAAGGACTCATGTTATTCTTTAGCATCTGACATTTTAAACACAATTGATTTGTGTCCGTTCTGCCCAGTGTCCTTTCCCTCCGGGTGCTCCTTCATCTTCCATGTCATTTTATAGGTTGGGTGTGGTGTGAGTTCAGCTGTCTACTCTTTGACAGTGACTGTAATATCTGACCAAATTCCTCAGCAGTGCCAAGGTTTAAGTCCACAAGCAACCGTATTTGCGCCAGAAGATCATTACTTTTTTTCAACGGCAAACCCATTCAGTGTTAGGAGTTACTTTTAATTTTATTTAGAATGCACCGATCTGTGAAAAACACACCAATAGTGGCTGCTCCTCTTCATTAATTAGCATCTTTTCCAAGCAACTGTTAAATGTGAAAGATCAGATACAAATCACGCTACTTTGTCAACTACAAACCACACTACTTTGTCAATTACCTAACTTTGAAATAAACAGATTCTACATACTTTTTATTAATAGCACAAAACCTTTAAGAAGGTGTGAATTAATGCCTTTTCCACAGAAATACCCATTCCTTCTCACTTTTTCTGAAAGAGTGATCCAAGGAATGAGAATCAGATCAATTTAATGCAACAAAGGATTGCAGGGTTTAACTTATACCTGCAACTCCCTTTCTAAAGAAAAGAACAGCTGCAAAGTGAGAAGCTATCACAGAAAATTCCTACATTCCAAGCTACAGAAAGATACAAAGTGCCTGTCAAAGCTATTTATCAAGGAACTCTTGCCCTAAAGTGAAATGGTCTAGGTCTAGAGTGAGAAGCATAACTGATACACACCCCTAAATAAATGGCTGGTATGCTGGGCACGTGTTCATCTGTCTATGAAAAAAACTTCTGTTACAGGTTTTAAGAAGAGGACTTGAAATCTGAAACTTAATCCTAACACTTGTCATCCAGCCTGGATTTTGTCTGAATGTATTTAGATAAGTGCAAGGTACCAGGTCTCAATGGTAAAAATTTGGTTTTCTGTATTTAGAGAGATGTTCTTGGATAAATTTTAAAGATGCTTATCTTAATAATAACCAAACCTCATTGTGGTTTGGAAGAAGTATAACAGGAAATAAAAAGTTATAGCCAATTCAATAGTTCAGAAATCAAAAGTATGTCTAAGAATTGAAGAGATAATCAATAAGCAATGGCAAATAATCTCACTCTGTATTTCTTAAAGAATGTTAGGGCATTTGCCTTCAGAGATATGAGGTTATTTCTGATAATTTCTACAAATACTAAAAGTATTAGGGAATTAAAAGATGATGTTTAGCAGATTTATAATGTCAAAGACAACATGTTTCAGAAAAAGTCATTTCAACAAAGTTATGAGTCCAATTAATGGAAGAAACAATTAACTTGTTAAACAAAAGATATTTACAAAAAGACAAAGGGAATACAAGTCCTGAATGTTACAAAGTATATTTTTTATTTCCATTAAATGTAAACTGCTGCTACAATGGGTGACCGGTGGGGTGGAGGGCCTTGGTCTGTGTCAGACCACAGCCCTGGCCCTGGGTGGTGAAGAAGTATTCTCAGCTTAGTTGTTGAGTGACTGCAATGCCAATTCTTATTAACTGACTGATAAAAGGTGCTTGTTTAGAGTCTGATTGATTTCAGGTGTTCTTTTTCCCTTCTAATATAGGTATTTTAGATATTTATCTTTAAAATTATCAAAAAAAAAAAGATCTAGGACGCAACACCAAAATGATCCTAGACCAAACCCCGACAAAAGCTGATGACGTCTACTTCCCTAACAAGCAGAAGAACCCGCGTCCTTTTTTAGTTCTCTGGCATTTCTTCAGGATTGAAAAAGATACAGTTATAAATTAAATGCACCATGTCCTCAGATCTTGAAAATGATCTGAAATGTATTACTCTTCAAATGACAGCATGAAGATAAAGATTAAAAATTTGTTTTGTTCTTATTTAAGGAAAATGGTCAACATCTCATTTTTAAAGATGATTGAGTAATGGGAGCACTACCCACAAAGTACTGGCCATAATTTAGAATTTTTCAACTTTCTTTTCTTAGCATTCTCATAAAGAATTATGTAGATCTCTTTCTTGAGTATATTCCTTGCTGCTATTAGCCATACTTCTTTTAGGGGTTAATATAGGCATGTATTTCTGAGTCTCTTAAAAGGTAAAGAATGAGAAAATGCTGAATTAATGAGATTGTCTTTTACTAATGTACAGTTCTCACTAATATAAATGAAATGTTTTCTTATGTTTATTGAAAACTATGTTGTAGGCCCTCCTCTAGGCTCTGAGGATACCACAAATATGTGGTAGGTATTGGTGAAAAATAAAGCAGGGACATGGGACAGGGCTGCACAGTGGGAGTGGATAACAATTTAGAGTAAGAGGGAACAGGGAAAGCAGTCCTTGCATGACGTGGAATGGGATTTGTAATGCTGATAAACACCTCTACCTATTCAGGGCTTACATCTACTCTGTCCTCGTGGTGTGATTATTCGTTAGAAGTAGCAGTAGAAACAATCACATCCAGGTTCCCAGGAAACCCTGAAGCAGGGGTTATAAGAACCAGCACAAATACATAACAGGTTATGTTTTTCTTTCTTGGGAAACTAACTCTGGATATATTTCTAATGAAGGCAATTTAATTTGAAATATCCAAATACATCCTACTTCTGATAGGACAGCTTGGCCCTTTAGGTCTATTACAACTATTTTCTTCTCTCTGACCACAAACATAGTGCTGGGTAGTCTTCCTTATACTATGGGATGAAAGAGTCAATCATCCTGGCATTTTATAACATGTTACCTTTTTCTGCATAATTCTCAGCTCGTCACTCAAGTTGTTATTCACCTTCATTAGCTGTTGTATCTTGGCCTCAGAAGCCACTAGCGCGTTTTTGACCTCCATAAATTCCTGTACAGTGACTGGTCCATCTGATAAATCTGAATCTAGGCTCTAAAAATAAATTGGGGAAAATGTTCACAATCTGAGACGATAACATTAAAGACTAATAGCTAACGAATTTCAAACTCTGACAATGCCAGCTGGACTGCAAAGTTAAACCACTAAAGGCTTCTGAGAATAAAACAGAACTGAAACATAGAAGTAAGGTTACTATAACACTTAAAAAATTTTAAGTCATATTTTCTAATAAAAACAAGTAGTATGGCTACAACTCTACCCTGATGAGGATTCTAAAGTGGGTTTGTCTTGTCTTGCTTGCCTTTCTCTCTATCATTTTTAATATGTGTTAATTCTAACAGGCTTTTATTGAGCATTAGGCAGTGTTCTAGGCTCTTAGGAGAGACCAGAACACAAAATTGGCGGAGGTGTCTGCTTCCGTGGAGTTTACCATTCTGTAGAATGAGACATTTAAAAAAATGAAAATCTGTAAATATGTAAGAGAAGATGATAAATGCTGTGGAAAGAGAAAACAGAACAGGGTAAAATAGGGCTCAGAGCTGAGGTAGCGGTAAAGGTGGGCATTTTAATAATTAGTTGTGTAAGCCTCTGCCCGGGTGAGATGTAAGCAATAGCTGGAAGGAGGTAAGAACATAAGTCAAATGACTGTCTGGAAGAACAGCGCTACAGGAAGAGGGAAGAGCTCAGCCTGAGGACGCAGAAGTACAAGGCAGGAGGGTAGGAGGTGAGTCAGTCAACAGAGGCCCAGTAATGCAGGATTCTCAGAGGACTTAGGCTTTCACTCTGAGACAGGCAGGCTGCTTCCGGGGAGTCTAGGCAGGGGAGGTGCAGATTGGATGAGTGACTATTTCCTGTCCTCCTGGGTTTCCTGCATCTGCCACTGATATCACCATTCTCATAATCACATGAGCTGGAAACTGTGGACACATCTTGATAAGTCCATTTCTGTACTTTAAATATCTAATTCATTGCCCAATTTCTTCCTGTTCTACCATCTTCTCAATTCTCAAATATTTGCTGAATCCCTTCTGTGGGCAAGGTCCTAGGTGAGATGCTGGGGGCGGTCAGCAGTGGATAGGTTGACCAGGACCCTCTTACCTCTCCCCCAGGCTCATGCTTTGGAGCAAGAATCTCTCTCCCATCCAGGCCCCGAGGTGGCTTGCATCTATTCGTCTGGACCTCTTCCTAACAAGGCTACTCACCTCTACTCTCTGACTCACCTAACAGTCCTCCAAAAGCATGGATTTGACCAGTGCCCTCCTAACCTATCTGAAAAAGCTTCCCAAGTTCTGTACTTCCCATAGAGAGCCAAGCTCTTCAGTCTGGCCTCACATTCCTCCGTGTGCAGCCCTAGCCCTCTGCTACAGCTTTTATGCATTCCTATACATGACCAGGTCTTCCCCATGGACACCCTGGTTCCCCATTCCCTCCCCTAGACTACCCTTCCCTACCTCCTCCACATGCTGAACTCCCATGCATACTTTAAGGCCCATCTTAAGAGTGATCCTGTTTACAAAGCCTTCCCTAATACCCCTCCATTAGAAATCTTTCCTCTTGCTCCCCAGCTATTCTTTGTACTTCTTATGACATATATCATTTTGTGCATTTTATCATAGCTATCTCTCCTACTGGATGGCGCCATCCTCATGGAAGGTGACTATGCCTCATTCAGCACAGAGTATAATCCAGAGAAGTCACTTGGTAAACATTTGTTAAATGACTCAAACACATCCATCCATCACTAGTCACAAGTTTTATAAAGTCGTAAGTATAGAATTCTGTGATTCAACTACTGACTCCAGGATGGAGGAACCCTATTTTAAAACTATTTACCTCATCTCACCTATGATTGGCCCCAGTCAGTAGGGGCTTTCAGAGGGCTACCCCTCAAGTGATTTATAAATAGGGCAATTTTGCAGGAGAAAGACTTTAAAAAGAAGCATATCTACCTTTCTGTGTGAAATGTGCACTCTTACCTTCTGCCTGTTTGCCTTCGTTGCAGTGGTTTCCAAGTCTATGTCTTCATCTGATGCCACACTGTCATAGTCCGGCTGGTCGTTGTCTTGACTCTCGATACTGTGTTGGTTATTGATTGTTTTCAGTATGAGCTCCACATTATCTACCAAAAAAAGCAGACACCTTTGTTTCCGACTTCAAAAACATTTCCAAAAAACTACTGGGAGGATCTTCGGGGTTAGCCATTTAATGGACCATAAGAAAAGGGCAGGATAACAATGTCAAAATCACATCAATACAGGGATAACGGAAAAAAATGATCAACAGACAGTCTACTACAAACTGTACAGGGATATCAAAGCATTCCTCTCGTCTACTCATCAAATAATATGGCAAGTTAAGGAGATAATTAAGGTAAGAGCTGCTCAAAACAGAAGGCAGGCTCTCGAAGTAGAACCTAGAGCCTATATGCTCACAGCATATGAACACTGGCATTTAGTCAGCTGAATCCCAGATGGGGTGGGGGAGGAGAATGAATCCAGTGGACACATACATGCATATCATTAGAAGGGTGTATTCCATGGGGGGCAGGGATGAATCTATAGGCTCCAGCATGTTTTTGAATGAAAAATCTCACAAACTAAAAAAAAAAAAATAGATTTCACAAATTATCTAAGTCATTCCATTTCTTTTCAGGCAACTCAAGTCAACCTATGTTTCTCAGGTATCTTGGTGGATGATATATGGGTAACAGATTATGGTTATTTAAAAGGAATAGGTAATGTCCGTCCGTCCGTCCGTCCGTCCGTCCGTCCGTCCGTCCGTCCATCCATCCATCCATCCATCCATCTAGATATATTTCTTTTACATGGCCAGGCACCAGGAATTGAATCCAGGTCTCCAGCATGGCAAGTGAGAATTCTGCCAATGAACCACCATCACCCAGCCCCTCCCACATATATATATATATATATTTTTTTTTTTTTGCATGGGCAGGTACCAGGTAATGAACCTGGGTCTCCGGCATGGCAGGCATGAACTCTGCCTGCTGAGCCACCCCCCATATATTTTAAATGCAATTTTATTAAGACATATTCATACAACATACAATTCATCCAAAGTATACAATCAGGCTCCATTTTAACTTCTAAAATTAATATTTAAAATACACATATATATCATCTGATTAAAGAAGTCACTACAGGTACAATCTAGAAAACCTAGAAAGTAATAAGGAAGATAAATGATTGCTCATAGCCATTGTTACATGTTGGTTTATTTCCTTCCGTTCTTTTTTCTAAGCATATATATGCACATATTTATTCTTACATGCAGCATATTCACTTATACCTATATATGTATATACATGTGTTCCTTACAGAATTGGGATTACACTAAACCTTTAAATTTTTAATTTATTACTTAATCTCATGTCATTAAATATTCCTGGAAAATAAAAAGTGTATGGTTCAAATACGTGATTAACTATTTGTTCCTCTATTATTGGTTATTTAGCTGTGTCTAATGTTTTCACTATTATATATAACACATGATTATTTTTCATCAATTAATTCTTGGGGATGGCAGTTCCAAATAAAAGAACACACATTTTGAGACTTCAAACTTATGTGAGCTCCCTTATCATTGCACCTTCACCAAAATTTAGAACTTGTTTATCGCTGGTTGATCTAATAAAATCAAATTCCTGAACAGGCAAGGTAGAGCTCTGGAAGGATATACACCAAATTGTTGTTAATGATTGCTGCTGTTGGGGAAAGGGATGCCGACTGAAACATAAATTTTATGGTACATATTTTATTTTGTTTAAATGCTTTACAATAAAAAATGCATTATTTGTATAATTAGAAAATAAGTAAGGATGTAGTTAATGGGATTGAGGAGTGTGTTTCTAGGTAAGGACAAAGGACGACTAAGCTCCTGAGCTAGACCAGGTAAGCACAACTCCAAAAGAGGGGTTAGCTGCTCTTTTTATAATTTTAAATCATAATAATTCTCATTTTAGACATTTAAAGTCTATAGTAACAAATTTTAATTACTTCAAATATGGTTTTGTGAGTAAGCAACAACAGATGAGAAGCAATTTCAAGTGATAGTTTCTTATGCCTCTAAGAAAATTTAACTCAAGAGTTTTGGGTTGATTTCAGGATGTAATTTTATAGGAAAGATAAAGGCTCCAAGAGGAAAAATCATATTTAAGGTGAATTTGAAGAACAGGTAATACCTTTGAAATGCTTTAATTTATCAGAGTTCAAAGAGGAAAACCTTTAGTCACAACATATTACCCATAAAACTTACTCTCAATAAGCTGTTGGGTTGATGACTGCTTTGATCAATTTATGATTTTAACATCTGTACTACATTTAGAAGGCCAAAGAAGCAAATTTTTATAGGTTTAAAGTAGTTACCTTTTGAACAAGAGAGAGGACTGCCCTGCTGTCTCCTCTTGGCATCACTGAGAATGTCGATAACCAGTGTGGCAAACTCGTGGGCATTAAACCGAGCTAATTTCTGTCTGCCCTATGGGCAAGAAAAATATTGGAAATATTCCAGAGGTGGAATATATATACATTTCTGTTCACACAAAACTGGTGAGCCTATTACAAGACTTTTGCAAAGACCTTCCAGCATGATTAAAGTTTAATAAAAAACAGTCATAACTGAATCAAACATTAAAGTTCTCCTTGATAACAGTTTAAAATCATTTACATAAGAAAAGTTTATAACATTTAAGTTCTCGAATGCATATTTATTTTTTGTGAATAAAAACAAAATGGTCCTAGTCAATGCATTTCTTTCTAATATCAATTCAACTTTTAATTAGACCCAGTAATGAAAAATTAATTTAGAGGGAAATTTTGAAATTTCAAGATAAACAAGGTTAAAGCCTAGGTGCTGGAACCCCATCTTAATATACAATCAGTATCAAGTAAAACATTTTCCTAATTTACTAAACATTTTTCCTTTGTTGGATGTCTAGGTTGTGTTAATATTTTATTATTATATGTTCTGTGTCAATGAAAATAACTGTGCATAAATCTGTTTTTTTTTATTATTTTGTTAAAACATATTCCCAAATGAACAACTCCCATGCAAAAGGATGCACCTAGTTTTGAGGCTTCTGAAACGGATTAATAAATTGCTTTTCTGAAGTTTGCAGCAATTTAAATTCTTTAAGTGTAGTGTAAGAAAATCCATTTTGTCACATCCTTACCAGCTAGAGTATCCTGTATTATATAGTTTAAATTTGCTTGACAGAAATTTTATTTATGCTTTTAGGTTGCTCTCTTTGATTACTAGTGAGGTTAAACATTTGTTTACATTTGCAAACCATTTACATTTCTTCTGTGAATTATTTTATATTCTTTCCCAGTCATCTATCATCTACCTGCATTTATGGCTTTTATCAACATGTGAGTTATGTATGTGTGTATATTTACGTATATATGTATATGCGTGGGCATTTCTTTGTGTGTGTATATGAAGGATATTAACATTTTATCAATCAAAAAACTTAAAATGCCTGTCTTAGAAAAATAAAATACAGGACATCAGTCATTTCCAAAATAATATTACTGGTTACTTTTCAAACTCAGCTACTTGCCTGGTTTCGTGTTGATGAGTACTCAGGATTGACCGGAAGGAAGGGAACCACGGTTGTCTCGGTTACCAGGGTGCTGTGGTTTTGAGTGGCAAGCCAGACTACCCAGAGGGAAAAGCCAAAGAGACAATCTCATCACCACGGTGTGCCGCTGCTCCTCTGAGAGCCACGGCTCATGCTTTACTAGGGAGACTTGGGAGGCACACTCTGAAGCCAACATACACAAAAGTAAATGTCAACACACGTGGTATTGGGAAAGTAGAAACTGGGCAAGTAAAACACTGAAGTTGGCAGCCTGTTGCTGCCCACTGGTTAAGAGAAGCTTATTAGACAAAGCCACATGTTAAGTCACCTGCATCCGTCTCTCGCCTGTCAACTTCATCGTACACATCCATGGCAAGTTCTTCAAACAAATGATTACTTAGCTGAAAGCAAAAAACACCAGGAATACAAAGGATAAGGATTAACACCGTGAGAATGAGAACTATGAGAACTATGACTTAGTTACCCTTTATCTCCAATGCCTCCTCACCCAAAGCCAGAGCTTAGTAAATGCCCACTGTTAATTAAATGAAAATAAAATTTTCAAAATAGTACAGATTCTTCAGAAATATCTGTCACCCACAGGAGCCTAACTACTTTGATACACAGATATGGCTGCTTCTGTTAAGGACATAAGCCGTATCCAAAGGGCATAATCTCCAAAGCAGATTCCATTTTGCTACTCTTTGTGTAATATTACCCTTTTCAGCCTCTTCTGCTCTTGAGAGTGAATGCCAGTTCCCAAAATACAAGAGATCCTAAACATTTGGTCAGATAAAGAAGCCCAAATATTCCTATCTGCTATCTTCCTTACTAGCTGTCTCTCAATCCCCAAAGGATTGGACTTCCTTAACAAAGCACAGATGGACTATTCAAAACATTGCACAGAGTCAACTAACAAAACAATCATCATGCAGACTAGCATGTGTGCATAGCAATGGAATATCATTCAGCCATAAAAAGGAATAGAGTTCTGATACATACAACAACATGGATGAAATTTGAAGACATCATATTGAGTTAAATAAGCAGACAGATTTTGTATGATTCCACTTATATGACATATCTAGAATAAACAAATTCATAGAAACTAGAATACAGGTTAACGTGGAGCCAAACTGGGAGTAGAGAATGGGGAGTTAAGGCTTAACTGGTACAGAATTTCTGTTTGGGTGATGAAAAAGTTTTGGTAATGGAGGGTGGTGATGGTAGCACAACATTGCGAAAATAATTAAATAAATAATTATATAAAAGTTATATATTTGAATGTGGTTAAAAGTAGACATTTTTGGTTGTATATATGTTAATACAATAAAAATTTCTAAAAGACAGAACTGTACAATACAAACAAGGAATCCTTATGTAAGCTATGGACTATGGTTAACAGTACAATTATAATAGTATTTTCATCAATTGTAACAAAGGTATCACACTAATGTAGTGTTAACAGGGAAAACTGTGTGTGGGGAAATATAAGAACTCTATTTTCTGCATGATTTTTTTGTAAGCCTATAAAGTCTCAAAAACAAAACAAAAAACCCCACTATGCAATGTCAACTAACAGAGCAATCACCATAAAGACTGAAGTTCCTAACTGCTGGGAAAGGGGATTGGGCAGGACAATTAAGGTTTTCCTCAATCCAGATCAGGTTAAGCACAAGCAAGGGTTGCCCCAAACTCCTTGTACCTTTTCCCTCATAAAACTCCATCCTGACATTTGGCCATCATGTTGTAACTGACTGTTTCTCTGCCTTTGATGGCAGACGTTGAATTTGTCATATTTCTTACATTCACAAACTTTACATTCACAAACAGTACTTGGCACGTAGGAGGTACTCAGTAAGTACTCACTCACAAACAGATCAGAAGGTATTTTATGCTGCAATTTAGAATACTGGCTACAAAGACCTCATAGGGACATGTTAAAATGAATACAGTGCTGGGTGAAAAAAAGCAAGATATAAAATTCTATAATTATGATTAGGTTGCAGCTGGAAAAAATAAGCACATGAAACAAGAACTGGAAGAAACACACAAAAAAATTGGGTCTGAGTCCATTAAGAGTACAGTGATTGAAGCTGGTTCTTCCTTCTCTATTTTCCCATTTTTCTATAACGTGGTTGTATTACATTTATAATTAAAAACAAACCTTCCAAGCCTGTTGCTGGTGAAGATGAAGGACTGGAAGCCTGCACTTGATTCAGAGATGTCTGGTCTCTTTCCTCTAGGGTGCTGCAAGCTAATGTGACTACTACTAACAACAGCAGCTAACACTGGTAGTGTGCTTACATCCTAGGTCCTGTGCTAATGTCATGTTTAATACTCACAATACCCTGTGAGGACAGGAACTACTCATCCCATTTTATAGACAAGGATCATGAGGCACAGAAGTTAACTGCTTGTCTAAAATCACAAAACTAAGAAGGGATGAACCAGAGATCTAAATGTTAACATGTACTAACTCAAGACTATATTCGTTTCTATTATATTTCTCTCAGCTTTTCCTAAGGAATGAAGGTAGGGAGGGAGGGAGGAAGGAAGGAAGGAAGGAAAGAAGGGAGAGAGAAAGAGAGAGAAAAAGGTAGGTAAGAAAGGTGATCTTGAAAGATAAACCACAAATTGGCAGTAACAGGGACAAGTCCCCATGGGAGGGCCCTCAAGGTGTGCATCAATAGGTAGTAATGATGGCAACACACCTCCATACTCAGCACTTATGATGTGTAACCCCTGCTGCATCATTATCTCTTTATTCCAGGAGAAGACACCGAGACACAGAGAGGCAAAAGAGCCTGGCAGAACCGGCCAGTGTGCTCAGAGACCAGGTTCTTGAGAACAGTATGAAGCTATGTTCCAGGTATTTATTTAGTGCTTACCACATGCCAGAGACATTACAGACATAACCTTGACTTTCATGAAGCTTTAGCCTGGTGAATATAGGATAGAAAAAGGGAACTTGGGGTTTGGTCTATGCTTGAATTATTTATAATAAAAATTTGCTTACATATTACTAAATAATAAAAAAGAAATCACAAACTATTTAGTGCTGACTCCAAAGCTTATCATAGTATTTATCTTACTATATGACCTCCTTAATTTAACAAAGGCAATAAAACACACACAAACTGTAGATAGAGAACACAGAGACACTAAATTGCAGAAAACATTTATTTCATATTACAGTTAAATACTAGTAAGGATAAGTCCATTTTATTTAGTACTTAACAGTGTGATATGGAGTTCTAGGAATGGATCTTCTGTGAAAAGGGAGATGAAGAGGAAGTCATAAATTAGGGGGGCTGTAATTTCAGTGAGGTTTTTGGAAAACTACTACCTACACTGTGAAGGTGGTCAGATCGCAGCTATTTGAACCATAAAAGGGATGGAAGCTGGGAAAGGGGAACTCTGTAGGCAAAAGAGGATTCCTGAAAGAGGACCTGAAGGTGGCAGCTGATGGCCTCAAGGGATTTTAAGCAATGAAGAAATATTTAACACATACAGACGTGCACACATACACAGACACAACAGGAACCCACATGTGCAGTAAGGCAAAATTTGGAAGGTGAGACTTGGATGATGCCCTTAAAGGGTATCCTGTGAAAAGTTACGAATCGTGACCTGATCAGAGAACAATAAGGACCAGGGGTGTGATGTGGTGTTTACAGTGGCAGAGAAGTATCCTGGTGAGGCTTCACTTCAGGTGACTGAACAAAGAGAAAATTCTGCCCAAAGAAGGAGATTTCTTGGTGCCTTAACTAAGGCTGAGAGGTGGGCAGGTTGGGAAGAAATTCACAGCTTAAAAGGTGACTTGCAGAACAGGACAAACTCTGAGCACATACCAAAGACAGTACCAACAGCTTTTAAAATCATAAATTTAAAAAATTCTGATGAATAGCATGGAATATACAAGAGAATTTGAACGGTGGCTGGATCCCAAATGGTAGCAAGTGAATCAACAGTACTCATCATTCCAGCATCAACTTTTTTCCTTCTCTAGCATCCTACGTGGCTATAGGAAGTAATCTTAAAGAAGTGTGCTCGACATAACTCATCTAGGTTGATACTTAGGGAACTCTTGCTAGGAGGAACAACTTCCTAATGTCAAAGGCACAGCTTTCACTTTTAAAACGAGAAGAAAAAATGGCATTTTTGGAAGCAGAGCCAATTAAAAGGATATATTAAACTTAACAATATTTTCGGTCTTTACCCCTACCTATTCAATAATCTGTTTCTGATTTAACAACATCTAAAAGTATGAAATAAAGTCATTGATGCAATAGGTAACTTGGACTGAGAATAGGCATTAGTAGGACACATTAATCCCCACACTAGAGTGCACTAGGAAACTGAGATACTCACAGATTGAAGTTTCTTCTTAGCAGCTTTTGCCAATTCAGACAAATCCAGGCTGCTAAGGAAATGTACAAAACTAATAAGCAAATAAATAAAACCATTTTCCTGAGCTCTAAAGAAGATGAAGATACTGAAGAGATCAAGATAACAATTATAGTTCATGACATTATCAGAGCACAATGGAGGACAGTAAGGAAACTGAACAGAACGACTTGGTGAAATTAACTCCTTCTAGAAATGTCATGATCACACAATATGGTTAAGGGGGGAAAAGTCACCTACCAAGTGGCTTTTTAAGACAAAAACAACTGTTGGGATAATCTCTAGGTTCTTAGGTGAGAAGTCACAATTTCTGAGTATGAAAAAAAAACATGATAGAAAAAAAACAGGAAAAGAACATAATGTGGAAAACCAGATTGGCAACATTAATCTGAAATAGCAGTTAATTATTTCATAAACTCTTGACAGTATAACTGGCTAAATACGGGCTTAAGGTTCATTCCTGCAGCAATGAACTCATCTGATCTTATATCATACCAGGGGTCAGCAAATTATAGCTTGCTTTTTGTTTAGCCAATAAACTAAGAATGGTTTTACATTTTTACATGGTTAACAACAATAAAAGAAGAAGAAAATTTCATAACGCATGAAAATGGTATGAAATTCTAATCTTAGTGTCCATAAACAAAAGAAAATCTTACAGGAACAGGCACGCTTCTGCACTTACATATTGCCCATGGATTCTTTCATACTGCAATTGTAGAGTTGGATAGCTACGATAGAGACCTAATGGCCCAACACAAAGCCTAAAATATTTACTACGTCCCTGGACCTTTACAGAAAAAGTTTGCCGACCCCTAACACAGACAAAGAATATAATCTCTTATACTATAGAAATATTCTGTGAACAGGATCTGCAGACTCAACATACTGTCACAGTTGGCTAAAACAGTGATAATAACCACTGACTGCAATTTTCTTATTAGCAAATTTGTAACTTGTATTTTTTTCAAACAAATTTTATACGTGGTATACTTACAGTCGTCTTATTTCCAAATTGTATAGGCAAAAAAGAGAAAAATGCACAGGCTTTGTTAAACACAGAATATAATATCCTTAAATACTATACAACCAAGGTAATATCAGTGACAGATAAAACTGGTATCTCAATGGCCTTACCTGTCTGCCATTTGAGGTATTATAAAGTGCTGTCCATTTTTATGATCTGAAATAGAAACCAAGCCAAAGTTTTGGTTATATGAAAATTGATAAGATTTATAAAGGCAATATCACCATTATTTTCTCTTTATGTTTTACAATTGGCATTTTTCTATATTTATGAATTTGAGTGGGGAACAGAAGTTGCCATGTAATCAGATAGGTGACAAATTCCTAAAGACCTGGCTAGTAGCAAGGATCATATCCTTGTTTTCTTCTGGCACAAAGATTCAGATATCATCAAGCAGAAAACATATACTTAATCTGATCCTTATGCTTAGTCCATCCGCAACATAACTGATGATTTTCTGCCACGCAAAGAAACTTTCAGGGAGCTGAATTAGCTCAGAACCGACCCCATCAGTTGTGGTGGGATGGGGGAGCTTCATGGTGTTTTGGTGGCCTACCTTCAAAGTAACCATGAGCATAAAACTTCCTGCAGCCAGGGCTGGGGCAGGTGGTCTTTGCAGATCCAATGAGGGGTTCCATCTTCTACGAAGCTTACTGACTTGGTCCTAATCTAGCTACTGGACAACATCCTGAAGATGATCCAGTGAATAATGCTCACTCACATACAGGTCTTTGTGTGAACATAAGTACTTCTTTGGGGTAAATACCTAGGAGTGTGACTGTTGGGTCAGATGGTAAGCATGTTTAGTTTTCAAGAAACTTATAAACTTTTTTCCCGAGTAGCTGTATCATTTTGCAGTCTGACCAACATGCATGAGAACTACAGCTGCTCTGCATCTTCCCCAGCACTTGGTATTGTTAGTTTATTCTTTTATTTTAGTCATTCTAATAGGTATGTAGAGGTATTTCCTTCTGGTTTTAATGTGCATTTCTTGAATGGCTAATGATGGTGAGCTTCTCTTTATGTGCTTTTCTCCATCTGTATACTGTCTTTGCCCAATTTTTACTGGCTTGTTTGTTTCCTTATGGTTGAGTTTTGAGTTCTTTAAATATCCTGGATTTAAGCCCTTTAATGGATATGTGATTTGAAAGTCTTTGTCTTAGTTTGTGGTGTGTCTTTTTATTCTGTTATGAGTAGTGTTCAGAGACCAAAATATTTTAATTTTGACAAAATCTAATTTATCAATATTTTCTTTTATGGATTGTGTTTTTGTGTTATTTCTAAGAACTTCACTTAATGTAGGATCATAAAGATTTTTCCCTATGTTTTCTTCCGAAGTTGTAGTTTCAGGTTTTGCATTTAGCCCTATGATCCATTTTGGATTAATTCTTACATAAAGTGGGAGGTTTAGGTCCTAGTGCATGCTTCTGCACATGGATATCCAGTTGTTCCAACACCATAATTGATTCCACTGAATTGCCTCTGCACCTCTGACAAAAATTAGTTGAAGATATTTATGGGGGGTTATTTCTGGATTCTCTACACTGTTTCATTGATCTATGTGTTTATCTCTTCATCAGTATATATTATCTTAAGTACTGTAGGGCTTTATAGCAAGTCTTAAATTTGGGTGCATTGTTCTACCTTCTTCTTTTGCACAAATGTCTTAGCTGTTCTAATTCCTTTGCCTTTCCATATAAATTTTAGAATCAGCATATCTACGTTTACTAAAAATCCTCAAACTGCATTAAATCTATGTTTCAGTTTTTAGAGAACTGACATCTTAACTATATTAAGTCTTCCAATTCATATCTTTCATTTCTTTAGCATTTTGCAATTTTCAGTATGAAGATCCTACACTAATCTAAATTAATTAGATTTATACCTAAGGATTTCAATTTGTTACTATAAATGTATTGTTTCTCTAATTTATTGCTCATTGCTATTTCATGGAAATATGATTGGTTTTTGCACGAAAATATTGGAGTAGGCATAGCCCAAATACTCCTAGGGAATGTGAGAAAGAGCAAAGGTAGAGTTATACAGAGCAGGCAGGGTTTAACAAACGAGTATGATTACTGAATTATTACGTTGATATTTCTTTTAGTCTCCAGTATCTTAAAGCAGCTGGATGTAAAGAACTAAAATTGTGGAACTGTACCCCACCCTAAACTCTGAAATCTGTTCAACTGATTGTTGCAATGTGCTTTGAAATGTATTGCTTTTATGTATATGTTATTTTTCACAAAAAAAAGAAAAAGTTGATTGTGATGATAAATGCACAGCTATATGATGATATTGTGAACCACTGATTGTACACTATGGGTGACTACATGGTATGTGAATATATAATATATATATCAATAAACAATAATTTAGAAAAAAGAAATACGATTGGTTTTGGTTGCTGAGCTTGTAGCCTATGACCTTCCTTAACTAATTTATTAGTTCTAGGAACTTTTTATAGGTTCCTTGGGATTTTCTACATAGAAATCATCTCATTTATGAATAAGGACAGTTCTATTTCTTCCTTTTCCATTTATACTCCTTTCATTTATTTTTCCTGCCTTAAGACACTCGTTAGGATTTCCAGTATGATACTGAATAGAAGGGTGAGAGTTGATGTCCTAGTCATATTCCCCATCTTAGGACAAAAGCATTCAGTCTTTGATCACTAAGGATGATGTTAGCTGGAGGTTTTCTATAGACATCCTTAATCAGATTAAGGAAGTCCCTTCTATTCCTAGTTGGCTAAATTAAAAAAAAATTTTTTTAACTTTTATCATGAATGATACTGAATTTTGTTGAATGCTTTTTCTTTATCAACTGATGACCTTGGGTCTTCGTTAAATTCTGCAAGCAATGTTTATGTTTTATTTAGTAGGCAACTAACCCAGACCAAGTGGTGAGAGAATAAGGAGAAAAATAAAAGCAATCAGGACTCCTCTTATGCTCATGGTCAGAGTGTTAGGACCTGTGCTATCCCGTCTGTAGCATCTTAGGAGCCGGAGTGGGAGAGAACAGAAAAAAGAAGGGAAACCCCCCCAGGGCAATCCTCTTATTCTCCCTGTCCTATAGGAGACTCATTCCTTGCTCCTCAGACCAGAAGGGGAAGACTTTTTTGCAATTGTTATGCAGTTCTGGATTTCAGGCTACAGCAAGGGAAAAATAAACAGGACACTATCAGTTTGGTGGTACTCTGAGTTCCTCAATCTGCCTAATAGCATCTACTTTTCAGAGTTCTGCATTTGGTCCAGGGTGTTTTAATCGTATTCAGTGGGAGGGACAGGGTGGCATGTGTTTACCTCACCTCACCCAGAACCAGAACCACATCAGGAATTCTTAACTTTACTATACAGCCAGGGTCGAGAACCACTGTATATATCTATAAAGATATTCTACATCACAGGTTAGCAAAGTTTTTTGGAAAAGGGCCATACAGTCTCTGTAACAACTATTCATTTCTGTTACTGTAGTGCAAAAGCAGCTATAGATGATGTGCAATGAATAGGTATGACTGTCTTGCAATAAAGTTTTATTTCTAAAAACAGGTGATGGCGGATTTGGTGAACAATTATAGTTTGCGGACACATCGCAAACAGAGCTGGTAAAGGTATAGTTACTTTTGGAGTTTTTTCCATTCCTTAGATAAAATTCTTCAAACTGCAAAAGACATTGCTTTGTTCTTTCATTCTTAGTCTGTTAAGCTCCAGTACCATGGTGCCCATTCAATTATAGCTCAATTATGATCTTTCAGTCTTGAAATGGTTACTTCTCTAGAGCTAGAATCAAGTTTTAAAAAGCTAAAAATATCTTTTACATTTAACTAAAAATTCTGAAGTTATAAATTCAAATGAAAACCTTTATTCACAATTTTCCTGAGGATACGCTAAAGCAGAGGAGGTTTTAAAAACTAGTATTCCAGCTTGTTTTCCCAGAGACTTACTGACTAGAGGTGTAGAGAAGTTGTTAATTGTTCACTTACCTGGTTTTCTGCCACAGAGATAAAAGGCTAGTCTGTCAGTCAGCTCATACTGTATTTCTACAAGGCGTTCTGCGAGCTCATGGTGCCCTCCTTGCCTATCAAGAGAAAACAATGTACTATTTATATTGTCTACCATTTGCTGGCTTCAGATCATTAAAGTACAAAGATAACTCCTAAGATACCTGAGCACTTTATCAAACATGAGGTTTTAGAATGATCCACCTTCTCATGTAAGGTAAATAGCCAGGGTATACTTGGATTCCCTTATAAATTGTTTTCACAGTCTGAACAACCCCCTTTCCTTCATTAATTTTTTTTTAATTAAAAAAAAATGTAACAACAAACACAAACATTCTTAACATACCATTCCGTTCTACATATATAATCAGTAATTCACAACATCATCACATAGTTGCATATTCATCATCATGATCATTTCTTAGAACATTTGCATCAATTCAGAAAAATAAATAAGAACACAATAGAAAAAAATTCATAAATACCATACCCCTTACCCCTCCCTTTCACTGATCACTAGCATTTCAATCTACTAAACTTATTTTAATATTTGTTCCCCTTATTATTTATTTTATGCTGTTTTACTCGTCTGTTGATAAGGTTGATAAAAGGAGCATCAGACACAAGGTTTTCACAAATTTACACAGTCACATTGTGAAAGCCATATCATTATACAATCATCTTCAAGAAACATGGCTACTGGAACACAGCTCTACTCCTTTAATAATTTATAAGACAGAATATTCAATAAGGAATTCAAAGACTTAAAAAGAAGGATAGAGAATAACTTCCTCTAATGCAGTGAGAGGATAAAATTAATAAATAGTCTAGGACAGAGGTTCTCAAAAAGTAACTAGAGTGCTTTCAAATACATACAAAAAGATGTGAAGGCCCCCATCTTGGAAATTCTGTATCAGTAGGATGGGGATGGAGCCCAGGCATTGATATTTTGTGAAAGGTCCTTTTCCCAGATTGTGACATAGCCAGTCTGGCTCTGGATGAGAGGATGGTGACCCCTTCCAGGGCTTCAATTCAGGGAGAGACAGACCAATCTAACTCACAGCTCACAATACCTATAGCTAGTTTCACCTCCTTAACTTCAATTTCTGTAACAGAAAATATTAAGTTTGCCTTTCTTCATTCCTAAGATAAATATTTAAGCTGCTTGAAATCCATTTAGTCAAAAGGGATATAAATAAATAATTACATTGAGAGACTATTATGTGCAAGGTACACACACGAACATATTCAAAGGTGAGTGAAAATAAGTATCATTTACTGAGGGCTCTCTTACCCCTAAAAGATCAAGTCTTGTTTCAACCAGTTTCTCTTCCCATTCACTCAATGTACTACAAGATATCCTCTAACCTATCACACTCCTTTGCTTTTTAAGACACACAGCTTTTATTTTTCTTTCCCTACATTTTTTTTAACATCTGTGAAATCAGGATGTAGCCTACAATTGTTGATGCACCCTGACTTAATCATCTGAATTTTTATCTTTCTTAATGGCATATGAAATAGTGATGCATCATACAATTGATGGAGTTGTACTGATGAAACAGTGTATTCATCCGTATCTGGAAATCTTATCTCTTATAATTCCTAAACACATTCTGCTCTATCTCTCCAGGTCTTCTGCTGTGCTGTACAGATCCTATCTTTCTCTAGCTCCAAATCTTAACTCACACCCTCTCTCTTACCTCCACCTACCTACATGCAATCCATTCTTCAAAGACCAACTAAAGAAATTTCTTAATGAATTTGGGCCACAATGAAGAAACCCTTAAGATCAGCTATTAATTTTGGCAACAAGAATCATATAATACTTTACTTTTGAATGCATTTATGAATCATCTCTTCCAAGAGTTAGTAAATTCTGGGAAGGCAGAGTTTTGTCACTTCACCCATTTTATCTTCTTTGGAGCAGAGTGCTTAGTGATTCACAGTTAATAAAATAATGTGGAAAAAGAAGGAAAGATGATCAATCTTCAATCACTGAAATGATACTCAAGGCTAACCTATGGGTTTATTTATTTTTTTAATATTTCATAGTAAAGTATTTTCAAGCAAAGAAAAATTTAAAGAATTTTATAGTGCACACCCAGATGTCTACCACCTAAAACTCACAATGAACATTTTAATCAGTCTTGAATAATCGCATATCTATCATATGGATCTGCTATTAAGTTCAAGCAATGACTAAGAGTATTAAAAAATTAAACAGTGGGGGCTGTGATTCCCAATACTTGACTTCAACTCTGATTATCGCTCAAATGCCGTTGTAGACAAAGGATCAAATAAGACTGGAAGCGGCCGGCGGCGCTCCCGCCGCCATCCAGCCCTCCTCTCCCTCTTTTTCCGCTGGCGGCGCTCCCGCCGCCATCCAGCCCTCCTCTCCCACTTTCTCCACCAGCGGCGCTCCCGCCGCCATCCAGCCCTCCTCTCCCTCTTTCTCCGCCGGCGGCGCTCCCACCGCCATCCAGCCCTCCTCTTCCCCCTTCTCCACTGGCGGCGCTCCATCCGCCATCTTATCCTTCCCTTTCTCCTCCTGCTCCGGCGGCTCTCCAACCACCACCGTGCCCTCTTCCGCCTTGCCACCCTCACCTTTCCTCCTCCAGAACAGCTACTAGGGGAGTAGAAACGATACAGAACAGCTCCCAGAGCCACGACAGAGATCAAAAAGACAGCGTACCCCATCCTGGAACGGCTGACTGTCTGGGAGAACCAGCTCCAGTGAGATCGCCGAGGGGCGCGGGCTTTCCCGGGCGGGACGGCAAGCGGCCGGAGTCCCTCCCTTCCTCCTTCCCAAGCCAGCTGGCAGAATTGGGCAGGCGGTCCCCTCAAGCCGCGGCAGCTGGCGCCCCCACCATGCGAGGCCCCCCGGACTGCTGAGAGAATTGGATCGGAAATCCCCAGACCGCGGAGAACGGTGACCGGGGAGGTCCCTTCCAAACACATGACTCCCCGGTCCGGCTGGGAACGGTGCACTTTCCCGGGCCGCGGCGGCTGATGCCCTCCCGCCACGCTTGGCGCCCCGGGCCGGCTAGGAAATTCGGTTGGGCGCTCTCCCGGGCTGCGGCGGCCAGCGACCTTCCCCGCGTTCAGACCCCCGGGCCGGCTGGCACTCTTCCAAGCCGCTTCGGCTGGCGAACCTCCCCGACGGTGAGAGTTTTCCAAAGTTAAAGGACCCACAGCACCTTTTACTGGTGGAACCCGCAGACAAACGTGTGCCACGAGCGCCACCTACTGGGCAGGATAAGAAAAACATAACCCAGAGATTTCACAGAAAAACCTTTCAACCTGTTGGGTCCAACACCCAGGGAAATCTGACTAAATGCCCAGACGCCAGCAGAAGATAACGGATCATGCTCAGAAAATTGAAAATATGGCCCAGTCAAAGGAACAAACCAATAGTTCAAATGAGATACAGGAGCTGAAACAACTAATGCTGAATATACGAACAGAAATGGAAAACCTCTTCAAAAACAAAATTGATAAATTGAGGGAGGACATGAAGAAGACATGGGCTGAACAAAAAGAACAAATAGAAAAACTGAAAAAACAAATCACAGAGCTTATGGAAGTGAAGGATAAAGTAGAAAAGATGGAAAAAACAATAGATACCCACAATGATAGATTTAAAGAGACAGAAGATAGAATTAGTGATTTGGAGGATGGAACATCTGAATTCCAAAAAGAAACAGAAACTATCGGGAAAAGAGTGGAAAAATTTGAACAGGGTATCAGGGAACTCAAGGACAATATGAACCGCACAAATATACGTGTTGTGGGTGTCCCAGAAGGAGAAGAGAAGGGAAAAGGAGGAGAAAAACTAATGGAAGAAATTATCACTGAAAATTTCCCAACTCTTATGAAAGACCTAAAATTACAGATCCAAGAAGTGCAGCACACCCCAAAGAGATTAGACCCAAATAGGCGTTCTCCAAGACACTTACTAGTTAGAATGTCAGAGGTCAAAGAGAAAGAGAGAATCTTGAAAGCAGCAAGAGAAAAACAATCCATCACATACAAGGGAAACCCAATAAGACTATGTGTAGATTTCTCAGCAGAAACCATGGAAGCGAGAAGACAGTGGGATGATATATTTAAATTACTAAAAGAGAAAAACTGCCAACCAAGACTCCTATATCCAGCAAAACTGTCCTTCAAAAATGAGGGAGAAATTAAAACATTCTCAGACAAAAAGTCACTGAGAGAATTTGTGACCAAGAGACCAGCTCTGCAAGAAATACTAAAGGGAGCACTAGAGTCAGATACAAAAAGACAGAAGAGAGAGGTATGGAGAAGAGTGTAGAAAGAAGGAAAGTCAGATATGATATATATATATAATACAAAAGGCAAAATGGTAGAGGAAAACATTATCCAAACAGTAATAACACTAAATGTTAATGGACTGAATTCCCCAATTAGAATTGATTGGCAGAATGGATTAAAAAACAGGATCCTTCTATATGCTGTCTACAGGAAACACATCTTAGACCCAAAGATAAACACAGGTTGAAAGTGAAAGGTTGGGAAAAGATATTTCATGCAAATAACAACCAGAAAAGAGCAGGAGTGGCTATACTAATATCCAACAAATTAGACTTCAAATGTAAAACAGTTAAAAGAGACAAAGAAGGACACTATCTACTAATAAAAGGAAAAATTAAACAAGAAGACATAACAATCATAAATATTTACGCACCGAACCAGAATGCCCCAAAATATATGAGGAATACACTGCAAACACTGAAAAGGGAAATAGACACATATACCATAATAGTTGGAGACTTCAATTCACCACTCTCATCAATGGACAGAACATCTAGACAGAGGATCAATAAAGAAATAGAGAATCTGAATATTACTATAAATGAGCTAGACTTAACAGACATTTATAGGACATTACATCCCACAACAGCAGGATACACCTTTTTCTCAAGTGCTCATGGATCATTCTCAAAGATAGACCATATGCTGGGTCACAAAGCAAGTCTTAACAAATTTAAAAAGATTGAAATCATACACAACACTTTCTCGGATCACAAAGGAATGAAGTTGGAAATCAATAATAGGCGGAGTGCCAGAAAATTCACAAATACGTGGAGGCTCAACAACACACTCTTAAACAATGAGTGGGTCAAAGAAGAAATTGCAAGAGAAATTAGTAAATACCTCGAGGCGAATGAAAATGAAAACACAACATATCAAAACTTATGGGACGCAGCAAAGGCAGTGCTAAGAGGGAAATTTATTGCCCTAAATGCCTATATCAGAAAAGAAGAAAAGGCAAAAATGCAGGAATTAACTGTCCACTTGGAAAAACTGGAGAAAGAACAGCAAGCTAATCCCAAAGCAAGCAAAAGGAAAGAAATAACAAAGATTAGAGCAGAAATAAATGAAACTGAAAACATGAAAACAACAGAGAAAATCAATAAGACCAGAAGTTGGTTCTATGAGAAAATCAATAAGATTGATGGGCCCTTATCAAGATTGACAAAAAGAAGAAGAGAGAGGATGCAAATAAATAAGATCAGAAATGGAAGAGGAGACATAACCACTGACCTCACAGAAATAAAGGAGGTAATAACAGGGTACTATGAACAACTTTACGCTAATAAATACAACAATTTAGATGAAATGGACGGGTTCCTGGAAAGACATGAACAACCAACTTTGACTCAAGAAGAAATAGATGACTTCAACAAACGAATCACAAGTAAAGAAATTGAATTAGTCATTCAAAAGCTTCCTAAAAAGAAAAGTCCAGGACCAGATGGCTTCACATGTGAATTCTATCAAACATTCCAGAAAGAATTAGTACCAACTCTCCTCAAACTCTTCAAAAAAATCGAAGTGGAGGGAAAACTACCTAATTCATTCTATGAAGCCAACATCACCCTCATACCAAAACCAGGCAAAGATATTACAAAAAAAGAAAACTACAGACCAATCTCTCTAATGAATATAGATGCAAAAATCCTCAATAAAATTCTAGCAAATCGTATCCAACAACACATTAAAAGAATTATACATCATGACCAAGTAGGACTCATCCCAGGTATGCAAGAATGGTTCAACATAAGAAAATCAATTAATGTAATACACCATATCAACAAATCAAAGCAGAAAAATCACATGATCATCTCAATTGATGCAGAGAAGGCATCTGACAAGATTCAACATCCTTTCCTGTTGAAAACACTTCAAAAGATAGGAATACAAGGGAACTTCCTTAAAATGATAGAGGGAATATATGAAAAACCCACAGCTAATATCATCCTCAATAGGGAAAAATTGAAAACTTTCCCCCTAAGATCAGGAACAAGACAAGGATGTCCACTATCACCACTATTAGTCAACATTGTGTTGGAGGTTCTAGCCAGAGCAATTAGACAAGAAAAAGAAATACAAGGCATCAAAATTGGAAAGGAAGAAGTAAAACTATCACTGTTTGCAGACGATATGATACTATATGTCATATCAAAACCCGGAAAAATCCACAACAAAACTATTAGAGCTAATAAATGAGTACAGCAAAGTAGCAGGTTACAAGATCAACATTCAAAAATCTGTAGCATTTCTATACACTAGTAATGAACAAGCTGAGGGCGAAATCAAGAAACGAATCCCATTTACAATTGCAACTAAAAGAATAAAATACCTAGGAATAAATTTAACTAAAGAGACAAAAAATCTATATAAAGAAAACTACAAAAAACTGCTCAAAGAAATCACAGAAGACCTAAATAGATGGAAGGGCATACCGTGTTCATGGATTGGAAGACTAAATACAGTTAAGATGTCAATCCTACCTAAATTGATCTACAGATTCAATGCAATACCCATCAAAATCCCAAGAACTTATTTTTCAGAAATAGAAAAACCAATAAGCAAATTTATCTGGAAGGGCAGGGTGCCCCGAATTGCTAAAAACATCTTGAGGAAATAAAACGAAGCTGGAGGTCTCGCGCTGCCGGACTTTAAGGCATATTATGAAGCCACAGTGGTCAAAACAGCATGGTATTGGCATAAAGATAGATATATCGACCAATGGAATCGAACAGAGTGCTCAGATATACACCCTCTCATCTATGGACATTTGATCTTTGATAAGGCAGTCAAGCCAACTCACCTGGGACAGAACAGTCTCTTCAATAAATGGTGCCTAGAGAACTGGATATCCATATGCAAAAGAATGAAAAAAGACCCATATCTCACACCTTATACAAAAGTTAACTCAAAATGGATCAAAGATCTAAACATTAGGTCTAAGACCATAAAACAGTTAGAGGAAAATGTAGGGAGATATCTTATGAAACTTACAATTGGAGGCGGTTTTATGGACCTTAAACCTAAAGCAAGAGCACTGAAGAAGGAAATAAATAAATGGGAGCTCCTCTAAATTAAACACTTTTGTGCATCAAAGAACTTCATCAAGAAAGTAGAAAGACAGCCTACACAATGGGAGATAATATTTGGAAATGACATATCAGATAAAGGTCTAGTATCCAGAATTTATAAAGAGATTGTTCAACTCAACAACAACAAAAAGACAGCCAACCCAATTACAAAATGGGAAAAAGACTTGAACAGACACCTCTCAGAAGAGGAAATACAAATGGCCAAAAGGCACATGAAGAGATGCTCAATGTCCCTGGCCATCAGAGAAATGCAAATCAAAACCACAATGAGATATCATCTCACACCCACCAGAATGGCCATTATCAACAAAACAGAAAATGACAAGTGCTGGAGAGGATGCGGAGAAAGAGGCACACTTATCCACTGTTGGTGGGAATGTCAAATGGTGCAACCACTGTGGAAGGCAGTTTGGCAGTTCCTCAAAAAGCTGAATATAAAATTGCCATACGACCCAGCAATACCATTGCTGGGTATCTACCCAAAGGACTTAAGGGCAAAGACACAAATGGACATTTGCACACCAATGTTTATAGCAGCGTTATTTACAATTGCAAAGAGATGGAAACAGCCAAAATGTCCATCAACAGAAGAATGGCTAAACAAGCTGTGGTATATACATACGATGGAATATTATGCAGCTTTAAGACAGGATAAACTTATGAAGCATGTAATAACATGGATGGACCTAGCGAACATTATGCTGAGTGAGTCCAGCCTAATACTAAAGGACAAATACTGTATGGTCCCACTGATGTGAACGGACATTCGAGAATAAACTTGGAATATGTCATTGCTAACAGAGTCCAGCAGGAGTTAGAAACAGGGTAAGATAATGGGTAATTGGAGCTGAAGGGATACAGACTGTGCAACAGGACTAGATACAAAAACTCAAAAATGGACAGCACAATAATACCTAATTGTAAAGTAATCATGTTGAACACTGAATGAAGCTGCATCTGAGCTATAGGTTTTTTTTTTTTACTATTATTATTACTTTTATTTCTTTTCTCTATATTAACATTCTATATCTTTTTCTGTTGTGTTGCTAGTTCTTCTAAACCGATGCAAATGTACTAAGAAACGATGATCATGCATCTATGTGATGATGTTAAGAATTACTGATTGCATATGTAGAATGGTATGATTTCTAAATGTTGTGTTAATTTCTTTTTTTCCGTTAATTAATAAAAAAAAAAAATAAGACTGGAAGCTAAGCAGACTGGTTTATGATTTTACCCTTTATTGATTTACCCTGATTTAGCCAGGATTTGTGCTTATATGCATTTGAAATGTCTTCATCTATAAAATAACAGACTATAAATCTTTAAAAGGGGTTAAATGTCAGTCATATTCAATTCAGCCACTTTGGCAATGAGTCATATGCAACATAAATAATCCCAAACAGAGAAAAGTGACAAGAATTAGCTCTCTTACCTGGCATAATCAACAGGAGTTTTCCCATTAGAATCTTGTGTGCCTGGGTCTGCTCCATATACTGACAATAATTCAGCCTGTAAAATTTGCCCTGCTTTGGAGGCAACATGGAGCGGGGTGTTTCCTTTTTCCTAAGAATCATTAATAAGAAGTAAACAAAAGCAAGTTAAATAATCTAAAGGTTAAGTGAACCCAAACCACTTAACTTCAATTTAATATCTGAATCAAATTCATGCTTTCTTACAGGGTGAAAGAAGTTGGCTTGTGCTCCTAAAGATAACAGCCTCAAACAGGTTTCAAGATTACCTGTTCTCACGCTTGAATGGAGTTGCTGAAAAACACACACAAAAATTATTTGTTAAAAACATAAGGACTGGTGCATTACAGCAGCTGGTAGATCATTTATAATATATACTGCATTAGTCATAGATAATCCCTATTTGGTTCAATAGGTGGACGAAGCAGTCTCTCTCCCTTGCTAGTCACAACCACCTCTGGGCTGTAAGGTAGGGTCAGGCTCATTTTACTGATAAAGGAACTAGGGCTGTGAAAGCTGATCTGCCCAAATGCGAGGCTTGTCCAGGGAGGCACAATCAGAATTTCAGTGACAGGCAGTATGAAGAGGTGGTTGAGCAGGGTTCTAAAATCTGATAGACCTGGCTTTCAAACTATACCCGTTTCAAGTTGGGTGGCCTTAAGAAAGTGCTTTAGGCTCTCTGAGACTCAGTTCCTCATTTCTAAAATGGTGATAATAAAGCCACCTATCCACACAGTTATTGTGAGAATTCAATGAAATAATTTATAAAGTACTTAGCAATGAGCCTGGTATGTAAGAACTGCTCAACAAATACAGCTACTATCATTAGCTGTTGTTGTTATTGAGCCTAAGGCTTTAAAGGCTTCTAGTTTTATAGTGTGTAAGCTACAGAATTCTGCCTTATACTACATTATACAACACTATTCTTTGCCTATGTATAATATTTTAATGAAGTCTTTCAGGGTGGAAAATAGGACTGTGGTATACCAAAATCTGTACTATTGCAGAAGAACTCTTACACATTAAGAAAAAGAGCAGGCTTTCTCCAAATCTAACCTAGAATTGTCCAAAAAGCAATAACCCTTATCACAGGAATGGAGAATTCTACTCTTAACATGTGCATCCAAGTCTTACTAATTAACGAAAGTAACCCTCAGTACAAAATTTAGAATTCTGAATGTGTCTATGCTTTGTGTGAGCATCTGCCAAAAGCAGTGCTTTGAAAATAATGATACGCATGTCATAAGACATCACTCAAAAACATGCTAAGGCCCACATAAAGAAAACCATATGTTCATTTTACAACTATCATAAACCATTCCACATAAACCACAGCTTTCTGAAGTTGCACCTTACTTTCTGAAGCTCCTACTCACTGTGCAATCCAGAAATCTGAAGAAATCTGCCCTCTTTCTTTGGTACTTTTTCCAGTCCTTACTAGAAACAATTGTTCTGAAATCTTTCTAGTCCTTTCCAGAAACAGATTCACAGATGGTTCTTATTTCAACGTCAGGCAAACAAACAAACAAAAAGGCTTACAGAAATAATATTTTAAACATTCATCTGGAAAAAGAAATCCCAAATAATTTTCTAGAGCCTTATTTTACCTTTCTGCCCTTATACATCCACTAATATGAATGGCTCCCACTAGAATTAAGATTTTTTAATCAATTGCAAAAAAAGCTATTATTAATTATTTAGTGAACAGAAATGAGCTTTTTTTTCCTTTTCCTCCATTTTTTGAAGATTTCTTTTCACCCAGTTCTGTTAGGGATTTTTTTTTTTTAATATTAAATAAGCACCATTTTATTACCTCAAATTTAAGGGAAAAAATCTTCAAATTTCTTCTGTTTTGACAATTCTTCCCATTTCACTTTACAATAGGTATACACAAAACAAATCTAATTATGCTTCACAGATTTCTTTCTTAAGAAGAAACAAGAAGTACTCTTCTGATTTTCCATGGGTTTCCGCAAAGCTTAAAGATACTTTTACACGTATGAAATACCTTGAAAGTTTTTCATTTCTTTTTATTTTTAGGATCCCTTTTTGGGGTGGTAAAAAAAAATCTAAATTTTTCAGTAGATATTTGGGAACGTGAGTAAATAAGATATTTGTTAGGGATTTTAAAAGGTATGACCCACCTTACTAAGATCTTTGGCAGTCACGCTATCATCATCTCGACAGGGCAAGCGATGGACAAATGCTAACATCTGATACTTGGCTCTGATGAATTCTGCTTTATTGGGACTGGTTTGAAAATAAAAAAGAAAACAGTTCACTTGCAGTTCAGACACGACATTCTCTATTCTTTGTACTGTAAAAAGAAGAGGAAGTGACCCACATCCCCCACTAGAGAATAAAATGAAACATACTGAAATAAGTTTCAGCACTCTTTAAGACCTGCAGTCTGACAACATTTATTAGTCATAATGGCCAGGTTTGCAGAACGCCTGTTTTTTATAGCATCTTTCTTGTCTATGTAATTTTCCTAATTGACCCAGCAACACTGTAAGGGAGCAGAATTTAGTCCCATCATATAGGTGAGGCACTGGACACACTGGGGCCCAGAACCTAGATTTCTGGTCTGACTGCCTTTTCTTTGAGCACCTAAATTTAAGCCCAATTACAGCAACAGTCTTACTGTAAGCCTTAGTCTCTTAACTGGAGAAACCATTTAATCGTGCTGGATAACATGCAAAAGAAGATGGTCCCACCAGGCTTCCTTCTGCACTTCTAATAGCAAAGAGTCCAAGGCACAACTGGGGTCACCACCTCCTGTGCTGCCCTGGTGGAGGCTGGTCAAAAACAGCTGCACTCCCTTCAGTGGGCCCCGTTCCGTTAGGAAGTAAGAGTATTTATAAACATTCCACTCACTGTACTTTATCCTGTGGATTAGCTTTACGTCTTCCACTCATAAGAGAGGCAGGGTCCAGCAACGAATGCTCCCATATAGAATTAGCACCATTATTATATAAGGTTTCAACCATCTAAAACCAAGAAGTACAAAATCATATTTTAATTTCTTCTCACAAATCTTCAATGAGAATCAGTGACTGAATTGGGAAGAACAAAACTCCATTACAAACACTAGCATGACTGATGTATCACATCATTGTTTCCTGATTTTAGAATGGGAAAAGACGAACCTGAATGCAAGATTCAGGTCTGACCAGTAGAAGAGCTACATACCTAAACCACTTTGATTAAACTGTTCTTATAAATTATGAAGGAAGAGTATTTTGCTACTTCAGGGCAGTGTTTCTCAAGCTTCATCATTCAAATACTACTTTAAGATTCTTAACCTGTGTACTATCTATATTATTTACTTAATTGTTCTCTTTACGTCCATGTACTTTTAAAAACTTTTACTAGCAATGATGGTTTGATGTGCTAGTTATATTTTTCTTATATACATTAAAGTAATGCAACTATTTTAATAAATATTTGAATATTAATTACAGCTCTCTTTAGTACCACTTGTGGTTTACAAAACATACTTTGGGGAAATGTTGCTTTAGGGTCAACCCTACCATTTAAAATTACTCATCTCTGGACTTTATTTACATCCTATAACATAGTAAGGCTGTGTAAACACAGACAGGCCTGGGATCAGGAAATACTTTCACAGGAGAATGGACTCTTAGAAACATATAAGTCAAAGTTATCAATAAACCCTATCTCCCAGTTTCATTTCAAAGCACAGCTCCTGACACGGCAACCTGGTCCCATCTGTTTTTAACATTAGTGGGGATATTTTCACATGAGAGATCCAAATCTACTTGTTCATAGAGGCAAATTCTAAGGGGCATTTTGTGCAGCTGCCATAAATTTAGTAAAATGTGCCCACAAGACAAATGAAGGTAAAACACATGCTTAATTCTGAATTCCAGCAGAACCTGAAGAATGTGTACTCCAAAATAGAAATATAAGTGACATGACATTTGACTTCAAAGAAATCCAGAAGTCCTTTTAACAATTAGCAGAGTGTCAGGCACGCATTCAAAATACGTTAACTTAATTTGATCTCTGCCTATTAACGAGAACTTTCAGAAAGCTTCCATATTTCTGAAATTTGAGAGATCCCAGTTCATGCTTCTATAAAAGCAGGAAAAAAATCTAAAAATAATAGCAGGTACTCAGGAATAAGTACATCAGTGAAAACTTTCTAAGGCAGTAGCTATCAGAAACATTTATCATGGTAAGTGGAATAGATGGGACTATTTAAAAAAAACAATTTCTAGTGACAGTTTAAAAAGTCACCCTGAAATGCTACCAAAGAATTTTTAATTATCTATCTATCACTAATTGAGCTTCTGGGGCCAGATTGATGTAGAGGAGGGGAAAAGAATCTTAAATAATGAACTCAATTTAGATAATACTTATATATAGCACTGACTGGTTCAGCTCCTCTATTAAACTGCTATTCAAATATTTTTGAGAGATTTAAAAAGTACACTAGAGGAAATTTTATTTGCTAAAACATGAAGCCAAAAAAACTTAAATTACAAGCTGTGAGAAGAATTCTTGTCCTTTACCTGAAGCAATGTGGGAGGCCATGGTGTGTGTTTAAGATGCTTGACTTGAGAGATGTGGCGTCCCAGACTCCGATGGACACTGCAGCACTCATCACATATGAAAGTCCCCCTGTTTACTGATGCCCAGGAAGGATCTGGAAAGTAAAATGAAATTCCAGAGGTGAGGATGCCAGTTGGTTGCTATAAGGTCAGAGAGCAAAAGATGACTGAGGTTTGTGTTTCCAAATGCCAACGACATATCAAGCTGGTGATTCTGCTGATGACACCATCTATTATGGCTGATTATGTACCATGTTAACTGATACTAAAAACACGACTTGAATCCCTAAATAAACAGTTCTCTCTTTTCTGGCTCAGGACCACAGCTTGTAGTCATAATGTGTTATCTACACCACATTAGGATGTTCTTTCATTCAATGTAAGAAAAGTAAATTAAGAGGGTGCAGATGACTCTTTTCAAATCCATCTCCACAAATGGCCAGATAATAAAATTTTGACAGTGAGTTAGAAGCATAACATTACCTGAAGTAAACTGCAAAAAGGACTGCTACTCTAATTTACAAATCTACATGCCCATATGCTTAAGAGAAAGCTGTGAGTGAGAGAACTATAAAATCGCTCAGCTGTTACGGTTCTGAGGACAGATTGGGAAACCTGGCCTCCTCCACTGGGAAACATTCTATGATTTCCCTTAGTTGTTTTAAATAAACTACTCACAAATCCAACCCTCCAACTCATCTGAAAGAACATAAACTGTACTAAGTCATTTCACAGAGATGAAGATGCAAAATAAAAACGGGCAATATTTTTGGTGTGCATACAGTATTTTTCTCCTATGAAGTCTCAGGAGAACTTTATTAGACAGCCTTTGAAACAAGGACTCATACACATGTGGCAAACAAAATGGATCCGAGTAAGTAAACCGAGCACGCAGAAATCTAAATTAAAGGAAGATATACATTCCATCACAATGAAGTGAGGTGCCACTCAAACTACCAGGTCTAAGGGTTATACTTAGAAATTTTTCAATGTCCACAAACATCTTAATCATTTTAACAGTTTATTCAAGCTCTTTCAAACCATATACAGAAAAATTACGGTATTTCAATCAAAGACAAACCCTAGGGGTTTGAAAGTATGATGGTTAAGAAGGTTGGCTCCAGAGACAAGCAGGCCAGGGTTTGAGCCCCAATTCTGCCACTTGTGGTACAATATCCTCGGGCAAGTTACTTCTTTTGAGTCTCTTCACCATGGGTCAAATGGTAATGATACCTACATTTCGGGGTAGAAAAGAATAAGTAATGGGTGCATAGTAAGTACTCAGTGATGTTAGTTGTTATATCTTTTCTAAACAGCATTCAGATATCTTCAAGAACCTACTGAAATTCATGATCACTGGGAAAAGTTTTTGATTAGAAATACTTAAAAAACAGTGAATGCTTCATGTGAATACTGTACTACTATAGTACAGTATAGTGAAAATCTCACCAGATTTTTCAGGTAATTGCACTCAGAGTATGACGTATTTTAAAACTAACTAGATTCATTAAGATAAGTGAAATATTTAAGAAGTCATTGTGGCTAAATGTTTGCCCTAAAACAAAACAGAAACAAAGTAATTCAAGGATGCATAACTCTCTCAGTACTACTATACTGAGCAAGGATTGAAGATATCAAGATGAGGGTTATTTAAAATGATATATAGGAACATTTTTTTTTTTGCAGTCTGGTACTACTGTTAATGACCATAAAAACCTATTTGCTTTGAAGCATAGCTTTGATTTTCATGTATCACCCAGATGATTTACAGTATTCTTGGAGGAAATTAAACAGCACCAAGACAGTGAGGATTTAACACACCTTAAGCAAGGTTCTCAAATGATCATTTTAACATCATGTACCAGAATCCTGGGGAAAGAATACTAGAATGTCACAACATAGTAAAATCAAAATCAAGTTTGCATGAATGAAGTTGGGCAAAACCCTTCCAGCTTATCTGGATATTTTATGTCAGGGCTTCTTATACAGGGTTCATGGACACCACAAATGGGTTTCAGAATTGTCTGTAACTCGAGTGAGAAATCCTAAGTAAAATCTGTGTGAGAGTGTGAATACCAGTGCATTTTCTGGGGAGTGGCGTCTTTGCTTTCATCAGATTCTCAAAGGGGTTCCTCAATGGAAAGGTAATTCTTTCACCAGAGTTTTGCAGAAAAGAAGCACAAATTCCTAGCTGCTCAAGTTCACAGAACAGTTCAAGGTAGCCTAATTATACTCAAAACAGGAAGGAAGTGACTCAAGTCTCTGTAGACTATGCATATGAAACAACAGCTAAAATGATACAATGGAAGAGAAAATGTTCTGAAATGTACAAAACGCCACAAAGTGAAAAGCAGTCTCGGGGCAGCAACGGAGAAGCAACTCCCCTTAGCCCCACAGCGTCTTTTGAGAAGTAAAGAATACTCATTCTAAGAGGAAGTTTGATGCTAGACACGTGAATCAAACACATCTCTGAAAGTTCAACTGAAAACAGGCAAGAAAAGAAGGAAGCGGAACAAATAACACTTTTAGAGAATAAAAATGGAGTTTATATAACCCACCCTAACTTGATTATGAAGCATCTCTTTTTAAACCCTTTTACCCCTCTTCCCGTCTTTAAAGGAAACTGGTAATCCTGGTTGCATTGTACAGGCCATGACACAACCACGTAGGTTTGAGTTATCACAGTACAATTTAAAATCAGTCTCAACTTCCAAATCACAAGATGAAGTTCAAAACAGTTGCAAAAACATGTTTATGATTTCATTAACACTGTTTCTTGGGTGCTATTGTGCCAAGTCAACCATCTGACTTTTGAATTACTTCAAACACAACATAGATAAATGCAAGCACTGAAAATAGCATATAATAATCTAACCATAGAGACCTGACAATTCAGTTCCAATTGCAAAGACAGCTCGGAACCCTAAATCTGAAAAGTGCACATAGGTGGAAATGGCTTCGGCCTTTTAATAGCCACAACATGCTTACAGTCCCTGAATAATACTCAGATGTGTATTCTGCCGAGTGATTTTGTGTTTACTTGGTAAGCTGTAATTAATATATGACTTAGGAATTAAATCTAGTTTTAAGAGATTATGAGGGTTCCGTACTGAAGAACATAATACAAAAAAGAACAAAAAACTTTAACAGGATCATAAGAACATTTACTGAATCTTCCTAGCCCCTGAGCACAGTACTCCCAATTTTCCCCATCGGAAAAATAAGGAAATCGAGGTTTGGCCAAACAAAGTCACCAGTCCAAGGTCACCCTTGGGAAAACCAGGTTTGAACCCAGGCTGTTCAGCTCCCAAACTCGAGACAGGCACTGTTTCCCAGGCGCTGCCTGGCGCTGCCGGCCCTCAACGTCCTGGATTCTCCCCCGTGGAGTGGGAGCGGGATGTCAAAAGCCAGGAAGTCATCTGCCCCAGAGGCCCCTCGACGTGCCTTGGTGAAGGAAGCCGCGAGTGTCGCCCACCCCGGGCGAGGGACAGGGTGACCGGTGGGGGTGACACCTGCAGCTTCTGGGGGCCGCATCCGCGAAGACGTTCGCAGTTTACTTCTGTAATTGGTTTTCCTGTGGCTTGCCCAAGCCCCTTCCTGTTAGGGGAGAGGGCCCGGCCCCAGCCCCCGCCCCCACCACCGGTCTGGGATGAAGGGGAATGGGCGGGGGGGGGGGGGGGGGGAGGTGTTGGTGGTGTGAGAGGGAAGGGAAGGAAGGGAGGGGGCGGCCCCCGCCCCGTCCGACTCTGACAGGCCTGGAACAAGCCCTGCCCCAGAGCCGCCTTCGGTTCCCCTTCGCTGCGACCACGGCCGAGGGGCGCGGGGCTCGCCGGCGGGGACCTGCCGGACCCGAGGGGGCGGCCCGGGGCAGGGGTCCCGGCCAGGAGAGGAGGGGAGCGGGCCCGGCCGGTGCGACTCACCCGGCCCGCTGCAGTCAGCGCACACCTCGCTGCTCCGGAGCCGCTTCGACATGGCTCCCGCCTCCCACGCGTCAGGAGCTAGGGGCCCCGGGACACCTAAGGCGGCGGCAGGAGCGCTTCCGCTTAACGGGTCCCTGCGGCGGCGCTAGCGGTGGCGCCTCTCCCCTCAGCGACTCGGAATAGCGGCGCAGCACGCAGGCGCAAGGAGGCTCCCTTCGGCGATATAGGTCATGTGACCGGACAGGGCACGCTGCCTTGTCGCCATCTTGAGTAAGGGCAGGCTCCTCCCCAGCATCTTTCGCTTTACTTCTAAATCTTGAATTTAGGTCCCCCTGGAAGAGATATGCCTCCTCGCAGCACCGATAAATACCAGGGGAAGCAGCAAAATCTAATGACTAGAGCGCTGCAGCCACAACCTTCCTGAGACAATCGGTGGCCATTTACTGTAACATTGGCCGAGTTCATTCATTCAGTCAACAAATACTTATTGAGCCCAGCTATGTGCCAAACATTGTCAGGAACGAGAGAAACAGCAGTGAGCAAAGCAGACAAAATTTCCTGTACTTATGGATGTTACATTCTATTGAGGTTGATCTGCAATAAAATAAGTCAAGTATAGAATATGTTAGATGCTTTCATCTTTAGAATTCAGTTTTAATCTCATCTGCAAAACGGAGTCCACGATTTGTTTTTATACGGCTTGCTACCTAAGAATAGTCTTCACCTTTTTAAAAGGTTTTAAGGAGAAGAAAAAGGAGAAAGAAGAGGAAGAGGAAGAATATGCAACAGAACTACAATGTGACCCACAAAACGTGAATATTTATTATCTGGCCAAGGACAAATGGAGTAATTTATGAAGAAGCATGTTGTGCCTGCCCCATAGGAAACCCGCAATAGATAGTAACCACCACTATTATTGGTATTTTATTATTTTCTAATCACTGCTCTTCTTCATATACTTGGAATTTGAGAATAAGAATCCTGAAGGAAAGTAATTTATAGGATGGTGTGAGATAAACACAATGAAGTGAGGTTAATTAGTGTGAAGGAGAGAAGAGATGTGAGCCTAACGCTAATGAACATTTATTGTATATGTTACATGCAAACAGGATTATAATCTCCATTTAGCAAATATTGGATGCCCATGATGGGCCAGGTACTGTTTTGGCTTCAGGTAGTCTGGTGAACAAAACAGAAGTGGTCCCTACCACTGTGGGGTTTTCAGACTGAGATAGGAGAGATGTTCAATTAACATGGGATGATGGAGAGAATGAAATTAAGTTGTATGAGGCTTCTGAAAAGAAAAGAAGTCCTGGAAAAGGCCTCAGAAGCATGACCCAGGATCCATCTCTCCAGTTTGATAAATGTGTGATGTGGAAATAGCCACACAGTTCCTGCACATTCCACAGTCTGAATCTATGGGTGCTATCTTGATGCTCTTGTTTCCTGTTTTGGTTCCCCGACTCACAAATCATCTGGGTTCAACACATGTGGAGAATGGATTAGCCCAGAATTCTCGAACAGCTGTCGTTGCAGACATCTGAAAAGCTGGTTGTGCACAGGCAGGAAAGGCAGAGAGGATGCTTTTAGGATGCATTGAATAACTTTGCTGAGCTAGGTTGTGTAGTTGTAGACAATTGAGCAGTAGCAGCAGCAGCAGCAGCAGCATGGAGCTCAGGCTGGTTAGTAGCTATAAGCTGACTTGGTTCTTTATTGATTCAAGAAGATACAGTGTCTGAAGTTGAAATCCAAGGATGAACTTCATATTTGCAGATTGTGGTAAAGTCTAAGTATTATATATGCACCCTTCCAGCCATAATTACAAATCCAAATGGTTAGCTTCAGGCAGGCCACGGTGGCTCAGCAGACAGAGTTCTTGTCTGCCATACTGGTGACCTGGATTCGATTCCTGCGTGTCTGCCTGCCCATGAAAAAAAAAAAAATAACAGTCATATGTGAAGTAAACTACCAGCACAGGTTCTTTCTTTTTTCTTTTTTTAATTAGAGAAGTTGTAGATTTACAGAAAAATCATGCATAAAATATAGAGTTCCCATAAACCACTCTATTATTAACACCTTGTATTAGTGTGCCACAGATATTTTTGAATCATAACCAAATTTGGAGTTCATATAGACAGTGGTTCTCAGCTGGGGGCGACATTGATCCCCCAGGGGATGTTTGGCGAAAAAAATTTTGAAGGGTGCTAAATTGGCCACCAGTGGATAGAGAAGAGGGAAGCTACTCAATATCCTACAAAACACAGGAAAGGACCTCAAACAAAGAATTATCTGGCCCCAAATGTGCTGAGGTTGAGAAACCTTGAGATAGAACTATGCTTCTATTATGCAAATATTAGATGCCACTTTCCCAGGGTTTATAGTTCTCCCTTTACAACTATTTTTGGTGTTGCCCACTTCCAAAATGGCTACTGACAAATCATAGAAGCTTCTGCCCTGGTCCAAAAAGGCTGCAAGGGGATGGTTTAGTCCAGGCCACTCAGACACCCCCCCCCCATCGCAGAGCCAATGGAAGCGGCCCAGTTGTGGAGCGCACAACTGTGGGTAGATAAAGCAGGGGGGACGAGGCTAGAGACGGATAGACCGATTTTTCCTTATTAAGACTTCGGGCCAAGAGAGGGAATTCTAGCTCCGTGTAGACGTTGGTATTGAGTTTTCCGGTGTGCAGTTAGGGGGTAATGGGGTCGAGAGGACACCCGGCCGGGTCCCTGGCTTCGCTCCCCCTGCCGCAGCGCGCAGTGGTTCGCTCCCCGCACTTCCCTGTTTGGGACAGTTCGGCCCCGAAGTCGGTTCGCGAGCTGTCAACGCCGGCGGGAGCGCGGCGGGGCGCGGGGTGGGCGCGGCCGACCTGGTCCCCGACCCGGCCCGCGACCCCCGACCTGCCGTGCGCCCCGCTCCTGGCTCTCTAGGCCACCCGGCCGAGCAGCGCGCCCCTCGCTCGCTCGCCTGGTTCTCTCGCTCGCTGGCTGCCGGCCGGGCGGACGGACGGACCCCGGAGACCCCGCCGGGGCCAAGACCTCAGTGAACGGGCGGCGAGGGCCCTCTGAGGTCTCCTCGCCATGTCTTCGGCCCACGACGACGGCAGCCACTTCCCTCTGCACCTTCTAGTCTGGAACAACGACTACCGGCAGCTGGAGAAGGAGCTGCGGGGCCAGGTGAGGGACTGGGCGGCCGGCCGTGGCCCGAAGGGGAGAAGGCGGGGGTCGATTCGCCTCGTTGAACCCATTTCCAGCCCCCAACCCCCTGGCCCCGCTGACCCTTTCAACTCTGCACTCGTGGTCCGATCATTGTAATAATAGTAGGACATGTATTGAGTGCTTACTGTGTGCCAGGCCCTGTGCCGAGGGCTTTATACATGATCTTTTTTTAACCTCTCCAACCCTTGGGAGGTAAATAGGTACGATTATTATTCCGTTTGACAGAGAAGGAAACTGAGGCTCTCAGAGGTTATGTGCAAGGTCGTCTGGCTCTTAAATACCAAGTCGGGATTTTAAGGCAGGCTGGCTGGTTCCAGAGTGGTCCCTTTTAACCAATAGGCTCTACTGCCTCTCAAAGACTGAAAATGACACACACACACCTCATCCACCCTTACTGCCTCTCAAAGACTGAGAATGACACACGCGCGCGCACACGCCTCATCTCACCCACCCTTACTGTAAGGAAAGGCACGGTTGGGTTTGGAGTCCTGGTTCTAATTAGCTCTGTGACCTTGGGCAAGGCATTTTCCCTCACTGACCCAAGTTAGCTTATCAGTTGAATGGGGGTATTGCTGCTATTATGTGCAAACCCCGGTTCTCGGCTATGTTGATAGGTCCGGGTGGGGAGGCCCAGGAATCAGCATTTTAACAAACTCCCCAGGGAGCCTGATGCTTACCAGAGTGAGAATCATTTGTGCATAAGATCCTTAAAAAATCCATTCCTTGTCTAAAGTGCTTTGAATCTTTGTCTTTTATTTATTGCCATCCCTTTAAGGTAGTGGTTTTTAACTGAAAGTGATTTGGCCTCCCCTGGCTCCTAACCCAGGGACATTTGGCAATGCCTGGAGACATTTTTGGTTGTAAATGAGTGTTGGGATGATGTGCTACTGGCATCTAGTGGGTGGTGGCCAGGGATGCTGCTCAACATCCTGAGAAACACAGGATAACCCTCCACACAGAGAATTATCCAGCCAAAAATGTCAGTAAGTGTGTTGACTGAGAAGCCCTGCTGTAAAGACATCCTAACAATTTTGAGGGGTATTGGTGCCCTCAGGTAAGAAGCTGACAGACTGAGCAGTTAGGATAAGGATTTGTAACTACCTCTGAAATCTGGTGTAATTGTAGTTGTCCACTCATTTCATCCAGTGTGCTCAAGGCCTGGTTTTTGAATGGTTCAAAATTGGTCATGTAATTGTCAAGTCTTTTTAGAGGAAAGGGATGGTTGGCAAAAATTAGGCTAGGTCAGCATCACCCTGTTTGGTGAACTGTTAATGCTAAAGGGCATGTTTTAAGTCTCTTGAGCATCCATTAAAAGTCAGAAGTCTCCCTTTTTCATTTAAACCCTCTGTTCAAATGGAATAAACTTTTGAAGTCAGTGGACTTGATAAGATAATAGAGTTAAGAGCTAAGGAGATATGACATCTACCCCAAACGAAAAGATTTGCTAATTAGGCCTCCCAGTATACTTGATGATTTAATTCCCCTTCTTTTGCTGGATTGGGCTCAGAGGGAATCCTCTCTTATTACTTTTAGCTCTGTTTCTAAATCTCACCTTGGAACTTTAAAAATGATGAGACTGGTTCTGGTTTTTAGGTGTCTGCTGTATTTTGCATCTGCACTTCCTCAGTATTATGGCCTCTGCTTCTTGAGAAATGTCAAGAGAAAGTACAAGAAAGTCAGAACTAAAATCCCGTTTGGTAGAAAGGTTCTTTATAATCATTAAACCACATACTCTTTCAATACCAATACCTGAAAACACCAAGCTTTCTATTCATTGTTAGGGAAGAAAGTGAATTGCAGTTTTCCTTTACAGAATATCAGCACTTCTTTGATAAGACAAGAACAAATAAGGTCTTGGCTTATAATTTAAAATGGAACTCAGCTGAATTATCTCTTTTTTTTTTTTTGCATGGGCAGGCACTGGCATGGCAGGCAAGAACTCTCCCTGCTGAGCCACCATGTCCAGCCTGAATTATCTCTTTTTCCTGTGACCCATGATGAAAGGACTCATTGAAAGTTCTCTGTGCCTCTCACCTTAAAAAATGTTAAGGACATTTGTGATTAGAGAATTATGATCTTGCAGCAGATTTCCTGGAGTGAATTGGTCCTTAATGCCATCGATTGTCAAGGAGATCAAGGAAGAATATTCTTATTGCTGATTATGTGGTTTTGACTTGGTTTTTGTTTATCACTGAATATGGATTCCCTGTATACCAGTAACCCCTGGGGAAGAGACAGCTGAAGTATATTCGTAAAGATCTTCTTGACCATGGGTGCTTAACTGTCATGACCACATAATCCAAGTTCAGTCCTATAACCTGGTCACTGAAAGGGTCCAGTCAAGGCCAGTGGCATGATTATACCACCTGTGCCGTTGCTCAGAAGGGCCCCACACTTGGTTTAATGCCCACTGTCACCATCTTAAAATTCTTAATAGTTTTGAACAAGAGGCCTTGCATTTTCATTTTTAACTGTGACCTGCAAATTATGTAACTGATGCTGGTCAAAAAGTTGCTCGCTATCCCTTTCATATTTATCTTGATCGTGTGTAATTGTGAAACAGACCCTTCTCTCTGTGGGCTGAAGGCAGTTGGGCCCATGGTCAGCACTAATGCTGATTAGGTTGTGAGCCTGGGCAAGTGCCCTACCCTTGTCGAATTGTTTCATCACCTGTGAAAACGGGGAGCGTGACAGAAGATACTTACTGCCTTGAAAGGCTCTGTGCCGAAGCACTTTATGTGCAGTCTTAAAATGAATTTTCAACACCAGCCCTCTGGTTCCCACTTTGCAGATGGGGAGACTGAGGTGAAGAGAGGCTCAGTCACACACTTCTCAAGTAGCCAAGCCGGGATTTAAACCCAGAATGTCGAGCTCTGTCCAGATCTTGTCTTCTTAATTACTTTACTATAGTTCTTCCAATAAGAATGCTCCCATTTCAGGATTGTGGAGAAGTGCAGCACAGGGTAAATGGGGGCGATATTATTTACCAGTAGCCTCTGCTTCAGTTGTTATTAATCATCCTTATAATCCTGTGACGCTAGCTCCTTTCACGTATGTTCCAATTTTTCTACAAGTAACATGTATACTCATTGCATAATTAAAAATTAAAAAAAAATTTTTATTATCCCTGCTATAACACCAGCTGTTTCACTTAATGCTTTGCTTGCCAGTGTGTGTCTGCTGTCCTCTCCTTCATTCCTCCAATCACACAAATGGGACTCAAAGCAGGCAGCTGTAAGAATTTTTCAGAAACAGCAGCACAAAAACAGAAATCGAGTTCATCCCAATGAAGAGGAAAAGCACGTTTCTGAGTGTGCGTGAGCCGTTCTTGCTAATAGCCTACGTTCCTGTTGTGTAACTTTGCCAAAGATGAAATTGTTTCAAGCCCTCACCGTTTGCTCAGCGGAGGCATTTAATAAAGTGCCTCTTAACCTGTCAGCTCTGCTGTCTTTATGCTCAGTGAGGTCTTCAAAGTTGGTTGCTGAAGTTGGAACTATTTGTATGTTGCTTGCCATTTGGCTAGAGAGATCCGTTAAACTACTTTGGCCTTCTTACTGAGGGTGGGAGGACGAATGGAAACTTAGGGACAGATGCAGAGGCTGTCAGTGTACCTCAGCTAGACTGGGGAGAACCCCAGGACCAGGCAGGGTGGAGGCTGGCAGCCCCCGGTTCGGAAGCCAGCAGTTGAAAGCACAGCATCCAGACAAGGCAAGAGGAAGTCACAGCACCCGGAGTCTGACAGGGAACTGCACTGGGGTTCTCCCCCCTAGCCCCTGGCAGGCCAGGCCAAGCCAGCAGGCACCCCTGCAGGTCAGGGCCTGTCTGGCTGCAGGCCTGCCATGAGGCTGGTGCTGGGCAGCCAAGACCAGGAGCCTTGAGCCTATGGTCTGGTCCTCGTGCCTTGGCCATTGCAGGCTCAGGAGTCACCTTTGAAGAACTGGCCTATGGACACCCTTTCCCGCCTGCCTGGGGTGGGGGGACCAGCTGGGGCCCTCGCCTCAGGGGAGCAGGGCAGACTGAGAGTGAGGAGGACAGAGGGGGGACTGAGTCTGCTGGGAGAGCGGAGGGGCCTTAGCAGCCTCTTGGAGGAGGTCTCCCGCCTCTTGTTTATGAAGAGCTTACGGCTTGCTAGGTACCATTCTGCATGCTTCACGTTCCCATTTAATCTCCAGCTGTCATCCTCCCTGTGCAGATATGGACGCCAGGCACAGAGAGGCCGAGGAAGTCCCCAGAGACTACTGAGGAAGCGGTCGTGCAGTCTGCACCCCAGGCTGGCCTTTCACAGCCCCAGAGGGCACGTGGTGAAGCAGGCTTTTGACAAGCAAGAAAAGTGCGTGGGCTCACATAAGGAGAGCTGCAGAAATGTCATTCTTTCTTTTAGGACCCCAGTGTGGTTAAAAGGGATGGATGTTTTTAATTTATTTACAACCCATGGCTGTAGAAACTTAAACGATCAGCTTCTAGAGGGACTTCCACTTAAATTCTAAAGGCTCTCTGAAAAAATGCCATTAGTTAGACATTTAGAGAAGACTCTAAGCATCACTGCAATAAATCCCTTTTAGGAACAAAGTGACAGCTTATATGTAAGCTTGTGGTGTGGGTGTATGAGAAAAAGAGCTAATAAAGTGTATGATAATAAGAGCTAACCTTCCTTAGTGCTCACTGTTTCAAGCACTGGGCTAAAGGCTTTATCCATTTTTCACTTTAATCCTCGTAAGAAGTTCGTAAAGGCAGGTATTTTTATATTCCCATTTTATAAGAAAGCAAATCAAAGCTAAAGAGAAATTAAGCAACTTGCCCAAGGTCTAAAAGTCTAATAGTTTTCTAGATACGTTAAAACTTTTTTTTTTTGTATGCTGTATGGTGGGGGTCATGTTTCGTTCTTTCTCCATGTGATTATCCCCTTATTGCAGCACCATTTGTTGAATTTTTGTTTGAGTTTTTTGTTTCTTTAGTTAATTGTTTGTTTGGGAAGCGCATGGGCCAGGAATCAAACCGGGTCTCCTGTGTGGTATGCGAGAATTCTACCACTGAGCTACCCTTGTACCCCTAGATAAATTAATGTTATAAGTTACTTATAAACATACACACAACAAATTGATTTTTTAAAATATCTTATTGAAATACAATCTACACGCCATACAGTTCATTCATTTAAAATACGTGGTCAATGTTTTTTTTAATATATTCACAGAGTTGCCATAACATCACCACTATCAGATTCCAGAAGGTTTCATCATTCCCAAAAGAAACCTTGTAACAAGCGGACGGTGGCTCAGCAGGCGCGGTTCGATTTCGGATGCCTACCCATGCAAAAAAAAAAAAAAAGAGAGAAACCTTGTATCCATTAGCAGCCAGTCCCTTTGTCCCCCAGCAGTCCCCAGCCCCCGGCAACCACTACTCTACTTTCTGCTTCTGCAGATTTGCCTATTCTGGAGTTGCCTATGATATGAAGTGGAATTGTACATGGTCTTTTGCATCTGAATTCTTTCACTTAGCGCAATGTCTGTAGTTCATCTGTGCTGTAGTTATGCATCAGAACTTCATCCCTTTGTCTCGTTAAGTAATATTCCATTGCATGGATATACGATATTTATCTATCGGATGGTAGACATTGGGTTGTTTCCACTTTTTGACTATATGAGCAGTGCTGTTTGGAACATTTTTGTACCGTTTTTGTGTGGAGATATGCTTGTATTTCTTCTGGGTATATACCAAGGAGTGGAACTGCTAGGTCATATGGTCAATCTACATATAACTGATTTTCCAAAGAAGCTGCACCATTTTACGTTGCTGTCAGCAGGGTGGGAAGATCCGAGGTACTCCTCATCCATCACAGGGGTTTTGAAGTGGTCTCTCATGGTGGGTTTGATTTGCATTTCCATAATGACTAATGATGTTGAGCTTCTTTGCATGTGCTTATTGACTGTTTGTATATCTTCTTTGGAGAAACATCTATTCAAATCCTTTGCCCATTTAAAAAAAAATGGGGTTTGTCTTTTTGTTGTTGAGTTGTAAGAGTCCTGTATGTATTTTGTATATAAGATCTTTATCAGATATGTGATTCACAAATACTAAATTCTGTTCTGTGGGTTTTCTCACTTTCTTGATGGTATTTTTTGAAGCACGAAGTTTTAAATTTTGATGAAATCCACTTTATTTATATATTTTTTCTCAGTTTGTGCTTTTGTTGTTGTAGCTAAGCAACTTTGCCTATTCCAAGTTCATGAAGATTTACTCCTGTGTTTTCTTCCTAGAGTTCTAGTTTTAGCTCTTATGCTTAAGTCTTTGATCTATTTTGAGTCTATTTTCATGTAGGGTTTAAGAAAGGGGTCCAACTTCATTCTCTCTCTCTTTTTTTTTTTTTTTTGCTTGGGCAGGCACTGGGTATCGAACCCAGATCTCAGGCATGGCAGGCAAGAACTCTGCCTGCTGAGCCACCGTGGCCCACCCCAACCTCATTGCTTGTGGATATCTGCTTGTTTTTTTGTTTTTTTTTTAAAAAAACAAAGCAATTTGTTGAAAAGACTTCTTTTCCCATTGAATTATTTTGACACTCTTGCTGAAAAATCAACTGACCATAAATGTGTGTTTAATTGTATTCCACTGACCTATATTTTTATCCTTTTATCAGTAGCATTCTGTCTTGATTACTGAGGCTTTGTGTAGTAAGTTTTGAAATTGGGAAGTGTAAGTTCTCTTATTTTGCTCTTCTTTTTCAAGATTGTTTTGGCTATTCTGGGTTCCTTTCATTTCCGTATGAATTTGTGGATCAGCCTGATGATTTAAAAAAAAAAAAAGTCAACTGGAATTTTGATAGGGATTGAATTGAAGCTGTAAATCAATTTAGGGAGTATTGCCATTTTAACAGTAAGTCTTCTGATATGGGATACCTTTCCTCTTTTTTGGGTCTTCATTTAGTTTTGTACTTCTTTTGTTAAATTGATTCCTAAGTAATTTATTCTTTTTGATCTATTGTTTTGGAATTGTTTTCTTAATTTCATTTTTGGAAATATATAGAAATAGTAGTTTGTATTTTTTATATTGATTGTGTCCTGCAAGCTTGCTGAAACTTGTATCAATTCTAACAGATTTTAGTGAGATTTCTGTTTACAGATCATGTCCCTACAGATGGGGATGCTTTTATTTCCTCCTTTACAGTTTAGGTGCCTTTTATTTATTTTACTTTCCTGGATCTAGATAGAATTTCCAATACGATGTTGAACAGAAGTGGCACTAGTGGACATCTTGTCTTTTTCCAATCTTAGAGGTCAGTTTTTCTTTTTTTTTTTCACACAGGCAGGCACCGGGAATCAAACCCGGGTCTCTGGCATGGCAGGCGAAAACTCTGCCACTGAGCCACTGTGGCCTGCCCTAGAGGTCAGTCTTTCACCATTAAGTATGACGTTAGTTGTGGGTGGTTTGTAAATGCCCTTTGTCAAGTTGAAAAATTTCTCTGCTGTTCTGAGTTTGTTAAATGTTTTTATCATGAAAGGGTGTTGGTTTTGTCACATGATTTTTCTGCATCCATTGAAATGATCATATGGTTTTTGTCCTTTTTTCTATTGATATGGTGCATTATATTAATTGCCTTTCAGATTGTAGGCTAGCCTAGCAGTCCAGGGATAAATCCTGTTTGGTCACTGTATAATTTTAATATGTTGCTGAATTCTGTTTACTAATATTTTGTTGAGGATTTTTGAGTCTATATCCATAAGGGATATTGATTGTAGTTTCTTATTTTGAGATATTTTTGTCTGGATTTGTATCAGGATGATACTCACTGATAAAATAAGTTGGGAAGTTTTTCTTCCTCTTCTACTTTTTGGAAGAATTTGTAAGTAATTGATATTAATTCTTCTTTAAATGTTTGGTAGATTTCACCAGTGAAGCCATCTGGGCCTGGGCTTGTTTTGATGGAAAGCTTTAAAATAACTGATTCAATTTCTTTACTTGTTATAGGTCTATTCAGATTTTCTATTTCTTTTTGAGTCTGTTTCAGTAGTTTGTGTCTCTATTGGAATTTGTTCATTTCCTCTAAGTTATCTCATTTGTTTGCATACAGTTTTTCATAGGTTTCCTTTATAATCATTTTTATTTCTTCTGAGTCAGTTGTCTTAAAATCATTCTTGATTTTAAGAATTTGAGTCTTCTCCCTTTTTTTTCTTGGTCAATCTAACTTAAGTTTTGTCAATTTTGTTGATCTTTTCAAAGAACCAGTTTTTGGTTTCATTGATATTCTCTATTTTTCTATTTTTTCATTTCATTAATTTCCATTCTCATCTTTATTCAGCCATTGCTTTTCATCAGTGCTTTTAACCCGAATGCATACTATGCTATGGCATTTCCCCCCTTTCTATCGTTTCAAGTGAGAAGGGAGGTACAGGACGCCCTGAAGAGTCATTAGCCATGCAAAGTATGCCACTGTATTGCTTATACATATGTTTTTTCCCAGGGTACAAAAATATTTGCCCTTAATTCATACATAAAGACTGTCTAGGAGCTTGCTTATTAATCTTTAGTCTCAGATGTTACCACTGTCCTGGAGTATGGATTGCAGGACTGTGACATATAAGTAAATAGAGTTTCCGTTTTCTGTGATAAATTTTGCTAAGTGCCTCCTATATGTCATGCAGCCTGCTAAACCTAGCACTTTTATTTAGACTGAACTATTAGATAAGAAAGCAGTTTATCTAATGGATGTGTAGGATGATAATTAATAAATTTGTTAATTATTTCTTTCCTGCCAAACTTCAACGAAGTTTATAGTTTTTAGCCTCGTTAATTTTTCTAAAACTACTATCTATTAAAAATTAGAAACTAGGATGGCAGAAGCTAGAAATATAGGACTTGGACCCCTTCCTTTGGAAGTCTCAATCTCCTTGGTGACAGACAACCCATAACCCAGGGAAAAATCAGGGAATCGGAGGAGGTGGCGTGGCCCACATTCCAACGATTTCAGCGCCTGGGAGAACACCAGGCCTGGGATTGATTCGGAAGGGACTTCTGTTCCCTTAGCAGAATGTCTTCCAGCACTCCTGTTATTTCTCGATTACAGCTCTTGTCCTCACTGCATAATAACATTGATATAATTTTAGCAAAACAGGGAGATTCAATAGCTGTTCGACTACAGTTATTTACCCAAGTCCTGCTTTTACCCTCTGTCCCTGTAGCCCACTAAGCAGGATGTGCTAGATATCTTTGGAGATTACAGTTTGTTTCTGGACAACTGGCATCACAAATAAAGATAAAGCATATTTCCTAAGAAGTATTATGGTGTTAATTATATATATTCCAAAAGTCCCATGGCAATTTATTGTGTCCTTTGAAATACCTTCAGAGCCATCTTTTGAAGGAGATGTCTGGTCATTCAGACTTAGTTGTTTATGGGCTCTGTAGACCAAATGTTTAAAAAGGGCCATAATAGGAGTGACGCGACAAAAGCCCAATCTGTACATTTAGCATGAGAAGAAAACCCTTGAGGGGGAAGTGGACCCAAATGATGTGTGTGTGTGTTTTACATTTATCTGTAAGTACATCCACAGCTATTCCTGGTGGATCACGCCTGTTGGCTGGAGCTGTGGGTGCCACAGGATTTTATGAGCTACTTCAGGGCTTTTGGAATTCAATACACAATAATGAAAGTGATATCTTGGTAGGAATCCAGCTAGAGAATGCAATTTAATTCTGGCCCAAATTATCTTCTATACTTTCAGTTTTGATTAAAGTCCTGTGCTTCCTGTACTAGACGCGAATGCTGATACGTGCTTGAGATGTCCCTCACATTCGTGTCATAGGGTGATTGCATTTCATGAAAGCCCTGGCCTTTTTAATTTAATGTAATTTTATTTATTTATTTATTTTGCATGGGCAGGCACCGGGAATCGAACCCGGGTCTCTGGCATGGCAGGCAAGAACTCTGCCTGCTGAGCCACCGTGGCCCACCCAGCCCTGGCCTTTTTCAGATTTCATCTGAGTACCGTTGAGAGCTGAAGGTCAATCTCCTGGTTGTGTTTGACGAGCTGAAGCCAGTAACAAACACTTATTTATTAGGCACTTACTTTTATAGAAGAAGGAAGTCAGTAACTACAGATTTTATTTATAGCCCCCTAAATTCATATTTCCACCATGCCCGCATGCAAGCATACATTTGCGCCCGTGTTGCTGGATGTAAATACTGTTTTCTGCTTTTTATACTTAGTATTATCTCCCAAACACATTTCCACATTTTTATATAATCCTGTCTACCAACAGACTCACATTTAAATGCCACTGTTCACTTCACAGAATGTGGAGGCTCTAGACCCACGGGGTCGAACCTTGTTGCATCTTGCTGTTTCCTTGGGACATTTGGAATCTGCTAGAGTCTTGCTCCGGCATAAAGCAGATGTTACAAAAGAAAATCGCCAGGGATGGACAGGCAAGTATACTTTCAAAATAATTTAAGCCCTTTCATTTTGGTTTCTCTTTCTTAATAAAAGCCAGTCTCGATCATAATTTTTCTCAGTCATCTTTACCTTAAGACCCTTCCCCCTTGGGACTAGCGAGCAGGGTGATGAGAGCCACCGATGCTGCTGGTGGACCCTGCAGCGCAGCTGCCTGAATTGTGCTGTCCCGACCAGAAGCTCTAGGTAGAGTGTGACTTCTCATCCACAGAGCAGCTCTCACAACAGTTCCTCTCCGCAGTACACGGGTGTGGGGGCCAGTTTCTCCCCCAGGGAATAGGATGGGAACTCCAGTATATCCATCAAGATAGGCAAAAGAAATCAAAAGAAAATAAGTTGCGTATTCCGGTGAAATCCTGGCATTTCACCCTTTTTGCAGGCTTTCTTACAATTGGACAGAGGGGTTTTGTGTTGACTGAGTAAAGAGATGCATAAGCACAAGCCCTGCCTACCCTTGCTCCATGTAATCATGATTGTTAAAGCCAGCTTTCTGGAAACATCAGGATTTCAGATTGAGTGGCAAGAATGGGGGATGTGGAGAGGGTTTCAACCTGAGACCAAGAGCACTCCATTATATATATATTTTTTAATTGTGAAATATAACAAATATACAGAAAAGTGATACATTTCAAAGTATAGTTTAACAAGTAGTTATAGAGAAAATTTCAAAGTATAGTCTGGGTTACAGTGCCACCATTCCATGTATTTCCTTCTGGCTGTTCTAATACACTCAAAATTGAAAACAAATCTCTCTATAATGATTCAGTAGTCACAATCATTTGTTCAATCCTAACTTCTCTGTTACAACTCCTCCTTCTCATTTGATCATTCTCTCAGTCTTCAGGGATATTTGGGCAATGATCATCTAACTTCTTCAAGTTGTAAAGGGGTGTCAACATTATGGGGTGGAGGAATGCAAATGGTTGATGTTTAGGGAGACACTGGTACCTCTAAGTTTAGGGCTTATTTGGCCTAGGAAGAATCTACTCCATTATATTTTCTTTTCACTCACTTAAGAGCTAGCAATGAGAAGTCACAGTCAAAATGGATGAAGTTTGACTATAGCCTCTCTCCCGTTTTGAAGAAAATATTAGTCTTTGGTCTGTAAAGCTATTTTTCACATTGGCTTTAGAGTTTGTTAGAAAGAATCTTTGGTGATTTAATTCCACCCTTTTTGCTTTTCAGTTTTACATGAGGCTGTGAGCACTGGTGATCCCGAGTTGGTATACACAGTCCTTCAACATCGAGACTACCACAACACATCCATAGCTTTTGAAGGGGTTCCTGAGCTGCTCCAGAAAATTCTCGAGGTATCTGTAAAAGGGCGGTGATGTGCTGCTTTGAGTTAAGTGTGCTACATTACGTGGAGGCACAGCTTCACCTCCTTATATGCCTTCCTAGAGAGTTTTATGACTAGCGATGATGACATACTGAATTCCATATAGCATTATTCCTTGCCATTCCAGCTCGTTGGAAGGAATGATCTTTCACACATTATTTTCCTGGGAATCCTCTTTGAAGTGCTATTTCAAAATGATAACTTTAAGAAAAATGGGAACTGACCATAATTTGTCCGGGTGCACGATTACTTAAAAGAAGCATCCTGAAAATAGATAACTCAGGGAAATTGGGATGAGCATCAGTTACTGTTCAGGGATTTTCAGGGACTGTTGAAGTTCTGAGGTTTGCTACCTGCGTCACTTCTAGCTGTTAGTATTTTGCGACTTCTAATCTGTTGCCTTAATTTTTCGCAGTTTTTGGCCTTTGAGTGGTTCATCTGTTTTGTAGATTAAAGAATGCATGAGCTCATGGCTGGGCCATGGTGGTTCAGCAGGCAGAGTTCTTGCCTGCCGTGCAGGAGATCTGGATTTGATTCCTGGTGCCTGTCCATGCGAAAAAGTGCATGAGCTTTGCAACACTGAGACTTTTTTTTTTTAATTTACTTCTAGGCTCATAGAAGTGTTTTGGATGATGGTTACCATATTTCAGGAAGAACTGTCTTTTCAGTCAGCTGTATGCAGTATTCCCAGGGAAGTAGGAGACAAGAAAGTACGAGTGATTCAGTTTTCATGTTTCTTAATTCTCAATTTAAGCATAGAAATAAGCTCCCCAAAAGATCTTCCAAGAGATTTGTTAGATAAATCAGCTTTACCAATTTAGTTAAAACATTTATTGAGGAAAATTAATAACTCTTCTGAGAAAAGGAACAATTTTGCTATTAGTAAGATAGTGGCAGCTCATTATTTGAGCACTTAAAAAATGTCTTTGATACTCAAACTCAGGCATGCCTAAGATATTCAATTCCCATGTCTTACAATGAGACCCCCCTCTTGGAATGTAAAATAATTGTGTGCATTTAAAAAAAATTTTGTATTTGTGTTTATGAGTGTTCAAAGATCATGTGGATTTATTGTTTTCTTATCTAGCTTACTGCAAGGAAAACTAAAAGCATCATTTGCAGATAACAGCAGGCAACAGCTGCTTGAACATGAGGTCATCCCTCATTTAAAAAACTTAGTGCAAAGGATTTTCTATTTTTTCCTGTATTGATCCATAGCAATGGATTATATCAAGTTGTATCCCCTGCTTGACCTTATGGGCAGCTCATAAGTGACCCCTGTACTTAGTGGCACCAAACGCTGCTGTTGGCAGTTTTGTTCTTCAGCAGCATCTCCTTATAAGATGTGCCAGCTTTTCTTATTGGGTACCCCTTGGAAGTTGTCTCTGCCCATCATTGGAGTCCTGGCTGGTTTTACTCCAGCGTTGATTCTCAGCCTCTCAGTCCTCTGTTTCTATAAAACCTTGGAGGTGTGAAGAAGCAGAAACTAACTCCTGGAATTTCTAGTATTTTTCTGCTCTTTGGATGGTAACACTTGGATTTTTAAATTTGCTCTCCAATAACTTTCTATAGGAATTCATGAGAGTTAAGAAAATAATCCTCAGTGGGGCTGCTCTGGTAGTGCTGAGTGTGAGAAAGCCAAAATTCTCAAAGTTTAACAGGAGCGTGGGGCAAAGCCTTCTCTTAACTGGAGGAAAAATCTGCTTTCTGGGCAAGTCATCTCTAGCAGCTTCTGTTAGTTTCACTGAGTGGTCTGATGAATATGAAGCGGTTCCCAGTACACAAGGTCAAGGTCCCCATAGAACAGATGGCATTGACATTTCCTTCTCTTTGTTGAGAACAGACTATTCCCCACCTTGTGTGGTAGTACATAAGGCTGCCGCCCTCCTAAGCTCACCTTTCTGTAACTGCTAGGAATCTGATTGAGCCCCCAAAACAAGTTTGACTTTTATCCCTTCCAGCCTTGTTGCTTTCAAGTAACTTTCTTAACCATCTTGACATATTTTATTTCAAGGTGAAAAGCAGCCTACATGTAAAATAAGCATCCGTGTTGATAGGGTTGCGCTTTATGCATGTCTTCTTCTTTTCTCTCTTTATCCTTTCTATGCTTATTTGTATTTAGTAAATAGTGCCAAGGGTAATTAATTTTAAACCTTTGCCTGCCCTCTAGGCTCCAGATTTCTACGTGCAGATGAAATGGGAATTCACCAGCTGGGGTAAGTGGTTGTAGGCTTGTTTAGTTATTTCTGTTCTAAAGTTTATTTAGCCTGAATATGGGTTTATTTTTCTTTATAAAAATAACATGCCTTTTTAAAAAATCTAGGAAATTCATAGAGAAGAATAGGGAAAAACAGTTAATCTCACTTAAGCATAGCTACTCTTAATGCTTTGGAGTGTTTTCCTTCCAACCTTTTTTTTTCCCCTATTCATAGGACTTTTCCCCCAGCGGTCTATAAATATACCATATGGACAATTGTGTCTTCTTGTTTTGTCACTTATGGCTGACAGTTATCCAAATGATTGCTTTCTAAAAATATCACTTTAAGTTGCTAGAATTTCAGTGGTAGATACATCATAATTTAGATGCTTATTTCCTTATGTGGTTCAGTTTGATTCTTCTCAACTTCTGAGAAAGACAATAAGGTGAATAATGGCTTATTTTTTTACAAAATGTATTTCTCCACAATACTTCATAATGCAAACTGACTGACAGTTTAATTTCAGAGATGTTTTTACTTTTATTTCTTGTATATCTTAACAAAAGCTCCTGTCTCCCATGTTCTCAGCCATTCTCACTTCCAGATTTCCCTTTCGGGCAAGAAGTCATATTTTTAATGAAACATTTAAATGACGAAAAAGTGTCTGAAAGAAGAGAACTTCACGTTCTTCTGTGAAACTCACGCATTATTTTCTAATGCAAATAATCACTCTTCTTTCAGGTTTTGTTAAAAGCAGCATATTTTAGACATTTGATATTTTGAATGGTGACTGTGACAGTATGGTAGGCTGCGGCCGGATGGTAAGAGTAGCATCTGTGAATAAGGAACGCCAGATGGGCACACTTGATAGCTGTGCTGGAGTCGGGGTCAATAAATGGGTTCATTTGGAAATAGAGAATACTCTGGGGAAATTTCTCTAGACAAGACACAGGTCTGTATTTTTATAGAGCGTTAGAACAGAAGGTCCATTTTTATTTTTCAAGAGCAATTTCCCATGCAGTAACTGTGGGAGCCACCAAGTCCACTTCTATGTTATGATCACCATCTTGCCACTCCCCTACTCTTTAAAAGTCAGAATCCTGATTTCCTGGGCCTGGGTGTCCTGCTTTGGCCTTCTGGTTTTTTTCAGTAGTACACTTCTCTTCTCCAGTACCCTTGGTTTCCAGGATATGCCCGAATGATGTCTGTCGTATTTGGAAAAGTGGTGCCAAACTGCGTGTCGATATCACGTTGCTGGGATTCGAAAACATGAGCTGGATAAGAGGGAGGCGTAGTTTTATATTTAAGGGAGAAGGTGAGTGGTTCCATTGTTTTAGAATCACTGCTCATACTGAAGTACAGTGCTTTTTAACTATTAAAATGCGTTCAGACTCATTAGCCTTATCTAGGACATGTTTTTTTTTATTTTTATTAATTATTCAATCCCTATCTTATTTCTTCTCTGGATAAGTCGTCTTGCACACATCATTTGTGATCCAACACAGTTATCTTTTTTTTTTGATGCTAAATGAACTGATTTATTTAACAAATGCAAACTGTTATAATTCTAATTACTACTTTTCAAAAAACTTTTTTTTCTTTTCTTAAATTTTATTAATTAAAAAAAATTACAAGAAACAAACATTCCCAACACATACACTCAGCAATTCACAATATCATCACATAGTTGCATATTCATCATCATGATCATTTCCCAGAACATTAGCATCAATTCAGAAAAAGAAAAAAAGACAACAGAAAAATATAACAAACAGAAAACAAAAAAAATTTTACAGGCCATACCCCTTACTGATCCCTTTCATTGATCACTAGCATTTCAAACTAAATCTATTTTAACATTTTTCCCCCTATTATTTATTTTTATTCCATATGTTCCTCTCATCTGTTGACAAGGTAGATAAAAGGAGCATCAGACACAAGGTTTTCACAATCACACAGTCACATTGTGAAAGTTATATCATTATACAATCATCTTCAAGAAACACGGCTACTGGAACACAGCTCTACGTTTTCAGGTAGTTCCCTCCAGCCTCTCCATTACATCTTGGATAACAAGGTGGTATCTACTTAATGCGTAAGAATAACCTCTAGGATACCCTCTCGACTCTGTTTGGAATCTCTTAGCCACTGACACTTTGTCTCATTTCACTCTTCCCCCTTTTGGTTGAGAAGGTTTTCTCAATCCCTTGATGCTGGGTCTCAGCTCATTCTAGAGTTTTTCTCAATCCCTTGATGCTGAATCTCAGCTTATTCCGGGATTTCTGTCCCACGCTGCCAGGAAGATCCACACCCCTGGTAGTCATGTCCCACATAGGTAGGGGGAGGGTGGTGAGTCTGCTTGCTGTGTTGGCTGGAGAGAGAGGCCACATCTGAGCAACAAAAGAGGTTCTCTTGGGGGTGACTCTTAGGCTTAATTTTAAGTAGGCTTGACCTATCCCCTGTGGGGTTAAGTTTCATATGAACAAATCCCAAGACTGGGGGCTCAGCCTATAGCTTTGGTTGTCCACACTGCTTATGAGAATATCAAGAATTCAACTTCGGGAGGTTGAGATTTCCCCCGTTCTCACCATTCCCTGAAGGGGACTTTGCAAATACTTTTCCACTCACTGATCAAATCACTCTGGGATTCATCAGGGCATCACCTGGACAAACCAACAAAATCTCATGTCCTATACAAAGTTCCATGTACTTAAGGTGTTCAATCAACTATCTACATAAGTTATATTAGGAGATGCACTAGTCAAAGTATAGATTTGTACCAAATAAACATTTTTTGCTTTAGTCTCACACATTAGTTGAAATTTTAAAATATTAAGTGCCATCTATTTTCAGCACACTGCAGTAATGACATTCTTTTGTTCCTCATGCAAAAACATTTTTTAAATTTGTATATTTAGTCACTATCATTATACACTCTGGGCATTCCTAGATTACACCATCTCAATCTTTATCGTCTATCTTTCTTTGTGATTTCATTTATGCCCCAGCCCTCCTCCCTCTATCATTCTCATATGCAGCTTCATTCAGTGTTTTAACATAATTGTATTACAGTTAGGTAGTATTGTGCTGTCCATTTCTGAGTTTTTATATTCAGTCCTGTTGCACAATCGGTATCCCTTCAGCTCCAATTACCCAATATCCTACCCTATTTCTATCTCCTGATGGTCTCTGTTACCAAGGAGATATTCCAAGTTTATTCACTAATGTCAGTTCATATCACTGAGACCATACAGTATTTGTCCTTTTGCTTCTGGCTAATCACACTCAGCATAATGTCCTTAAGGTCCATTCATGTTCTTACATACTTCATAACTTTATTCTGTTTTACAGCTGCATAATATTCCATCTTATGTAAATGTCACAGTTTGTTTAGTTGACTGTCTGTTGATGGACATTTTGGCTGTTTTCATCTCTTGGTAATTGTTAATAATGCTGCTGTAAACATTGGTGTGTAAATGTCCATTTGTGTCCTTGGCCTCGTGTCCTTTGAGTGGAGACAGCATATAGATGGGTCCTGTTTTTTAATCCATTCTGCCAGACTATGTCTTTTGATTGGAGAGTTTAATCTATTAACATTCAGTGTTATTACTGCATGGGTAGTACTTTCTTCTACTATTTTGCCTTCTGGATTTTATATGTCATATCTAATTTTCCTTCTTTTTACCTTTACTCATAGAGTGTAGTCTTCCTTTCTACACTCTTCCCCACACCTCTCTCTTCTGTCTTAGTATCTGTCTCTAGTGTTCCCTTTAGTATTTCTTGCAGAGCTGGTCTCTTGGTCACAAATTCTCTCAGTGACTTTTTGTCTGAGAATGTTTTAATTTCTCCCTCATTTTTGAAGGACAGTTTTGCTGGATATAGGAGTCTTGGTTGGCAGTTTTTCTCTTTTAATAATTTAAATATATTATCCCACTGTCTTCTCGCCTCCATGGTTTCTGCTGAGAGATCTGCGCATAGTCTTATTGGGCTTCCCTTGTATGTGATGGATTGCTTTTCTCTTGCTGCTTTCAAGATCCCCTCTTTCTCTTTCACCTCTGATATTCTGATTATTAAATGTCTTGGAGTATGTCTATTTGGATCTATTCTCTTTGGGGTACGCTGCACTTCTTAGGTCTGTAATTTTAAGTCTTTCATAAGAGTTGGGAAATTTTCAGTGATAATTTCCTCCATTAGTTTTTCTCCTTCTTTTCCCTTCTCTTCTCCTTCTGGGACACCCACAACACATATATTCATGCGCTTCATATTGTCTTTCAATTTCCTGAGTCCCTGCTCATATTTTTCCATTTTTTTCCTATAGTTTCTGTTTCTTGTCAGATTTCAGATGTTCCGTCCTCCAGTTCAGAAATCCTATGTTCTGTCTCTCGAAATCTACCATTGTAGGTTTCCATTGTTTTTTTCATCTCTTCTACTGTATCTTTCATTCCCATAAGTTCTGTGATTTGTTTTTTCAGACTTTCAGTTTCTTCTTTTTGTTCTTTCCTTGCCTTCTTTATATCCTCCCTCAATTCATTGATTTGGTTTTTGATGAGGTTTTCCATGTCTGTTCATACATTCTGAATTAATTGTTTCAGCTCCTGTATGTCATTTGAATTGTTGGTTTGTTCCTTTGACTGGGCCATATCTTCAATTTTCCTAGTGTGATTTGTTATTTTTTGCTGGAGTCTAGGCATTTAATTACCTTAATTAGTTTATTCTGGAGATTGCTTTCACTTCTTTTATCTAGGGTTTTCTTGCTGGATGAATTTGTTGTCTATCTGTTCTTTGACATTCTGTTCAGCTTTATCTGTACCTTTAGCTTAAGTTTTTTTTTTTAACAGAGGAGAATTTTTCAGTTCTTGTTTTCTTGTTTCTTGCCCTGCTTGTGTGGTGCCTTTCCCCCACACACACTTAGGAGGGTCTACTTAGATATTATAGACCCCAGCCAGATTTTCCCAGACCAAACTGGCCTCCTATCAGGAGGAAAGAGTCACCTGCATCGGTTTTCCATGACGGTGAGACCCAGCAGGTTGAAAGACTTTCCTGTGAAGTCTCTGGACTCTGTTTTTATTATCCTGCCCAGTACGTGGCACTTGTCTGACTGCAGGTCCCACCAGCAAAAGATGTTGTGGTACCTTTAACTTTGGCAGACTCTCCCTGCTGAGGGCGTGGTGGAGACAGAGGAGAGGTTGTAGGCTGGTTTTAATGGCTTCAAATTACCAAGCTCTGGTGTCTGAATTCCTTAATGGAGGGATTCCACCTGGGTGGGGCTTCACCCCTCCCCTGGGGAAGGCACAAGCTCCAGGTAAGCCCCCAAAAGAGCTCACTTCTGCCTATGCCTGGGGCAGTTGCAGCCTGAAAAGTCCTGCCACTATATCCAGAGGCAGTCAAGCCTTTGTAGATACACAGCCACAAAAACCTCTGTTTCCTTCTCTTTTTTCCCCCCCTTTTTCTGTCAGTCCTGCCCCCTTGGCTCCGGGGCAAAAATGAGCAACCTCCACTTTGATCAGGTTCACCTAAGCTGGGGGCCTATTTTTAGTAGTCAGAATTTGTTAATTAGTTCCACAATTGGTGTTTGATTGTGCCCAGTCCCTGCTGCTGGTAAAGTTCTTTCCTTTCCCCTCTGGGAAGCAGCGTATGGGGGAGGGGTGCTGGCTGCTGCAGCTTTGGGAACTCATGGTTCTGGGGGGTGCTCGCAGCCGGTCCAGCTGGTCCAGACTGGGGTACGCTGTGTGTCCGGTCACTATCTTGGCTCCGGGAGCTGTTCTGTACTGTTTCTGGTTATTTAGTAGTTGTTCTAGAGGACGAACTAAAATGCGCACATTGTTAAGCCGCCATCTTGACCTGGAAGTCCAACACAGTTACCTTTTGACATGTTTGTCTCACTTTCCTGAGCCCTCAAGGACAAGCTGCCTGTCTTTTATCTCTTTATTTTCTCTCCATATGCTTGAACCTCTTAATGGAGGGTGAGAGATGGTATTGCCAACAAATTTTGTGTATAAATGATTTATATTAAATGTGTAATAGTATTTTTTAAGAAGCAGATAGATGGAATGTATTGCTAAGAAAGAATGCAAGTTATTTCAAAAGTCTGCATCTTTGGGGAAGATGGCCCAGAAGTCTCCTATGAGTTGGGGAAAGCAGCCCAGATCATCCCTGTGCAAGGAGATCTTGGGTTATCAACACTCTTTAGGCTTTATCAGATTATACATTTTGACATGGGGGCTTCCTTGCTTTTGCAAATTCTTTGCATTGCATTTAGTTACACCCTTGTTTCCATTAACAGACAACTGGGCAGAGTTGATGGAAGTCAACCATGATGACAAAGTGGTCACCACCGAACACTTTGACCTGTCGCAGGAAATGGAGCGCCTCACTCTGGACTTGATGAAACCAAAAGGCAGGGAAGTTGAGAGGCGGCTCACTAGCCCGGTCATTAATACCAGCCTCGACACTAGACATATTGCTTTTGAAAGGTACGAATTTAGGCTCTATATTTTAATGTTAATCCCTGGGGATTCAACATGTGTGTATGAATTGGAAATTATGGATGGATTGGGATATTTTGAATATGACAGAATGAACACTAGTGAATTTTAAGGTTGATCTCTACTCTGATCAAATAGAAACCTTAGCTGGCATCCTGCATTGTATATCGTTTTTATAGCAGACTGATTAAGTCTTTCGGAGAAATGTCTTCATATTCTTTTATGGGTCCTCTCCAGTGGGTTTTACTCAGATCTTACTGTTGTTTTGGTGTTTGGGGATCCACAGCACTCCCTGGCCCCAAACTGTGGTGTTTTTGTCTCTGGAAGCTAGAATTGATCCAGTATTAGATTCAGTTGTACCAATACGTGTCAGTCACATTCACATTATCACATGGTGAAATGTGATAAATCTTTTTCCTATCTGTGGGGCCTAACAGTTTAGAGCCAGAGTTTGGAGCTTTTCAGTTGTATTCTAGACTCTGCTGGAAGAATTTTCCAGAAAGGTCTGTGCCTTGGCTGATCCTGATGAGAACCCTGTCTGCCACTTGCCACCTGGCTCTGGGCTGCACAGAAGGTGTGGAAAGTCTTTGAGTGTGAATGAAGCCAAGGCCCAGGGGTCATCAGAATTGTTTTTCACAAGCTGTTAGCCTAAGTTTCTCCCATAGCACAAACTGAACCAGGAGAGCTCCACGAGAGCCCCGAGTGTTTGCCTAGGATGTCACATCCAGCTCTCTATAAGCCAAAATAGCATAACCTGAGCTAAAATGGACAGACCACCCTGGATTTAGGTTTTCTGTTCTTTTAATGAATCTACTAACTGTCTTCTCTTTTTAATCTTTCTTTTTTTTGCTTCTAATATAAAAGTGGCTATTGAAACTGTGAGTTTTCTGTTTAGTCTAGTGTAAAATTTAAGTGCTCTTTTCTTCTCAGTTAGATCGAATTGTGGAATTAGGTTATCTGTTTGTGCAGAAAGAAAAGCCAAACCCAATGCCCAGTTTGTCTGGCATCCACAGTGCTGCTGCTGCTTTGGTAAGAGAAGTGACATCTGTCCCTGAGGCAGGGCTCAGGCCTCCCTTGCCGGTTTCCTTCTTGCAGTGGCTACTCTGGGCACAGCCATTGTCTTCCAGAGACAGCGAGGTTTAGGGACTTGACTGTGACTTTTTCTCGAAGGGTCTTGGAAAGACATCTCCACGCTACAGCATACGCCTCTGCAGGCAGGGAGGGCACCTTCAGTTTAGGCTCTGGGAGACTATAAAACTGAAAGACAGTGGGAGCTGCCCTCACTGCCACAGCTGAGCGGTAGACATGAGAGTGGGAAGAACGGAGTGCCATTGGCAGGGCTCCTAAATAGCTCTGTGGCTTTGGGTAAGTGCTTAATCTTTCCGAGTTTCCATTTTCTTAGCTGAAAGTAAAAAGGAGTGAAGCTAGAGATGAAGCCTCTGAAGTCCATGACCCTAAGATGCCAGGAGAAGAGACATTGTTCCCTTCAGTTCATCAGCAGAGTTGCTTGAGTTGTGGCTTGTTATTAAATGTAATTTATGAAGACAGTGTGATGATTACAGGCTGTTACTCTGCAGAGGGTAGATGGGAAATGATAGCATGTTCCATTTGTACTGAGGACTAAGGCACATTTTGTATTTATATGGTTACAGGGTTTTCAGATGGTTCAAGTTAACCCTCCTTTTGCAACTGACAGTGAGTTGGTGAGAGAGAATTTCTGGAAGACAGCTGCTCAGAATTAAAAGTGTGAGCAATGTGCTTGCCATACCCTGAGCAAGGATTTGAGCCACTCTTAAGTGTGAGGTTTGCTTTCTAGAGGTGGAAGTGTTCATTTCATTAAGTTTGGAAAGTATGGCTCGCTCTCATTATATAGTAGTCATTTTTATCCATTTTGTCCTTTTAATCCATTACTTGGAGCTTAATGCTTGCAAATTAGTGCCCTTCCCACCATGAATTTTGGGTCTGTCAGTATATTCTCTCTGGTTGCAATTTAGATTTTTCTTTTCCCTGGAAGATTATGCTCTGTCCACCTCAAGGGAAACATTTCCTGCCACTCTTGGAGCCTTTCTTCAAATCCTTTAGCAGTCTCCAAACACAGTGCCTGCCAAGTGCTGCCTTCAGAGGTGTTCACAGAGGAGGAAGCAGGGATTCTCCTGTCATCTTCAGATGCCTCTGAATGTAAAGTTAATCAAGAGCCAATGAGTTGTTAGAGTCTGGGTTTTAAAATAGGGTATAGAACTAAACTGCTGTCAGGGATTGGAAATGGAGAAGGAAATGGAATGGGCAGGACTGTGATAGAGCAGATGTTGACGAGTGAGGGGCACGATGGTTCCTGGAATGAAAGTGAAATTCCATTTTCTCAGCACACCTGAAGTTTGGAGTGGGGCAGGCGAGTCATCCTTTGGCACCTCCGAAGACCATGTGCCAGAAACAGTTACTTCCCAGGCCAAGTTATCAAGTGACTTAAGTGAAAGTTAAGGAACTGAGGATTGAATTAGTTAATTAAAATAAATGTCCCAGTTTTCAATTACTGGCGACTAAAAGGGGACTCTGGTTTATTAATCAGTCAGGTGCGGTCCCTAAAGCTACTACTTCCCATCCCCCTCCTCCCCCAGAGGTTGCTATTCTGTCTCTGAAACGTGAGTGGGAAGTAGCTAGCATTTGGTATAATTCCCTCGGGATTCCTCTCTTTCCCTCCGGGTAATGGTGCCTAATTGTAGACAACTAATGGGAAAATTAAAGCTCTGGTCTCTTCTTTATCTGATGGCCTATAATACACATGTGAAACTCATAATCCTCCATCTGGCCTGATTTCAGTTATGAAATCCCATTAGAAGAAAAGTAAACTGTTTTGAAACATAAAATGCAAATAACCATGTGCATTCTCTGTCACCTGGCTAAACTGCCACTGTTCCCTGAGCTTCCTGCCTGACTTTGCGCTCCATGCGGGGGTCCGATCAGAGGCAGCTGTTGGGCCACAGCAGGGCCAAGTGCAGCAGTCACAGTGGAGCTAGGATGTCATGTTCTAGACAAAGGGCAGGGCTGGGCAGGGCTCCCGAGTGAGCGGTAGTGTTTCTCAGGGCGAGCTGCTTTGTGAAAACGACTCAGGGCCTCTTGGCTGCTTGTGCTTCCTATACATACTTTCCAGGTTGAGTTAAATAACTGGGTTTTTGGGCACTTTACCAAAGCTGCAGCTGCTGCGGGAGTACTAGGCCATGTTAAAAGCAGTTCCACAAGCTGGAATCAACAGCTGGGCTGAAAAACTGCTTTTAACATCCTTTTCCCTTACGGCACCAGGCCTGATAAAATGTGTGACTCATAAGCCATTTTGCAGGCATTAATGGCTTCTCCAAGTGGCTTGCCACCGTGATGAGTTCCTGTCCCCTCCCACTTTCTCCAAGGCGCAGGATGGTCTGTGCCTCGTGGTCCTAAGAATTCCTCGACTGAGATGCAGCTGCGTATGGAGATAATGCCACTGATGTCCTTGCCCACAGTTCATGACCCCAACAAATGCTCAGGCCCAGACTCTACCTTGTGGCTAGCCTTGGGACACTGGTCATCTTCACTCACTTCTTTAAGGGCAGCTGCCCAGTAACAGTTACCACTTTTGTCTCCTGTGCTCGCAGTTTTTGGAAAGAAGCCAAGAAAGGAGGTTTTCCATGCCAGGGGTGGTTAATAACTGTGGGGGTGGGGTGGGGGGTGTTTAAGCCATCTGCCATTGTGGACAGAAGGACCGTAATTTCCAAGTGTCTTTCACTAACTTAGGCCGGGGGAAGGACAGAACAGAATTATAAAGGCTGCAGGGATAAATCTGAATGGCATGTTGTACATGTAGAAATTTGTGGTGTTCACTTTTTATCAGAACTAAATCCGGATTCTGGGGCTGGAGAACAGATAAAGCAGAAGTTGTTAATGGTTACGAAGCAAAGGTAAAAGGAAACTCTTAAAATAAGATTTAATATAGCTATTTAGCTTCTATGCAAATGAGGAGTCTGTTCAGATTTTTTCATGCACCTGTGCCATGAAGATGCTCTGGGGGAATAAGGATTGTCTAATGTGTCTCTCACTCGGATTTTTATCTTATTTGACTTTTTGAAATATTTATATCTTATTTGACCTCCTGCGGAGGTCTCTAGATATGGCAAAGAGAAACAGTATTGTAGAGAAATGGGTACAGCACCAGTTGTCCTGGTGGAAATGACAAGCTAGTCATTCGTTTAATTCTTTACAGAAAGAAAGAAATAAGAAAGGATTAGACTTAACATACTTGCTCAGCTTTTTTAATAACCTGAGTAGTTTTTAAAAATAGCGTAAAGTAGCTTTTTTTAAATCAGCCTAATTGTAACCATTTTTATGATATCAGGGAATTCAAAAATACAGTTGCAATAGCTATGTAGTAATAGCTAATATAGTCAGTCATATCATCTGGCATTTTGTCAGCTGGAAAGCTCAATTTCCTGGCCTTTCTTTAGCCCCGCGGTAGTGCAGGGATCGATATGATGGAGCCATGTATGGCAGGGTCCTCAGGGCCTCTGAGCAAAAGAAAAATTATATCACGCTCAGCAAGAGACATTCAGAAATAGCTTTTCTGGTGCTGAGTGTGTTTCCTGTTTCTTTGAATGTCGGGAATCTATGTGGGGCATCTACAGTTAATTCTCTTTAAACATTAGATTTGATTTTCCAGACTGCCGTATTCTTCAGTCAACCTTGATAACGGCATTTGTTCTGACAGTTAAAATGATTTTTTTTTTTTGCCAACATTACAAGATACCTTTTAAATAGTGATTTGCTGGAGTTAGAACCTTGTGTTTGTTTCTTTTTCCTTCTGTCCAGCAGATGGCTGTCTAAGTCACAGTAGTGTAAGATGACCACAAATCAGTACAAGTTCATGATACAGGTTTGGATTAGGATGATGGGAATCCAGCTGGGAAACCTAAATTGCAGGACATTTATTTAGGATTGTTTAGCAAGGAGGAGTCAAGTAGGGAGACACAGCCGGACCGTGTTAACTCCTCTGTATTTAAAACTTTCATATGGAAAATAGCTGCTGATGCATTTGTATAGTTTGTAAACTTTCTCTAGTGCATTTGTATAGTTTGTATATTTTCTCTGAAGGATCCTAATGATCACTAACCATTCCTCAGTTCTATTTTGCTAGATTTGGGGTTTTTTTGGAGGGGGGGCTTTAGCATTTTTGTTCTTGCTATGCTGATTTTTTGCTTTGATTCCCCATGTCACTGTTTTCTTTGCACACATCTCTCAAGGTTTACACGGTAAACAATGTGAATGTCATAACAAAAATACGGACAGAACATCTGACTGAGGAAGAAAAAAAGAGATATAAAGGTAATCCCCTCCCATGCCCGCTTCCCCATTTTTTAGCCTAGAGAGAGATTTGGTTGGCTCTGTTCAGTTTTGGGTTAATGTGATCGAGAAGCACTAATCCTCGCCCTAACTTCCTTTTTATAAAAATTTCCTTACTCTAACTCATTCTTGGAGGTGTTTCCCCATAGTTGGCTTCAGTTGTAGTTAAAGCTGTGCACAAAGGCTTCTTTATGTTTTATGAAGGACAGTTGTTGGATTCAGCCATAGATAAAGATTTTGGAGACTTTCTATCAGTGGAATGAGTGATTTAGCCCAAATTATCATGATGTAAGAGTTGGACAGAACTTGGGTGCTGAGCCGAGCAAAGTGTTGCTATATGCTGTTGCCATAGCCCAGCAGTGCCAACGGCCAGCTCTGTGGCCTTTGCCTCAGTTTCCTCAACAGTGAAATGAAGTTGATACCAGACCTTCCTTAGAATTGTAGAGAGGATTAGATGAGTTATGACATGCAAACCTTTAGAACACTGCCCTCAGTATGTGGCAAGCATGCAGTAATTTTTAACAGCCACCGCTATCCCACCATTGCTCTTACTTGCCAAATGAGGAAAGTAAGGCCCATGGGAATGACCTGTCATAGACACCTGGGTAGTGAGCAGCTATGTGAACTGTAGTACAGATCTGGCACATTCCTAAGTGCATACTCTTTCTAGTATTGTTTTAATTCTTGTATCTGTTATCCATCTAGTATAGAGCTCCTAAATAAAACATGTCCTATAAAGGATAAGTTAGCTTGTGTTTCTTGTGTACGGTTTTATTCAGCCTGTCTAAAAATGGAGGACTTTACTGTAGGTTTTCCTGATGTTGATAGCCTGGATCAGAAACTTTAAACTATGATGACAATAATTTTATATAGCTACAAGTTAGGAATAATATTAGAAATTAAACTTTTTTTCCCCTCTGTAGCGGACCGGAATCCCCTGGAATCTTTGCTGGGAACTGTGGAACATCAGTTTGGTGCTCAAGGGGTAAGTTGAAGCAGTGAGCTTTCAGCATGGTCTAGTGAAAGGAAATGACTCATCTTTACTTGTGATGGCATTTACTGAATCATGAGCAGATCATCCTATTTGAAAAAAATTGAAGAGTGCTCCCAATCTGGAATTTGAGATATTCTTTTGGAAGATAATTGGATGAGTGAGCCTTTTAAAATAAGGATTCTAGAGGAGGGGTAGTGATTATAGAAACCAGGTACTTTCTTTCTCTTATCCATTATAAAACTAGGTCCTCTCTATAAAAATGCAATTTAAACAGTGTATAGAACTTTATATTTTTACAGAGCACTTTAACAAACATTATTCTTACATGACCCTCAAATAATTGTATAACATTGTTACAATGGATGTCACTAAGGATCAGAAAAATGAAATGACCTTTCCAGTGTCTCAAGCTAGAGAATGGCAGCTCAGCTCGAATCCTGAGACTGCAAAATCTTACATACTTTTAAATATTCCTGCCTCTCTTGCTCTGTATTTTTTTTCTCTTCCTTTTCTATAAGTGGGGATAAAATACAAAAAGAGTGAGAAATAGTTGCTGATTTTGAAATAGAGAAATCCACTAGACTTGACCTCATACCTTTATAGATTTTCTTGTTCCATGTAGTAACTTAAAGTTAATGACTAGAACTTTCTGATCTGTAGCTGGTTAATGCATCTACCTCCGAGACGGCATGCCAGAGGCCTCCGCTTGGGAGCATAATTCGGCATTTCTAATTCCCCTGGGTTTTGACTCGACAGGACCTCACCACAGAATGTGCCACCGCGAACAACCCCACAGCCATCACGCCTGACGAGTATTTCAATGAAGAATTTGATCTGAAAGACAGGGACATAGGAAGGCCTAAAGAACTGACAATTAGAACACAAAAGTAAGAGAACTTCTGTGGCCATTTTCAACTTAGGCATTCTTATTTGTTTAAGCAATTGTGCTTTTTTATTGTATTGTGTTCAGTCATTCCTCTGCCCTTTTCCTTTAAAAAATAATTTTTTTCCATAATAAATATTAATGTTGAAATCTATTCTACAACTAATTGTGTTACTGTACTTTGAAATTTATTGCTTTTTTGTATATATGATATTTTTCACAAAAAAAAAAAAGGAAAAAAAGTAGATTGTGATGATAAAAAAATAATTAAGCCTTCTAGCCTCCCATATTCTGGAGCAGCTAGAAGGAAAAATCTGAGAGGATGGTATGGTAGTCCATGACGGACTCTGGGATCTGTCCTGTAACTTGTTGAGGAGTGCTTTGAAAACTATTGCTTTTTTACTTCTTTGCTTTGCATATATGCTATACTATATAATAAAAAAGTTTTTAAAAATCAATGTTTATTATTTTCATTGTCTACTCCATTATTGTTGCTAGAATATTCCTTCCTGAAAAATAATTTTTAAATACTTTATCTGGTGGAAGCTAAGGGTAGTTTACCCATCTTATTAGCCTTTTCCAAACAGAATATGGTTTGGATATAAGAGTTTCTTATTTCTTTACTGCCAGTAAGCGTCAGCCATGAAATGGTTTCCACCAGCTATCTTATTTTTTCATACTTGCTTTCAATTAAGTCTGTTGCAGTGAATAGTTGTAATGCAGAACATTTCCCCTGATTTCCAGATAGCAGTGATCTGAATCTGTGGTTCTCATCTCTTCATAGCTCTGAAGGAAGAGCTGCTAAGATAATTGGGGAGGCTGGTGGTGTCTAGCGACTGCATATATGGAAACTTGTTTCCCTGTCTGTAGAGATGACTGTAGTGTCTTCTCTGTCGAATCCTGCAGGTTTAAAGCAACGCTGTGGATGTGTGAAGAGTTTCCCCTCTCTCTTGTGGAGCAGGTCATTCCTATCATCGACCTAATGGCCCGAACCAGTGCTCACTTTGCAAGACTGAGAGATTTCATCAAATTGGAATTCCCACCTGGATTTCCGGTCAAAATAGGTACCATCAAATAAAGCACAGGAACAGCTGGAGATTTTTTGCAGGAGATAAAATATGCTTCAGTGACTTGTAGCACTTTAGGCAGAAAGCAGTTTATACTAGATACAGTGGAGGAGGTCAGAATTATTCTGTGGTTTGATTTAAAGAATGTCATGATTCTTAGTTCAGGTTGGGGATTTGTATATCAAAATTAGGAGACCCTTAATCATCAGTTTTATTTCCCGACAGATACAAAAAGGCATATAAATATGACACATTCATTGTTTTAATGTTAAACCATACTTACATAACTTCAAATTGGATAGTTATTTGAGAAACACAGTTGAAACCTTTGATGCATAAATATGTTTTAGGGTGTGAAGTAGTAAGCATGATACCATGTATAATACCTATTACTCATGAGCAATTTTAATTTTGGATGGTTGTGTATTCATGAGCCTTGAATCCTGGCTCTGTCACTTACTCACTGGGATCTAGGATAAACTGTTGACCTCTCTGAATCTCAGTTTTCTCATCTGTATAATGGGGTAGGGGTTGTTATATAGATAAAATAAAATTATACTTATTAAAAGAACTTACTACGGAACTTGTATAGTAAGCACTCAGTAAATGATAGCTATTATTACACTCAGTAAAGTGTATTTATAAAAGCTTTTTATCTTGTTAGAAATTCCATTATTTCACGTCTTAAATGCACGGATTACATTTGGAAATGTTAATGGCTGTAGCACTGCTGAGGAAACTATATCCCAAAATGTGGAAGGGACCCAGACCGATTCAGGTAAAAAAAAATTGGAATTTGTGGTATTTAAAAATGTTCTACATTTAGTCATTATGCTAATTATTCAGTTTTAAATTGGAGTATCTTATGAAGTAGATCTCTGTGTTGAATGAAAGGCAGGTATATTATTAATTTTAAAAAAACCACCTGTAGAATATGTATGATGCCATTTGGATTAAAAAAACAGCATGTTCTTAAAAGTCAATTTTATCGAGGTTTAATGTATGTACAATAAAATTCACCCATTTTAAGGTGACAGTCTGATGCATTTTGACATATGTAAACTCTACCACAATCAAAATATGGAACATTTCTGTCACACTTAAACAATCCCTCCATGTGTTCCTTTGCCATTAAATACTATTATAAGTGGATTAATTTTCTTATTTTATTTTCCAGTTGTTCATAGCTAGTGTATAGAAATGCAGTTGACTTTTGTATATTGACCTTGAATCTTATAACACTGCTAAATCAATTATTATTTCTAGTAACTTTTTTGTAAATTTCTTAGGATTTCTCTATATACGGAGTCATGTTGTTTGCGAATAAAGGCAATTTTACTTCTTCTTTCCAATCTGTAAGCCTTTTGTTCCTTTTTCTTGCCCTATTGCACTGGCTCAGACCTCCTCTACAATGATGAATAAAAGTGGTGGGAGTAGATGTCCTTGCCTTGCTCCTGATCTTAGCAGGAGGAGGGTTTATATGTTTCACTGATAAGACTGATGGTAGCTGTAGATTTTTTGTAGATGCCCTTTATCAGGTTGAGGAAATTCCCATATAGTCATAGTTTGCTGAAAGTGTTTTTTTCCTTTAATCATCAGGTATTGACTTCTGTCAAATGCCTTTTCTGCAACTGTTAAGATGATCATATGTTTTTTCTCCTTTATTCTATTAGAATGGTGAATTAAAAGACAACCTTTTATAGTAAATAAATTATACTTCAAATTGAAAAAAATAGAAAATTAAAAATTAACAATGATATACAATTTTACACTAGCAGATGGGCAAAAAAGCCAGCTAATACTATGTACTCATGAGACTGTGCAGCAAAGGAACATTCATCTACTCTGGGTGGGACAGTAAATTTGTATAATTTCTTAAAATTATAGTAAATATAGTATAGAAATGGTAAAATTGAAGATGTGGACACCCTATGACCTAGCAAATCTATATGCATGAAACTAAAGAAATGTAAGCATACAGGCTTTGGGAGATGCTGTTAATAGTATGGCAGCGCCATTCATAATAGCAAAAGACTGGAAACAACCCAAATGCCATGAGATATTAGAATGGACTAACCATACCATCTTAATACAATGGAATAACAGACAGTGAAGATGAAAGTTTACAGCCACATAAATCAAAACTGGTGAATCTCAAGAACATAATGTTGAATGAAAAACAATCCAGTTTGAAGAAAATATTCTACATTCTGTATGATGCTATTGATGTTAAGTTTAAAAACAGGATAAAACAAACTATTGTTTAAGATTATACAGATGTGGCAAAACTCCAGAGAACGGCAAGGCCGTGATAACCACTGTTCTAAGTTACATGTTTACCTAAGTACGGAGAGGAGGAAGGGACTGATGTTAAGGAGGGTGATGTGTGCAATAGCATGTCTTAGGCCAGGACAGGCATTTGGTTCGTTATTGCCAATTTTACGAAGTATGGGTATCTTATATACTTTCTTTTGCATGTTTACTATATTTCATAATGAAAAAGGAAAAAGTAGGGCAGGCCATGGTGGCTCAGCAGGCAGTTCTCGCCTGCCATGCTGGAGACCTGGGTTCGATTTCTGGTGCCTGCTTATGCAAAAAACAAATAAATAATAAAAAAAAGGAAAAAGTAAAAGGACATATATAAATATATACACACACACATATATATACACATATGTATCCACCCACACGTACGTATGTACATCACCTTCCTGGAAGGTTACACAAAAACATAATGGTTACCTCTGGAATTTGGAAACAGGAGAACGTATGTGTGTGTGAGAGGGAGAATTCCACTTTTACTTTATAGTCTTCTGTATTATTTTTTATGAGTAATGCATTAATTTAATTCAGCATTAAAATTCTTTTAATCAAGGCAAAAATTAAAAAGCAGTATTCTGGCACTTTTTCTTACAAATTCTCTCTCACGTGGTAGCAAATCTTGATTATCACCATTTTGATCTTTTCAATTTTCTCACATTTAATTTTTAGAAAAAGTTGGAGTGGAAACTTCATTGTAGTTAACTTGGACAGTGGCCTTTTGTCTTTCAGCTTCCCAGGTCACAGAATTTGAGGTTGATCAATCTGTGTTTGAGATTCCTGAATCTTACCATGTTCAAGACAATGGCAGAAACATGCATTTGCAAGATGAAGATTATGAGATAATGCAGTTTGCTATCCAGCAGAGCTTACTGGAGTCCAGCAGGAGCCAGGTACATTTATCAGAATCGATGGTCAGGCTTGGAAGGTTTTACACTCTGGTTTGGCCCAGTTTTTGAAATACTCATGGTATGTATAAAGACTAATGTGTTTTAGGCACCTTTCTTTTTACAACAGCTTGTCATATAAAAGATCATCTGCATAGCTCAGGTTAGCCTCCTGCATAAGTTGCCTCCCAGCAGACTTTTCTTTTCCTCATATTCATCTGAGGGACTAATAATCATGTATTTTTTTGGCACATGCTGTATCATTTTCTAGTACTGAGAGTGTACATTCATGTTAGTTTACCCTCATCAAATTTTGCTTAAATGTTTTATACTCTTGTAAAGGGTGTCATTTCTTTAGACTCTCTTTGTGCCTCTAGCTAAGAGAACTAATGATAGGACAGACGGATGAAAGAACCATTTCATCTTGTCTTCCTGTGTGGTTCTTTCTCTAGGCCTCATCTGTCTGGGGACAGTCCAGAGCTTAGGTTCTCTTCCCCCATGTCCCCTCCCTCAGCCTCTCCCTCCTGTGGTTTCTCCACCCTGCTAGGCTGAGGCCCGTTTCTCCCTCCACCGCCCTCTCGTGTATCCTGAACTCTGGCTGTCCGTTTTCCTTTCCTGCCCTTATCCATTCAACAGATACTTGTGGAGTACTTTGCTTCGTGCCAGGCATTGGGAATTCTTTGAAGCACCCTCAACACCTGACCTCAGGTGGGACTGCTTTGCAGACAGTACCTGCACTCTGGAGTCTCCACTGGCTCAGATTTTTGGCCTTTATTCTTGAGTCTTGAGAACTTGGACAACGGGTTCTCTGGCTACCATTGTAGACTCATTTCTGGACCTGTTCACTTTTCTGAGGCTGCCAGTCGAAAGGCCATACTCCCCACAGCAGGCATATTCCCTTTGGGAAGCATCTTGGGATAAGACCCAGTCCCAGATTTCACCGTCAGTCCAGTATGTTTTTCCTTCCCCTATGCAGGTGAGCTTACTAACCCCTACCCCCTGCCAATAGCTACATAACTCTTGTTGTCCCTAAATTTTGACAAGGGGAAGAGCCAAAGTAAAACATGACAAATACTGAATTACAGTTTCTATTCTTGCTGTAAAAGTATTGTTTGCTTTGTTCATTTAAAATTTGCCCAAGGTTGCAAAGGCCAGAATGGTGCTGGGGGCTGATTGCCAGCTTTGAACCTGGAGGGTCTAAGTTCAAATCTCTTTTCTGCTAATTGTGACCCAGGGGCAGGCCCCTTAATCCTTGAGCCTCTGATTTCCCATTTGTAGAGTAGAGTTTATAGGAATGAATAGTTATTCAAAAAAATAGCCCAAAGTTAGCTGTTTTTAATAGTTTGGTTTTATTCAAACTATGAAAGGTTGTGACTGATAATGAGCAGAGTTCTGTATTGTACCTAATACTTAGATGTGGTTTTAAAAAGGTAACCCAAACCCCTATTAGTTTTTCAGGGAGTGCTGTTATTGGAGTGCATGTAAAAATATTTACATGCAAATATTTTAAATTTTGTTCCTGCTTTCATTTTCTTGTCCACATGATGCCTATTCCTTCTGAGAGGTATTCATGGCCATTATATTTGCTTTTCTTAGGATGTTTCAGGACCAGCTTCGAATGGAGGAATCAGCCAGACACATGCTTATGACGCCCAGTATGAGAGGTGATTGATTTGACTTCTGATGATTAATCCAACATTGACACAGCACTTTATTAGTACCTGGGCAGGTGCACAGCACCATGCCATGCAGGAGGCACTTGATAAAGGGTTAAATCTCCTGCTTCCTCTTGCAGCAGTTACTTATTAAAATAGCTCTACAAACTCTTGATAGCTGAATTACCAGGAGTGGGTGATAGGATTGCTGAATAGTTCCTAGGTCAGTGCTATTGTAGGAAGACACTATGTAAAGTTTTCTGATTGGTTTGATTTTTCTGTGAAGAAAATGGAGGGGTTGAGATGTCCCAGTGGGAAGTTTATACATTTTAAGGATGGTGACACTTTGGAGAAGTACAGAGATTAGATTGTTTTTTTGTAGAACATCTTTTTTTTTTAGGGGGAAAAAAAGGAAAGATTCGTTTCACAAAGCCTTTTCCTGTACTTAGGCATATATGGGAGTTCGTTGATGAAGAGCTTGGTCTTCGCTTTAAAATAAATCCAAATCCAATTCCCAGCCCCATCACTTAGTAGCTGGATGATCCTGGGCAAGCTCCTTAACCTCTCTGAGCCTGTTTGCTCCCTTGTATGTAGCACCAACACCTTCTCAGGGTTATGTGGGAATAAATGGCATCATATGCATTAAGTACTTGGCACAGCATGTACTCAGCAGTTAAGAAATGTCGTTGCTGCTGCTACTACAATGATGGTGGTGATGAGGGTCTCTTTTTTCTCCCTTTCTCCAACCCAGGGCCATCCAGGAGAGTCTCCTCGCCAGCTCAGAAAGTCTGTGCCCTGGTGCCCCAAGTGAGACAAGCCGTTTTGATAGTGACTTGCAGCTGGCTATGGAGCTCTCTGCCAAAGAGCTGGAGGAACGCGAGCTCCGGCTCCAGGAGGAGGAGGCAGAGCTCCAGCAAGTCCTACAGCTGTCGCTCACTGAGAAATAAGCCCTTCCACCCATGCATGGGCTGCACAAAGCAGAGGCTCTGGGCTGCACGAGTGCTGCGTCAACCAGCATGATGGGGCCTGAGGGACTGTACCTGGGCGTATGTCATGGAGCAGATGGCAGCTGCTCCAGTCTTCGTGCAGAGCTGCAGGCCCAGGGACTCCCAGGCCCATCCATGACTCTTCCCTGGTGGGGAAGGGGCCAGGGTTACAGGCCCCATCTCCAGGCTAAGGGGAGAAGAGCATCGTCGTCACTTTCCATTAGCTGTATTGGCTTGTAGGCCACATTTTTACTACCAGCTTTAAACAAAAAACCCCAATCCTGGCAGGTTTGTAGATTAATTTTTATCAAGGAGTAATAACAAGAAATGTTATTGCAGAGTCAGGGTGCTTTTATATATGAGAGCAGCAGCAGCCTTTGTAGAGAGTGGTTTATGAGAATTTGTGACACTTCTTTATTATTCACCAAAGAAATGGGTAATCTGTGTTGATCTACTCTTTATTCTTACCTTTATACAGGGTTTCTACAACACTGTCACTATGCCTCCTCCATCTCTACCTTACTCCATTCCTTCTACCCCCAGCTAAAATTCAAGAGGAGATATGTACAGGATCTATTTTAGATTACAGTTAGCTATTTATCAAATTAGAATATACAGATGATCACAGATATTGCCTTAGCCTTAAAAAACATTAATAGTTTCAAACAACCTCACTCCACTTTTTAAGGGATCTGATTTGAATTTATAAAGGCATTTCCTTTGAGAGCAGTTCCCTCCATGCTAAATCAAAGGCAGCTAATCCTGTCCCTGAAGGAGCAGTTAGGGGAATTCACGGCCGTTCTTGAAGTGGGTAAGCTGCCAAAATACTGGGACAGCACAAAGCCAAACCAGGAGTGTGGCCTACACCTTCTCCAGGGAAGGGTTTCCATGTAGACACCTAAGAACCCACTACGTGCCCTAGTCTCACTTGAGAGAACGGGGTGGACTTGAATTTAGAAAGGGAACTGAAAACGGAAGTCAATGGCTCTATTTATTCAAAAGGGAAAATGGTGATTCCATATTGCTTTTTAGAGTTTAAATCAACATCTTTCTGGATAAATATATTTTTTAACAGAATCTTTTTATTATTTTTAAAAGATATAAAAATGACTACTCCCATCAGTAGCAATACAAAGTTATACATTTTAACCAGATTTTCTCAGGCCTTTTTTGGATACCTTTAGTAGTCAACTATTTTGTCTAACCCTTCTGTAAATAACCATCACACAACACAGAGCCCTGTGGAGTACAGCTGAGTGCTCCTTCACTCTGCCCATGTATTCACTCCCACAGGCTGCACTGAGATAACCTGGTAAACAATATCTTCCTCCATTTTGCATCTATTTCCTGTCTGTTGTGCTTCTTTTGGGATGGGAAGAGAAAAAGAAACAACAGTTCCAGTTAATGTCTGAATCATATAGTTAGTGTTGCCAGTTATAGTGTTCCTAGTTACAAAGAATTCATCTGCCTTCATAACTTCATAGTCATCTGCCTTTTTCTTACGGTCTGACCAAAGTTCCTTCTGTGTACACAAGGCCAGTATATGCAGCATCACATTTATTCCAAATATGCAGCGTGGCATTTTGTTTACTTGATGCTTACCTTGAGCAAAGATGCTTCTTGAGTATGGCTGCCAGTTAGGCCACATTGTTTACTCACTAAGGTGAACCACAGGTTATTTCTATGTTTGCATTCCATGGCCTGGCTTCCCAATGTCTTTGACTTTCTCCCCAGGCAGTAGGTTAAAAAGGGACTGAGCACTGTGTCAACCTGTTACAGCATTTTTCATAAATGTGTTCACTCTTAAAATGCAAATAAAGACTGCTTCCTTAGAGGGTGCTCGTACAATATTATTGATGTTCTTGAGTCTTTTTTCCCCCTTTATCACATTGTTTTTTCTTGTTACTATACAGAAACACACTTCCTGTTAAGAGCAAGAATGTTCGTGGAACATGATTGTGCCCTCACATGACTCAGCTGTAGATTGGATAGAGGTGACATGCTCCTCTCAGCCTTCCCATCCAAGTTACACCGTCCTCATGCCTCACAGCACTGTTTCAAACAGAAACTAAAAGCAAGCCAGCGCTAGGGCTGCTCTGGGATACCTCTGCAGCCCTACTGCTAGAGGCAAACTTTCTTGTAGAGTAAAAGAAGTCCCATCAAAGCTCTTTCTGAGTGAACATGCTCTCTCCTTCGAAGCCAAAGTACTTTGTGAAGCTGTTCTTAGAAGTTCCGATGATAATTATGGCTTCCAGAGTTATCCTATACTTAAGTATATTAGTATCAAAACAAAGGCAGGGGCCAGTAAAGATTGGGTAGGAGAAATGAGGCTGCAGTGTTTCTGGTAAGATGTGGAGGAGTTGCTATGCTTTAGGGGAAAGTAAATACCAACACTTTTCAGCCACCAGAACACTACAAAGAAATCTGTTACTCTTCTTAGGTAAAAACATGGAATATCTGTGGATATTTTAATTAAAAGAAAAACTAATCGTTTCTTTAAGTTCATTAAAACTTCAGAGGCCCAATATCAGTAGCAAACTTTAATTGAGCATTTTATGCATATAAAACAATACAAGGGAGTAAGTAGTTCCTGGCTCTCTCTATAAGCAAGCTGGTCACATCATACTCCATAACATAAGGTGTCAAGGAACCTGAAAAGTCTGCTCTAATCTCAAATTTAAAGAAAATTAATTTAATAAAATTAATTGAATGTGTTCATTTGGGTACATGGTGATATTCTGTGACAGATCAGAATATTAAGTCTAGAGTTGGGCTCCCGTCTTTCCCTAAAGACCTAAAGATGTAAGCCAGCCTCTGGTGCATACTTCTCACTCTCACAGAACTGCCATTTTCATCTTTACTCATCCCTCTGTAATAAGTCTCTTCACACAAAGTTTCTTTGTCTTACTTTAAATTTGAAATCTCTCATACTGAACTGACGATAAAATTGGAGTGAAGAGATGGACTGACTTTTGAATTTCTGTGTGGAATAACAATATTGCAAGGTTGTATTAGAAAACTGGAACATGATCAACATATCTAGCTGGTGATTACTGGACCAGCAGTAACTCACATAGCTTATGGACTTGATGTGTTTTTACTGTTTTCTTTTTAAGTTCTAAACCTGGCAATATATATGGGGGAGCATATCAAAACGCAGCATTCCACCTAAATGAGAACGTGCACTCCTGGGACTCTGCTCACAAAGTTGTGTCTTTCAGCATCCTACTCACTCCTCCTCCCTTGAATTATTAACCATAAACTTTTCTACCTTTCATTTGTGTTAACTTTCATATCATTTGATCTTCTCAATAATTAAGAAAGATAAAGTATGTATATATCACCATTTTACAGATGGGAAAACTGGGAGCTAGAGAAGTTAAGCCTGTTTATACTTGGAGCTGGGACAAGAATGCAGTCCAACTAGACAATTATTGCTGCTTTCTGAAACTATACCTTACCTTGGCTACTTCACATATTAGTTTGAAAATCTACTAGAGAGTGCTGCCTTAAGAGATTAGATCAGATTCAAACAAGTAGCTGCATTTTAAGTTCTTGGAGATAATTGTTAGGAATAAAACAGCACGTATGATTTTAATTTAATTTTAATTGACATTTTGCTCAAAAGCACAACAGTGAACATTTCAGTGGCTCAATGTTATAGGATTACAAATGAAATCCTGAAGTCTAACAGGATCCCACACCAATTATTTCATATTAAGAGCAGACTATTAACAAACAATTCTGTGCTCGTATGGAGCACAAGATAAGCATTTCAGTTTAGTAACAGACAAAATTAAATATAGCACCTTTAAAATAAATACTGACAACCACTTTGTAAGAAGTACAAAAGCATCATTTCAATTGGGGGAAAATCCAGTTCAATAACAGTGCAAAACTAAAAGCAGCATTTTCAAAGTTGAAATTAGATTTGTGTAAACATATACCCATCTGCCACCCTGCCATGCATGGTGAACACACACTTCCCTTAGCTGAGCCCTTCACACCCAGGGCTGAAAGGAGTTCCTGCTCAGACTCTTTTAAACTCCAAATCTGAAAAGCTACTACATTTTTAGGCCGTGGGCTGGAAAGACTTAACTGCAGTAGAGGGAGGTTGTGTTTGCGCAGGAAGCAGTTCTTTCTCAGATGGGCTAATCAGTGACAGTTCGGGTACAACCCCAGAGCTCTCTAGCCCAAGGGTGCTCATGGCAATACCGTCTATGCTTCAACAGGGAGTGCACAGCCCAGGCCAGAGCTGAGTGCAGCAGGGCAGTGAAGGTTCCCCATAGCTGGCACTGATTTTCAGCCAGAGCACTCTTAGGGCAACTGTGTTTAATTAAACATATTTGTGATCCTTACTGTCTTGTGACTAAATGATTCTTAAACAGGGAATCTACATGGTAAGTCTTCCACTTCTTAACACTTTCAAACATTAGTTATGTTTGAAACATACTCCTTTCCAGAGCAGTTCTTACAAACACAGGTTCCCATGTTTACACATTTTTCTAATGAGCACTTCGTCATTACACTGAACCTTGGCACTTCAGATCTTACTTTTAACAAGTACAGCCAGGTATAAAAAGAAACAATGAAGAACAGACTGGTCAATTCTTTGCATTACAGTGTTAGGAAAACATAATTGCTACTAGATGGTTTTTCTAAACCGTTAGTTTACCAAATGTTCAGACCAAATGTCATTTTAAAGCAGGAAGTTCTCATTTCAACTTCTTCACTGGCCAATGTGCAATACAACTTATCCTGTTCCCAAATGCTTGCAGAAGAACATG